>NW_026622997.1:18785454-19088484 GCF_023065955.2 Ursus arctos
TGCTCCCGGCTCAGAGATCAACTTTGTATGCTCACTCGCAAGGAGCAGCTTTTGCAGAAAATGTACTGACAGGGGTAAGTGGCGAAATAAGACGGAAAGAGAATAAACAGAAAAATGAAGGCTGATCTGGGACCCTTCAAAAAAGTTATTTCTACAATGGTTCGAAAGGAGACAATGTTGCAGAGCTTATTTTTTCTTTTAATGATTTTATTTATTTATTTGAGAGAGAGAGAGCGTGCGCACACGCGTGTGCGCACGACGGGGGGGCAGAGGGACAAGCAGACTCCCCTCTGAGCAGGGAGCCCTACGCAGGGCTCAATTCCAGGACCCTGAGATCATGACCTGAGTGGAAGGCAGGTGCTTCAAGTCACCCAGGCACCCTCATGTTGCAGAATCTTAGAAAGCTTTAGCATTGTTTAATACAACTTGTGTAACTCCAATACATACTTCTGTCCTGAAAGTTTCCCCTTTCTAAATTTCAGAATTTAAAATTATATTGCATTTTTTACTTAATGTTTCAAGCCATACAATGCCCTTCAGTATTTTAAAACAGCATGTGAAATTGGTTTCAATATGTATTATGTCATACAAAAACAAGTATATTGTTACTTTATTATATATTGATATCAGAAACATATATAGTAGGGGCGCCTGGGTGGCTCAGTCAGTTGAGCCTCTGACTCTTGATTTCGGCTCAGGTCATGATCTCAGAGTACTGGGATGGAGCCCACTGTGGCTCTGCGCTTATGGGGGAGTGTGCTTCTCTGTGTCCCCCTCTGCCCCTCCCCCCACTCAAGCACTCTCTTTCTCTCTCTCAAATAAATGAACCTTTAAAAAAGTAAATAATTTTACCCAACCATACACAGTAAAAATAACATTTTTACTACTCAAAATATTCAGATTTTGGAGAGTTGATGTGCAATGTTGTAGGAATTATTTCAGTGTGTCTGGAATTCATCCAAAGAGCCATTCCTACTTGGTTTGGGTTTTTTTTTTTTTTTTCCTCCTCCAATTTGCATTTTCATATTTGCCTACAATACAAGAGATTACAGTAAGTAAGAGGGAAAAAGGTGGCCTTTTCCTCACCTGAGAGGATAATCAGCCTCTGGCAAAATTCTTCTTTCTCTTACCCTCTCCCCAGTCTGTATTATTTTTTTAAAGATTTTATTTTTAAGTAATCTCTATACTGTCCATGGAGCTTGAACTCACAACCCCAAGATCAAGAGTCGCCTGCTCCACTGACTGAGCCAGCCAGGTGCCCTCCCCATTCCTTTTGATCCCAATTCCAATCATCTTCAACTATCACCAACGTGCTCTCTGACTCGTTTAAGGTGATATTGACTTACAAGTATGTGCGTAAGGTGATATTGACTTACAAGTATGTGCGTAAGACTTTTGAGGCCTCACAATGTTCCAGGGCCCAAAGGCCATCATTTGTAATGGTAGAATTTCAGCTACGTTGACAGATGGTGGGGGAGCCATTTTTTAAACCAGAATTGATCCCCCTCAATTCATGTTTCATAAGTAACATATACAAGGGCAAGCTCTGAACACAGGTTTTGATTACTTTTCAGCTTGTCTTAAATTTTTAAAACCTAACAAAACTGGAGAGTAGTCTACCAAAGAATGAGAACCACAGACTCTCCTAGTCCTTGAATTCTAAACCAGGCACAGATGATCCCCTTAGACCACTGGGGCCCACCTTACCCCACACTGCTATGGGGGAGAGGAGGAAGAGCAAGGAGAGCTACAGGCCCTGACAACAGGATTTGTCAGGGATTATACTCCTCATAGAAATTCTGACGCCTGTAGTTCCATAATTATTTATTTTTCTCTCAATAAAATGAAAATACCTTGGTAAAAGGTCATGTTTTATCCGATAACCTAACAGCATAGGAGTACTTAGGCATTTGGTAAAAATCAAGATTCCTGGACCTTAACAGAGAATCATTACATCAGCCCTGGGTACCTGGGGTTCAAGAATCTTAATTTTTAACCAAAATTCTGATTTGATCCTTAGACACAGCGACATGTGAGAACCCTCTTAGGGTGGGGGGGGGGGGGCGGGGAGGGAGGGGAGAAAGAACAGAGGATGTGAAGTTGGGTTTATGTGTGGAATCAAAGGTAAACACTCATAAAGCACAACCCATTTGACAATTTAAGCCAGTCCTGGAAGGCATAGAGAGAAGGCCAAAAAGGAAAATCAATGAGGAAAAAAGAAAGAATGCACAGGTTTTATGGACCTGCCACTGGCCTCTAAAACATCTTGCATTGCATAGGTCTCTGCCATCACATCCAGAAAGGAAGTGAGTTTTTTTGTTTTGTTTTTTTTAAAGATTTTATTTATTTATTTGAGAGAGACAGAGTGAGAGAGAGATCACGAGCGGGGGAGGGGGGAAAGGGTAGAGGGAGAAGCAGACTCCCCGCGGGGCAGAAAGCCTGATGTGGGAATCGGATCCCAGAACGCTGGGATCATGACCTGAGCCGAAGACAGACACTTAACCCACTGAGCCACCCAGGTGCCCCAGGAAGTTTTTTTATTTTTTGATTTTTTAAAAAGATTTTATTTATTTGAGAGAGAGAGGGCGCACACAGAGGGAGAGTGAGAGCAAGAAGCAGACTCCCGCTGAGCAGAGACCCCCCGAGGGGGGCTCCATCCCAGGACCCTGGGACGATGACCTGAGCTGATGGCAGACCCTTAACCCACTGAGCCACCCAGGCGCCCCCCCAGAAAGGAGTTTTGATGTTGCCCTTCCTCCCTTACTCTTTCTCTTTTCTTCAAAACCCTTTATTGTGTCCATTTGGTCCATGGCTCGGGAGAGGGCTCTCCGGTGGTGGCGGGGAGAGGCTCAGGTAGAAGCCCCGGCACCCGGATGGTGCAGAGGTGCCCCTGAAAGGCCGCTGGTTCAGCCCGGCCTAGGCCGCGGATCTGCGCAGGCGCGTCGGGGGGGGCGGGGGGCGCCATCTTCTTGACGCACGTCACCTGGCCACCCCGGGGAAGTGGTTCTACCGGAAGTCCCAGAGGCGGCGGGGGTCAGCTTCAGGTGCTGCTCCAGGACCGTGGTGGCGACCGGGGCGTCCAGGGCTCGCCTGCTCACCCAGGGGTGCAGAGGGGCCCCTGAAAGTCCGCAGGTCCTGAAAGGGGGCGCAGCCTCAAGCTGGTTTTGTGTCGTCAGGAGACGCTAAGCGCCCTCCTGCTTCTGGCTGCCTTGCCAAGAAGCGGCCGCGGTGGAAAGAGAAGCCCCGAGAGAGGTGGGTGCAGGGGGCCAGCAAGTTGACCTGGCAGGGAGAGGCGGCTCCCAGGTAGGTGGAATAATTCTGAGGAATCTGGGGGCACATGGTTGATGGGCAGTGAGGAGCCAAGCTCCAGACCAAAATGGTTCTGAAGATTGCACTTGAAAAAGAGGTTGCAGGATGGGGGCAGCTGGGCCTCCCAGGGTCTGTTCCCACCGAACACTGTTGAAACCAGAGGTGGATCCTGGGGACTGCCAGCCCACTGCCACTTTCTTTCTTCCTTCCTCCTTTCCCTTTCCCTTCCATGTAAAAAGATTCCTTTG
Source organism: Ursus arctos (assembly GCF_023065955.2). Taxonomy (NCBI): domain Eukaryota; kingdom Metazoa; phylum Chordata; class Mammalia; order Carnivora; family Ursidae; genus Ursus; species Ursus arctos. Next base: position 18,789,012 of record NW_026622997.1, read on the forward strand.
CCTAGGCAATGCGCAGACTTTTGCGAAGGAAATAAGTAAGGGTTTTGCGGACAGTTAGATATTTTTTACAAATAAAATGCTGTGTATTTATGCATCTCATATCTTTTCCCCCCATTAGTTTCTTCAAGGATTTCTACAAAGATGGTATTTTTTCAGGTTTCTTAAAAATAGACAAAACATTATTATAAACACAAATATCTTTTACTAACTCTATGCAATATTAGAAGTTTTATAGGCTCCAAAGACTACCATGATTAACCTTCCTCGAATAAAACTTTAGGGATGTGCTTTGAACCCACAAAAGAAATTAAATGCACAGTTAAGACTGATTTTCATCATCAAGTTGCAACAGGGAATTGTCTTTAAAACCATCTCCTGCTGCCTTCATTAGAGTCTCAATCTCTTGCTGCAAATTTATATTCCTTTGTGGGTTTAAGACAGATATTGGATATCCTTTTAATCTGTATTTATTAAGTGAGCTATTGACAAGTCTCATTCTGCCACAAATTCATGAACAATGTTACTGTGGCCACTCTAGTGGGATTCTCAAGTGAATACAACATCTTCAGGGTAAGTGGTCATTTTTCACAGAGTAAATGGGCATATTTTTTTTTTAACGTGAGAGTTAAAAACACGTATCAAGATAGGCTTTGACTTGCCCCACAAGCCCAAATCAACTAATAAAAGTTAAGTATGCCAATAACAGAACACTGGAAGAGGAGTTTTCAGCTCCCCAGCCCGGACCTTCTGTATCAGAGCAAAGTTCCTGATTAAAGAAACTTCCATCTAGAGAGAAGGTTTGCCTAATTGCTCTCAGATCCATTCACCCCCTCTCTGTTCTGCATCACAGGGGAACTGACCTGTGCAAACTCCCATTTCTCAGGCCCCCTTTCCAACTAGCTTCCAGCTGCATTCAGTCAGTGGGGGAGACACTGGACAGGGATGGGGGGAAGGGCAGGAGGAAAGGAGAAATTAGAGTACTTCTCCCCCTTCATTCATCTCTGTTTTTGGCAGCATCCCGGGCTGTGGCGGCACCTCTCCTGTGGCTGCAGCTCCCACAGCTCAGCTTCCCACTGGCTGAACCTAGCTGGAAGCCAGTTGGCAAGGGAGTCTGGGAAATGCCATTTGCACATCAGTCCCTTGTGCATGATCCAAGGCAGAACAAGGAAAGTATGAGGACTGGATCTGAGAACAAATAGCCAAATGACCAGCACAGAGGCTGAACTAAGTCAGACTCACGGGGGCAGCACAGCTGACTCCATTGCATGTATTCAATATTTATGGAGTGTTTACCAGGTGTTAGGAACTGTGCTAGGTGCTGAGAATGCAAAGATCAATAGCGTGTGGTCCCAGCTCCCCTCCCTTCTAGGTGGCCACTCCAAGCTAGCTGCCTCTCTGTTGTAAAATGGGGAAGGTAATAGTCTCTACTTCCTAGGATTGTTGTAAGGGTTACATGGGGTAATTGCTTACAGTTGACATTCAGTGAGCGTTTGTTGGATAAAATAGTGCCTACTGAGAAAACAATAAGTAAGATCACGTTACACTTCCCGGATTACCTCCTCTGTGCCAGGTACACACGTTACTTTAATTCCTACATCTATCAAGGTAGGGTAAACAAGCAGTTTTAATACAGTGTGGTCAGTGCCATAGAATGCCACCTAGAAACGGTGATGGGAACGCAGTAGGGGCAGAACCTGTAGAGACTGCGCAGAGGAGTATGGAGGATTCATGGGGGAGTGGGGAACCTTGGAATGATAAGAGCAATCGCTAAGACCAATTGAGAACTCACTCAGGGCCAGGCCCAGGGCTGCAGGCACTCACTGAGTCTTCCTCCACGGAAAGTGCTAGCAGCCTGGGAGGTTTGTCCTCCTACCAACCCCATTCTATAGAGAAAGACGCTGAAGTTTTAGAATTGCTAAATAACATGTCCACGGTCAGCAAGCTGCTAAGAGTTAGGATCAGGATCCAAACCTGACGGTGCCTGACTCCAAAGCCGATGCTTTGACGGCTGGTGTAGTCCTCTTCCTTAATTTATGGATGTGTGCTGTTACTAAGAATTAACCAACACCCAGCAGCCACGCAAATGACGAATCAGTGCACTAACATCCAAGGGACTGTGGAATCCTTGGGGGAGTTTTGCAGAGAAGGCCTGATTCTGAAGTCACTGAATTCTTTGGGAAGTCCTGCAGGCTGCATCCAGCCGTGGAGCAGCCCAGCCCCAGCTGGGAGGAGGAGTTGGGGGACAAAGCCTCCATCCTGGGGTGGGGGGAGGTGGCCAGGCAAATAACTCACCCTCTGGAAATAAACCACGTGGCCTTGGGAGATGAGTTAACCCTTTCAAGACTCCAGGCTAATACTTGGCTTAATTATCTCTTCCAAGGTACTGAATGGCATTCCGGTAGTCTCACGGAGTAAATTTCTCTCTCACATGGGAGCCGTTGACTTACCTATTTCAGGCGTCAATTCTCCTGTCTCAGGCAGCTTTTCTTTAAAAGGCCAGTTGCAGGCAAGATCACTACTTTTCTACTTAAAAGAAAGTGGGGAGAAGTCCTTAAAACCTCCCAAGATTGCTTTTAATTAAAAAAAAAATACTGATCCTTATTTTCTTGTTTCTCCAACCTCCTGTGCTGCTGGGGGAAATGAGATATTTTGCAAATAAAAGTCGACTTTTTCTTCGAATTTCAGAGCTGTTCAATTATAAATGCTGCCACCTGCAAAGTTGGAAATCAATTCAACTGCAATCTTCTTTAAAGCTTTTTCAATGCAACTGCTAACCTGTCTAGATGTTTAACTTTTAGATTTCAAAACCTGTCAATTAAAACTTGCTTACTGTTACTCCTTTTCTCTGAAGCTCCAAGCCTGAGGAGAAATTATGTAGCAAATTGGAAACAAGGAACTAAGACTTGAGAGCAAAACAAAAGACCTCCTGATGGGCTGGAGTAGGAGAAGCTGCCATCCTTGCTCTGAAATTGAGTAAGGATTAGAGGGGCTGGTCTGCTGGCCGCCTCCACTGAGGTTGTGCCTTCTCAGTTCTGAAAAAAGGAGTCAACGGATCCCTTTGCAGGAACACCTGGTCTGTTCCAAGAAAAAAATTACTCAAACCTGTTGTTGGCTGCGTTTACCAGCCAATGCCATTAAATTGTGGCATTGGCAGCAGTGGGTAGACACGGTTCATTAAAAATACCATTTGGGGAAATCCTAAGGCAAAGGGATAGTCATTACTGAACAAACACTGTTGGCCCTGAAAGAGTTAATTCAACTCCTAAAGGAAAGCAATTTACTTTCTATTCCCCAAGAGGATGAGCCAGCCTCTTATGGAGCTTAATACTGTGAGGCTGGGGTTTGTTTTGTTTTGGTTGGTTTTTTGTTTTTTGTTTTAACCAGCGCCCCCCCTCCCCCATCCTCTCCAGGCTGAAAGCCCCCTGACAGCTGACAAGCCCAAGACAGGGTACACTGGGAGAGTCACCTCTCATTCCTCTGTGTAGGCCTCACTAGGCCTGAGGCTAGCTGGATAATGCTGAGTAAATCCGTAAGGACAAGGAACAAGCACAAGGACAAATCCCTTGACTTTGTGTGTCTGGATTCTAAACACCTACCCGGATTCTAACAGTGCAGCCAGATCAATCTATCAACAAAAGTGGCTAAGGGATACCTGATTTATATGCAACCTTAGCAGTGTATCACTGGGCACAAAGTGCCAGTATAAAGCATTCTGCACGGGCTCTGGTCCTGGCCAGACAGAGAACAGAGGTCATTGCCTCCTGGCCCAAAGTGTCCCCATTGCCAACGAGAAGAGAGCCAGAGAGCCCAGAGGAGTATCAAATGATCAAGACATTCCCTTGTGGATACTTTTTTATTTTTAACAATTCATTATGAAAAATGCCAAACATAGTTTAAAAATGACATAATTTTGTAATGACCCCCGTGTACCTATCAGCAGACTGCCGCAGTTAATAACTTACAGCCAATCTTACTTCAACTTCAGCCCCATCCACTCCCTCCCTACCATGTTATCTTGAAGCAAATCCCAGACTTTCTATCATCAGATTCATAACTATTTCAGTGTGTATCTCTGAAAGATAAGGGCTCTTTTTATTTTTGACAAAATGCAAAACAATTATTATCACCCCCCCAAAAAAAAACTCCTTTTGATACATGTAACAACATGAATGAACCTTGAGGACATTATGCCGAGTGAAATAAGCCGGTCACAAAAGGACAAACACTGTATGATTTCACTGATATGAGGTTCCTAGAGTCGTAAATCCGTAGAGACAAAAAGTGGAATGATGGTGGCCAGGGGCTGGGGGGAGGAGGGAATGAGGATCATTGTTTAATGGGTATGGTTTCAGTGTTGCAAGATGAACAGAGCTGTTTGGTTGGGTGATGGTGACAGTAACACAACAGTGTGAACATACTCAGCAATGCTTACGAACTGTATACTTAAAAATGGTTAAAATAGTAAATTTTATGTTAGGTGTATATATATTTTGCCACAATTTTTTTATAGTGGTAAATTTTCACATCAAACTATTCACTGAGTGTTTATCTCATAGGTGTCATAGATTTCGCTCAGTTTGTTTGCTTGGATTGTAATCCACACAAGGTTCACATACTGCTGTTGGCTGTCAGGTGTTTTTCAGTCTGTATGTTCCCCCTCCGTCTGGTTTGTTCCCCATGGCAATTTACCTTGAAGAAACGTGTCTGGTAAAGTTTTCCACGGTCCAGATTTTGCTCTTTGCATTCTTCTGGAGTCCTCTGTTTGTTGTCTTCTTGAACATCAGAAGTTGGATCAAGAGAGCAGATCAGATTTTAATTTGATGTCTTTGGCAAGACCATTGCGTAAGTTCAGCTAGACCACTATGTGATTGACCCAAACTGTGAGTGTGCAAAGATTAATCAAACTATGATGATCAGCTTAGCATGAGCTCTCCACTGTCAGGGGCCTTGGTGCAGGTGTGATGGGGGGGCGGGGAGCAGTGGACTTGGGCGGAATGAGAGGAAATACCAAAAAAGTGTTTTGACAGAATCCTTCCCATCGAGGAACCTAGTCTTGTTAAGGAGGCAAAACTGATGCACGTGAAATAAATAAAAATGAATTGCAAAACTGTGCTGTGCTTATAAACACCATCTCCTTCCAAGAGGGAGATCGTCTAAAAAGGTTTTAGGTAGAATAACATTCTTGAAATGGGTCTTGAAGATTGATAGATTTTGAAAGAAAGAAGGCATTCAAGGAAGTGAAAGTATTCAAAGAAAATCACAAAGGTTACTCTTAGGGGGTGGGTACAGAGGATGATTGAGACTGATTAGGAATGGTAAGGCGTTACAGAGGCATGAAAACCTAGCAGAGAGAGAAGAGTTGGGGAAAATCTGATCTCTAGAGATGGAGGCACATCACATATTACTTACATTTTGACATGTACGCTTCTGCAAGATTCTAAAGGTCTGCACATGTTGGGGCACCTGGGTGGCTCAGTCAGGCGTCCAACTCTTGATTTCGGCTCGGGTCGTATATTGAGCCCCACAGCGGGCTCCATGCTCAGTGGGGAGTCTGCTTGAGGATTCTCTCTCTCTCCCTCTTCCTGTGCTCCTCCCCCCCCCCCCCCCCCGTGCACAATCTTTCTCTCTCTTGCTCTCTCAAATAAATAAATCTTTTTTTAAAAAAAAGTAAAGGTCTGCAAATACCATAGGTGTTTCAAGGATCTGATTTCCAGTGTCATTTAATAGAAGAATTGAGCTTTCACCTTACTGAGATCTTTTCCAACTGAGTTGACTCCTTCTGGAAATTAAACACATGGAAAAGAGTTTTATGAAAAATATAGTTAGAATTTGGTAAAGTGTTTAGGATTCGCCTTAAAATGCTCCATTAGAGAGGTAGATAGAGATGAAAAAAAGATTGCCAGAGTTAGCAATTGTTGGAGCTGAGTGATGGGTTCATAGGGCTCATAATTCTCCCAACTTTTGTGTACATTTGAATAATAAAAAGTTATTTGTAAACCTATTACTCTTGGGGTCAAGGGTCATTCCCACATCCCATATTTCCAATGTTATAGCAAAAAAAGGATTCACTGGACCAGAAGATGCAGTGCTTGTCTCTTCTGTTACTAAGCTGTTTAACTCTGAGCCCATTACTTCACCTCTGTGGGCCTCAGCTCCTTTCTCTGTAACATGAGGGGAAAGGGGAAAGAGCTAACATTTATTGACTGTCTATTAAGTGCAGGAATTGTGCAATGCACTTTATATACATGATCTCAGTTATTGAAAGGGTGGACACAGTGTTCTCCTTAGACTCCAAAATTTCTTTCCCACTCTGGAGTTCAAGAATTACCACTTTCACTTTCATTTCGTTTCTTGATAAGCCCATGTTCCAGATACCGTGCTAGGCTATCAAGACATATAGATAAAAGAGCTCCTATCTTCAGGGAGCTTATGATCTAAAAAAACAGACTAGCAGTTCTCCAAATGGAGACGGTTCACTTCATGAAGTGTTGAAGAACAAAACAGATTAGTAAGAAAGATTACACTACAGGTAATGTTTTGTTTTGTTTTTGAATGATTTGATTTTAGGGGTGCCTGGGTAGCTCAGTCATTAAGCATCCACCTTTAGCTCGGGTCATGACCCCAGGGTCCTGGGATCAAGCCCCACGTCGGGCTCCCTGCTCAGCGGGAAACCTACTTCTCCCTCTCCCACTCCCCCTGCTTGTGTTCCCTCTCTCTGTCAAATAAATAAATATTTTTAAAATAAATGATTTTATTTTTAAGCAATCTCTATGTCCAATGTGAGGCTTAAACTCACAGCCCAGAGATCAAGAGTCCCATGCTCTACCGACTGAGCCAGCCTGACACCCCATCTCCAGAACTTCTTCATCATCCCAAACTGAAACTTAGTACCCACTGAATACGAATACCCCACCCTCTCTTCCCCCCAGCCCATGGCAACCACCATTCTACTTCTGACTGTATGAATTTGACTACCCTAAATACCTCATACAGGTAGAATTGTACCATATTTGTCTTTTTGTGGCTGGCTTACTTTACTTAGCTTAGTGTCCTCAATGTTCATCCATGTTATAACATGTCAGAATTTCCTTCCTTTTACAGCAGAGTAATATTCCATTGTGCATATTTACCACATTTTATCCGTTCATCTGTCAGCAGACGCAGGTTGCTTCTACCTCTTGTCTATCGTGAATAGTGCTGCAATGAACATAAATGTACAAGTATCGCTTCAAGACTCTGCTTTCAATTCTTTGTGGTATATACCAGTTCAGTCTTGAAGAATGAAAAAGAATTAAGGCAAAAAGGAAAAGACAAGCGTTCCAAGAACGGTGAGCAACTTATACAAAGGCACAGAGAGCCATATTGTTCAGTAGGGCTAGAGAGTAGGGAGGAGGCAAGTGGTGAGATAGATATGAAGCTAAGGAAGGAGGCAGAGGCTAGACCTCCAAGGGCTTCACATACCATAGGGAATGGACAGCAGGGACTAACAGTGAACCCAGATAAAATTTGTCTCTCCACAGCTATTCTTAGAGTCTAGTGTAAGGGTGCCTACGTGGCTCAGTCGGTTAGGTATCTGCCTTTGGCTCAGGTCGTAATCTTGGGGTCCTGGGATCGAGCCCCATGTCGGGCTCCTGGCTCAATAAGGAGTCTGGTTCGCCCTCTCCCTCTGCCCTTCCCCCACTCATGCTTTCAATCTCTCTCTCAAATAAATAAATAAAAAAAACTTTTAAAGAGGAAAAAAAAAAAAAGAGTCCAGTGTAATGCAATTTTAAGCAAATATTCAAAAACGATATCTTTATAGAGAAGAGTTTGGGCCCTAGTGGAAATGACCACTAGAGAATGAACACACATGGTGGTGCTCCCCCACAGTCGTCCCCTTCACTCTACAGTAATGGACTGCTCAGTTGACTAACTCTCTATGGTCAATAGATATAGGCTACTTGGTAAAGTCTTTTGCTCAAAATATATTTTCTAATGCATCGCTTTCGTTTGACTGATTTCTGTTCAGAATCTCCGCTAAACCAGAGCACAGAGCCGGTTATGAGATTCTGCATTCAACTCCCCAGCTTGCTTTTTTGGTAACACAGGATGAGTCCCTCCAGCTGCGGTAAAATGGTGCCAGGTAAACTTGGGACCCAACCAGATATGAATGATTTTATGACAGTGCAGCCCATAATCTATTCATTTCTATAAAGAATTTTTTTTTTTTAAGTAAACTCTGTACTCAATGTGAGGATTGAACTCACAACCCCAAGATCAAGTCACATGCTCTAGAGACTGGGCCAGCCAGCTGCCCCTGTATAAAGAGCCTTAATCCCATGTGAACCCAGAGAAATAGATGGTGTGCTGTGTGTGTGTGTGTGTGTGTGTGTGTGTGTGTGTTACTTTAACGCTCTAGTGGCATTTAGGTATTTCTCCCAATGCTAATGACCATTAACAGGATTAATGGACAAGTTGTTCTCACAAGAGGAACCATAAATAATGTCTATGTGTTCTTTAGGTTGTCTAACTTTTCCGGTATTCATGTTAATCCTTTTGTTTATAATATAAAATAATAGTAAAAATCAAGAAGCACTGTATCGATTTCTCAACAAAAGCCATTCACCCAATGCAAGTTTGGTTTGTGTGTGGTTGTAGTGGTGGGGAGAGTGTGTGGTAGGTGGGTCTAAGTCACTGGTTTTGTTGCTTCATAAGTTGGTTCACAGATCCAAAAATGCTGTAAAACCAGGGCTCTGGTTCTGAAATCCTGCAGCATGGTTCAGTCAACAGAGGTGAAGTTTGAAGTGACCTTCAGTGTTAGAGAGCAATACAAAAAGTCATCAGTGTGAGCTGGCAGCCCACAAGTGAGTGATGTTCCCAAACACAGTGGTGAAGGTGGAATGATCATAGCAAAGGACAGTCTGGCCCTAATCTTTTAGGGACTGGTCACTTCACACTTGAAGTCTGCTGTTCTGCTCTAGTTATGGTGTCTTAAATGCAACTGTGAGGCATATGGGTGATGGGAACGCATTTTCATTATATTCTCTTCTATTCAGTCTGACTGTTTATAGGCACACTGTATTGCTTAGGATTTAAGTTCAACTACATATAACAGATATCTAGCTCACCCCCTCCAGTCCAAAATGGCTTAAACAAGACAATGGTTTATTTCTCTCTCAGATAAAAGTACAACTATAGGCAGTTAGGGATGGTGGGGTGGCCACACTTGCCATCTCCACCCCCAGATGTTGCCCTGCTCATGTGGCCAAAGATGGCTCACTACAAAGTCCTTGTTGGGAGCCACAGGACGGAGGAAAGTGAGAAGAGACTTATCACCTCACTGTGAGAATGCGTCCCAGAAGGGGCACTTCCAATGGCCAGAATTTATCACAAGGCCACAAGAAACAGCAAAAGTTCCTGGAAATGCTGTCACTGTGACAGCGGCGGTCTATGACAAGAAGGATGGAGCATCTACTGGAGCGTCCCCAACAGTCTTTGTCACGTATGTTTTCCTTTTTCTAAATTGAACAAGAAAAAGAAAAACTGACTCTCAAAGATGGAAAACCCTTCCACACTTACCTGGCCAACTTCCACTCATCACTCTTATCTCAACTAAGTCACCTCCTCAGAGGAGCCCACCTGGGATTTTTCCTTCCCTTTCCATCACCCCTTGCAGCCCCCATCTGATGCGTTATCCCTGAAATTCTCTAATAACAGCACTGCTTTCAGGGTAATTACCAGAATTGAAACTAATGACTCACTGATATGACTCTGTGTGTGACATCTGCCTCATGAATGACACTCTGAGTGCTGTGAGGGCAGGAACCGAACCTGTCTTAGTCACATGGGCCCACCCTCAAGGCAAATTTCTCAGATCAATTCAAATAAATGGGAGAACAAGGTATGTGCTCAAGGGCACGTGATTAGTGCAGAACCGAGACCAAAGCCTGGGTCTTCAAGCTCGTACATTCTTATCACACCACACAGCTTTTACAGGTGACAAAATGCAGCCCAGGAGAACAAAATCACTTTGCTGACCCTGTGCAGATAATTAGCGGCAGGACAAAGCCTGGAATCCAGCATGCTATATGCTTAGCCCACATTAGTGCTTTGATTTCTAAACCCTAGGAGCTCCTTTTTCAGGAAAAGTCAATGTGTTTACAGAATGATTCATCATTGGGGTGCCTGGGTGGCATAGTTGAGCAGCCGACTCTTGGTTTGGGCTCAAGTCTCAATCTCAGGGTCATGAGTTCAAGCCCTGCATTGGGCTCCACCCTGGGTGTGGAGCCTACTTGAAAAAAATGGGGGGTAAGTAGGCTAAAGTATTGGATGGGGCTAGTGGGAGAAGTGTTGTCTACAGGACACAGAGATAGTCTTACCTTTGAGTTCAGCTTGGAAGATAGTGTCGCTCTACGTACAGAGGAGCTACTTATCTGTTCCTCCTGGGGAAGGAGTAGCATCTTGACCACACATAAAGTACTATTGATTGGTGTTATTATTTTGATTAGCAGAGACTAAGGCATCTTCCCAACGATGCTGATTGGATGAAAGTCTACATAACCCATTTGCTGGCAAATGATGATAGAGCTACTTTTTTAAAAATTCTCACTGCACATCCTGGATTAGATCTATCAGGGAGTACATTAGAAGAACATATGTTACAAAATATTCTGTTGCTTTTAAAACATAATTGGCCTTGCCAGAGAAGGCCATGTACTCTTGGCATCCAGTCCTCCTACAATGTTTTCTTTGTCTCTAAGAATCATTTATGTTTAACACGTGCTGTTTCAAAGAATGGCAAGAATTCTTAAACAATTGGAGTTCTAATCTATGATTGTCCTCTAGAAACGGAAAACCTAATTAATATGTCTCCTGAGTATTTTTGTTTCTTCTGCCTTCTCCCCAAACTTTAATCACCAACTCAGCTATTCCAAAGTTACAAAAAATTTTTTAAATATTGCAACAAAAATAACCCCCCAAATTTAAAATTCTATAAAGATTATAAAAACTCAATGCAGATCTACTAACTATAATGGTCATTTAACAGTAGAGTAGACAACTAACGAAAGTTCTATACTCTCCATCCATCCTTAGCACAAAAATAGATAGGATGGACTCCCACATGATTTATATTCTCATGTTCTGGAGCAAAGGTCTTTTTTTTTTTTTTTAAGTTTATTTATTTATTTTTAAGTAGTCTCTGTACCCAACGTGGGACTCAGACTCATGACCCCAAGATCAAGAGTCACATGTTCTTACTGGGCCAGCCAGGTGCCCCTGGAGCAAAGGTCTTGACCATACCTCTTAAAACACCTTCCAGCATTAATGTTCTACTAAAAAAATTCAGGCAGACTTCAAAAGTGAGGTCAAGTTGTGTTTTTGTGGTATTTCTGTATATGTAAATACCAGACAAGTAGCCAGATTAAAATATCAGAGTGGGTGACCCTAAGTGGTCTCCAGGCCTGAGAGTGGCGTGAGGGAAGGGCAGGACTTTTACTGGTGATTAATTGAGGAGCAAGCATGAGGAAAAACAGCCCCCTGTCGTCCACTTCAATAACTCAGTTTCACTGAAGTCTTAAAGATAGGCCAAACGTACTGTCTTCTATTTAAGAAAGCTTCATATGCAAGACATGAGTATGAGGAATCTCAAATGTGCTCAGGGAAAGCAAGAGGGTGCTGATAGAATTTATCTGAATAGAAATGTCTGTCACTGCTACCTTGAGAAAAGCTTCCAGAGTAGGACCAATACCCGTAGGACCCATCAGTTTATGACTAATCTGAAATACAAAACCATAAGACTAACAATATTTAGGGAGTTTTTGTAACTAATGGAAGGGAACGTCCAGAGGGAAAAAAAAGCCATAAATCATTTTGGAATATTAGAAAGTCTAATAAGGGAAATTGACTAGTTTTGTCCTCATTTCAGGGAAAGGCACTTCAGAAACCAGGGCGGACATGAAGCACGTCTTAGGGCAAAAGCTAGGAGCAAAGGAGGGACTAGAAAATACCAGCTCCTATAGATTGAACGTGTATGTCCCTCCCCAAATTCATATGTTCAAACCTAAACCTGTTCCCTATTCCCCCAACGTGGTGGGTTTAGAAGGTGGGACTTTTAGGAGGTGAGTAGGTCACGAAGGTGGAGCCTTCATGAGTGGTATGAGTGTCCCTATAAAAGAGACCTCCGGGAGCTTCCTCACCCCTTCCACCGTGTGAGGAGGACACAGCGGGAAGGAACAAGGGACAGAATCCTCTCACACACTGAATCTGCCATTACCTTGACCTTGGACTTCCCAGCCCCCGGAACTGTTGTTTACAAGCGGCCCAGGCCATGGTCTTCTGTTACAGCAGCCCAGACAAAGACACCAGCTAATTTGGAAGCATCCTGCTTCGACACGGTCACGTGCATTTTGCTGGGCTTATGACATTCCTCTCTTCCATTTTTCATCCACAGCATGCAAACTATATTAGCGTGTATATTTGTGTGTGTGTATGTGTGTGTATTTTTTTAAAGTAAAATCTACCCCCAATGTGGGCCTCGAACTCACGACCCCGAGATCAAGAGTTGCTTGCTCTACCAAGCCAGCCAGGTGCCCCCTCCACCCCTCTATATGTTAGTTTTCTGGAGCTGCCATACAAACTACCACAAAACATGTGGCTTAAACAACAGAAATGTATTCTCTCTCAGTTCTGGAAGCTAGAAGTTTGAGAGTGAGGGATCAGCAGGGCCATGCTCGCTCTCCTAGCTGCTGGTAGCTGCCAGCATTCCTGCTGTTCTTTGATGCTACCATCCGAATGTTTGTGTCCCCTCCAAAGTCCATACATGTTGAAATCCTAACCTCAAAGGTGATGATATCAGTAGGTGGGGCCTTTGGGAGGTAATTAAATCATGAGAGTGGAACCCTCATGAATGGGATTAGTGCCTTATAAGAAAGGCTCCAGAGATATCCCTGGCTCCTTCTGCCATGTGAGAATTCAGTGAGAAGTCTGTGACCTGGAAAAGAGCCCTCACCCAACCATGCTGGCACTCTTATCTCAGGGCTTCCAGCCTCCAGGATTGTAAGAAATAAATACCTGTTATCTGTATGCTACCCAGTCCGTGATACTTTGTTTCAGCAACCCAAATGGACGTTGGGTTTACCTCAGTCACCACATGGCCATCTTCCCTCTGTGTGTAGAGTTCTCTCTGTGTGTCTGCTTCTGTGTCTCTTTTCTTCTAGAGACACCAGACGTATTGGATTTAGGGCCTGCCGTAAGTCAGTATGACCTCATCTTAACTTAGATCTGCAATGTATTAATGTAACCCTAACCCTATTTCCAAATAAGGTGCATTCACAAGTACCAGGGGTTAGGACTTCAATGTATCTTTTAAAGATTTATTTATTTATTTCAGAGAGAGGGGTGGGAGGAAGGAAGGGCAAGGGGAGAGGGAGAGAAATCTTTTTTTTTTTTTTTTAAAGATTTTATTTACTTATTCGACAGGACAGAGACAGCCAGCGAGAGAGGGAGCACAAGCAGGGGGAGTGGGAGAGGAAGAAGCAGGCTCATAGCGGAGGAGCCTGACGTGGGGCTCGATCCCATAACGCCGGGATCACGCCCTGAGCCGAAGGCAGACGCTTAACCGCTGTGCCACCCAGGCGCCCCTTAGGGAGAGAAATCTTGAAGCAGACTCCGCACTGAGCACGGAGCCTGACCCTGGGCTCAACCTCATGACCCTGAGATGAAATCAAGAGTTGGACTCTTGGGTGCCTGGATGGCTCAGCCATTAAGTGTCTGCTTCGGCTCAGGTCACGATCCCAGGGTCCTGGGATCGAGCCCTGTATTGGGCTCCCTGCTCGGCGGGAAGCCTGCTTCTCCCTCTCACATTCCCCTTGCTTGTGTTCCCTCTCTCGCTGTCTCTCTCTGTCAAATAAATAAATAAAATCTTAAAAAAAAAAAAAAAAAAAGAGTCGGACTCTTAACTGACTGAGCCACCTAGGCACCCCAGGACTTTAACATATCTTTTGAGAGGATACAGTTCAACCTACAACAACACTAAATAGTCGGTTGGTTCTGTAATTATTGAGCATTTATATAACTGCTCTAGGCCCTGTAGATTAAAAATCTAGGCTGGGATGCCTGGGTGGCTCAGTTGGTTAAGCATCTGCCTTCCCCTGGGGTCGTGGGATCAAGTCCTGCATCGGGCTCCCTGCTCATCCAGGAATCTGCTTCTTCCTCTCCCTCTGCTGCTCTCCCTGCTTGTGCTCTCTCTCTCTCTCTCTGACAAATAAATAAATAAAATCTTTAAAAAAAAATCTAGGACAAAAAATAGGGTCTTTTGCACTCAGGAAGTCATCAGGAAAACAATTTGAAAGACCAGTAAATGCTATAAAAATTCACATCAGTGCTACTTATAAAGATTTTTAAAATGGGAAACAAGACCCCTAATTGTCCATTTGAAAGGGTGTGTAAAGGGAGGGTAACCTCCTCCGTCCTCGTTTGCCCTGGACTGTCCGAGAAAAGCCCAGTGTCCTGGGAACCCTCGCAGGCATAGGCAAATGGGAGCAGTTGGCTACCCTGTAGCAAAAGAGTGGGATACTCTGGAACTTGCATTTAAAAATATACTAATAAAGGTTTTAAACGATATGGGAGGTGTTTTTGACAGTAAGCAACAACAACAAAGCACAATTCAAAATGATGGAAGCTAGGTAACTAAGCACGCGGATTACAAAGAAAAAACGGATACGAACTATGGCAGCAGGTTACCTGCTGTTGCCTCTGTGCGGTGGGATTGTAAAAAGTTTTCTTTTGTGCTTCTTGACACTTTAGTGTACGTTTCACATTTTCTGTTGATGAATATGGATTGCTTAATCAGGAAGAAATTAAGGTAAAAACTAATAAATTTCTGGATAGAAATTAGTCTCCTAAATCCCTACTACTTTTACTCTCATAGAATAATTAAAATAACAGTCCTTAATAAGTATTTGCTTCCTGCCGAACACTGCTACTCATTTAATCATTGAGATTGTACAGCAAAATGACCTTGTAGGTACTGCCATTAGCACCACCTTTCCAGTGAGGAAAGCAAGACGCACAGCGGCGAAATAACTCCCCAGCTGGAAGTAGAGGACTGGGAATTAGGACACAGCCCTTTCCTCTGAGAGAACCTTACTTCGTGAGAAGTATCTGCAAGAGCACGTTCAGGACACGGCCCCATTTCCCCTCAAGCGTTCAGGTGAGGTTCCCTCAAGCTGCCCACATACACAGACGAGAGAAAATGTGCAGTGAGGTGGGGCTAAGTACACAGAAAATGAAGAGGGGAAGAAAAGGCAGTTATTAACGGAGGAAGCAAATTTTGTGCACGGAATGAAAGCTAATGACATTATGCCCTGTGGCTAGGTCGTGATTTACATACTACTAACAATCATACTTAGTATTGATCCAAACTCTATGGTGGTTAAAAACCTTATCGGGGAAAATAAAGGCTGGAAGCGCAGGGATGTCCTGGGGTAGGCGAGAAGAGAGGTATGGTCTCCACCCCTATTGGGAAATCAACTGATAATTCCTAAAACTAAAAACTCAAGAAGTAAATATATAACTTATTACTTAAAATTATGAAAATGAACACTGAAATAATCAACTAAAAGTGTTGAAAGTGTCTGGGGAAAGGAAATGGGTAGGGGGAGGATGGGGGAGATATTTATAGTAACAAGCCTTGGGGAGCTATTTCACTCTGAAAATTATGTGCATGTATAATTTTAATTAAAAAAGCAGAAGAAAAATTAAAACAATATAATAAACATTCCTGTGCATATCTTTGCACTTGAGATAAGATAATTTACAATAAGTGGGATTTGGGGGTCAATGAAAATGCATATTTTAAATTTTGTTCTATATTGTACAACTGGGAACCAGAAAGGTAGGAAAATTTTCAAATACAATCAATAAATACATGGTGATTTTTTTTTTACATGATGATATTTATTTCTCTACTTCTTTACCATTCTTATCTCAGTTTTTCATCTTTGACAGCATGATAGAAATGTCATTTAATTTGCATTCTTTAATTATTAAAGTCATTTCTCTCACTAATAAGTATATAAATGTGATTATTATCAGTTATTTTTTCTTTTTATTCTTTTGTGAGTTTCCTGCTTACATCCCTTGCCATTTTTTTCTTTTGTGTTTTTTCTTGTTGATACGTAAAGTTCTTTGTGTGTTATTAACTTTGTGTTTGTCACATACTTTGCAAAAATTTTTCTGAATTTGCCTGAACCTTTGTGACATATTTAGAAAAATTTTCTTCATTCTAAAATTATTATTCAATCATCCATAATTTATAGAACTTTCATATGTCACTTTTAAAGTTGTATTTTTGACCCATTTGAATTAACGTTAATGGTTAAGAGTAAGGTAGTGATAAATCACCCCTTCTGAATAATTTCTGAGTGTTCTAAGTTAGGGAAAGGGTTCTTGCTACCCTATATATGTAGCAAAAACAAACATTGTAATTTCTAGATTCCAATTTTGTTTTCTCTATTTTTAGTTGAAATTAGACATATCGTACCCTTATTTTTAATTTTTTAAATACTTCATTTTTATGTAATCTCTACACTCAATGTGGGGCTCAAACTCACAACCCTGAGATCAAGAGTCAAATGCTCTACCAACTGAGCCAGCCAGACACTCCCCCACCTTATTTTTAATTTTTTTATTGCATTTCGATAGCAGTTATCTTAAAATATAAACAAAAATTTAACTACTTGAAATTAAACTAAGATTTCAGTATTATTCAGACTGTGTGCTTATTTTATGTGTTCTTGCTGACATAGGTCTGAAGTCTCAGAATGGGAAGCATTTTCTGGATATTGATAGCATGATGGTGTTTGGGAAGGGATTTTAGGTGCTTTTTTGGTCAGTAGGTAGGGTAAGTTCATCCCCTATGTTTTAGCTTCTCCTAGTTAACGACAGAGTGGCGAGAAAAGAAGGGGGATTTTGTAATAAGATCTCTCTGCTCTAAACCACGACTTTCTGAGAAATATTAGAAGAAATAATGTTCTCATAATAATGATCAAAAAGAGTGAAACCTTTTCACTAATTTGTGATGTTCCTCATCAGGGTGTGTGCTCTGCAGAACTGAACTGTATTATATGTCGATTAGAAATGGCCGGAAACATAAGCATGATTCCCTTCACAGACACATACATGCATGAAAGAGAAACCTAATGAGGTAGTCTGTCGGCTTAAGGAGGAAATTGCATTTTCTTAAGTAAGAGACAACCTAATAACTGAAAAACAGGAGGGAGAATGTCTACCCACAAATTTTAGTAATGTTAATTAAATTTTGGAACAAAAATATTTTTAAACCTGCAGTATGATGGAGTAGATAAAGCATAATATCTATCCTGGTTGTTCCATTAATATGAGAGTAAAGGGGTGCCTGGGTGGCTCAGTCGGTTAAGCGTCTGCCTTTGGCTCAGGTGATGCTCCCTGGGTCTTGGGATCGAGCCCACATCTCCCTCTTGGGATCGAGCTTCTCCCTCTCCCTCTGCCTCTCCCTCCGCTGGTGCTCTCCCCCCCCAAATAAATAAAATCTTTAAAAATAATAATAATATGAGAATAAAAGCATTCAGTTTAACTTACTAAACACGAGTGTACTGTCTCCCATGTGCCAGACGCTGTGCCAGGCCCGGGGTCATAGAAATGAATGTGGCTACATCGAATGGATGTACAGTCCTACGAAGGCAGGGTAGTGGGTGTTTAGAGCAACCTGGGGGTTGGAGAAGGCTTCTGGAAGGAGCTGATGCCTGAGTAAGGGTTAGTCGGGGGAACTTGCACGGGCAAATCTACGGAGACGGAAAATAATGTGATGTTCACAGAGGGATTATAGGAGTTTGCTCTTACAAAAGCAACAAAAAAGAGGAGTGGACAGGTAGGAGGTGAGTCTGGAGAGGTAGAACCTGAAGAACCTGCACGCCGTGTTCAGTGGTTATTCTGTACATAGTGAGGGGGAGCCATGGAGGGTGTGAGACAAGGGACAAATGAGTAGCAGGTTGGGGTTTTTGTTTTTTTATGATTTTCTTTTTTACTAATGTCTACACTCAACATGGGGCTCAAACGTAGAACCCCAAGATCGAGTCACATGCTCTAGCAACCGAGCCAGCCAGGCACCCGAAGTGGCAAGTTTTTTTTATGCTTCTGGGCCCCAGCGGTTTCACCCCTAAAATAAGTACATAGGAATTTTTCAAGTTCTTTCATCCTGAGAAGTTTATAATTCTGTAAACAGAAGCATACTCAGAACTGATGGGCTTCATCAAGTGATTTGTTTTGAAGGGGTTGAGAATATGTCACCTCAAAATATGCGACGTTGGCCTAAGGGTTTTGAGCTCAAATCAAGTAAGCAGTAGCAAACACAGAAAAAGCTCTTTGCCCTCCCCCTATATGCCTAAAAGCAGGTCATAAATTTCCCTTTGTGAAGGTGTCCACCTTTCCTTTCCCATATGAGCAGAAGGAAAACAGCCATTATCATCAGAGACAGAAAGGCAGTAGGGACGTGGGTCTGTACAAACCCTAAAATAACCCTTATCTTCTATTAGTTTCCCCCACATATTTATCTTCCCACATATTTACCACCCCTAGGAGCCCAAACCCTTTCCCATTGTCTTGTCACTTCCCCATAAATTTATCATCCTTTGTTAAGATGGTATCTAAGCCCCATATTCTAACCACCCTTTGAATTACTCCCCACTGAGTCCTTCCACATGTTTGTGTGTTGCATGCATAAACAGTCTTATTTTCTTGTTAATCCTTTGTCAGTTTCATTCACTCACTCTAAGTACTAGCCCTAAGAGAGTAGAGGAAAAAGGCTTTTTTCCCATCTTCCAGTTCCTACATTCAAGCCAGCCCTTCTACAGAGAAAAAAAATGGATATCTTAATAAAAGTGGAACTGTGACAGAGACATAGAAGTCCAAGAGAAGACAGAGGCAAAGATTGGAGTTATGCTACCACAAGCCAAGGAACACCTGAGGCCACCAGAAGTGGGAAAAAACAAGGAAAGATTCATCCCTAGAGCCTTCAGAGGAAGCACGACCTTGCTGTCACCTTGATTTTGGATGTCTGGCTTTCAGAACTGTGGAAGAATACATTTCTGCTGCTTTAAGCCACTTAGTCTGTGGTACTTTGTTCCAACAGCCCTTGGAAAATCATACCACCACTATGCAATTACTATCCTTCTGAGAGAAGAAGCTGAGGAGCGTAATGTCAGAGAATTCAGGAGAGGCAGATTCTCAAGGTTGGGAGAGATGGAGACTGCCCCTTCAGAGGTGTGTTTCTGGATCATACTTAAAGCTGCTTCGAGGTGCACAAGCCCATCCCCCACCCCTATCCACACCGTGACTGTCATGAGTCACTGATTATGATGAGAAAATAATGTTCATGTGCTCAACTCACCTTGAGAACATCATCCATGATAGAGGGACACAGTCCAGACTGAGCTTTACCTGGTGTGTGTAAGCATGTGGTATCTGTGGTTGGGCTAGAGGGAGGAAAGGAGAATACCGAGAGCAGGCTCCTCCCGTGAAAGGGTAACTCCACTGGGCCCTTTCTGGCTTAATGGCCAATTGTTTCCGGCCCGGGGGAAGTTGCCTGTCTTGTCCCACCCTCGGCACCCTTTGATAAAATAAGAGGGAGGTATCATTATGCTAGGGGCTGGTTAACATCCTGAACTAAGCAATAGTAAACAAATTTAAGCAACCAAACTAACACTTTTTTTTTTTTAAGAGAGAAAGAACACAAGAGGGGGGAGGGCCAGAGGGAGAAGCAGACTCCCTGCTGAGCAGGGAGCCCCATGTGGGACTTGATCTCAGTACCCGGGGATCATGACCTGAGCCAAAGGCAGACACTTAACCGACTGAGCCACCCAGGTGCCCCAAACTAACACTTGTAAAACAATTTTAAAAAGTGGAACTGTAATATCACAAGAGTAAGAATCCAGATTTTGAGTTAGGTAAGCTCTCTGCCCAAGTGATTTTAAGCAAATACTTAACCTCCTTAAGTTTCAGGCTCCTTATCAATAAACCATAGCCAAAATCCAGTTCACAGAACTGCTGAAGAATTAAATGAGATGATGTTCACAACCACTGTACTAATTATGATTCACTGGTTCAAATATTAGAAACCCAATTAAAATTAACATTAAAAAAAAGGAGTTTGTTGGCTCCTATAAACTGGGGGGGAGGGGTGGTCATGAATATGACTGCCTTGAAAAGATGGAGGTGCTTTGTGTGATCACTGGTTCTTGCTCTTTCCCTCCTTCTCTCTCTTCCTTTCTTGGCTATTCTTTACTCCGTGTATTGGTTTCATCTCTCTCTGCGATAAGCTTCTATCCTAAGAAAAATGTCCCCTGGTACTGCCAGTCATTCCACGTCCTAGCCCTGACACAGTTCTAGTAGAAAAAGAAAGCCCCCTTCTTTCAGAGTCCACATGCCATTCCCAGGGGAGAACTCTGATCGGACTTGCTTCAGTCATGTGCCAACACTCATGGCCAAAGTGATGGGGAGACCTAAGTGTCCCCTAGGGCCCAGAATGACAGCAGTCATCTGTGTAAGCGACCCACACTCCAGGAGAGTTTTAAAGCATGGTAGTGGATTTATGTACATGAAAATCATGCATAGAAAAAGGTCTATGGACATATACCAAACTTTTATTTCTAGTGGAATTATGGGATGTTTGTTTGCTTCTTTACACCTTTCTATAGTTTTCATATATTCCACAAAGAGCTGTATTGATTTGACAACAAGGGATTAAAATTACAAAAACTAATTAGAAAAAGAAAATACATTGCTGATGAAACCAGGAAACCTATAGTCTTCACCAGATAGACTAGGATGTGTCTCAACCCATGTGAAATGTATGAGAATATACAGGTCATTTTCAAGTTATGATGTAACTAATTGTAATATATCTGAGACAAGTTGTGAATGAATGGAACTAGGGAGAGGGGGAGCCCCTTGGTAGAAAGGGCAAGGGGTTTTGCATAGCTCCCACAGAAAGGAATGCCAGTAACACCTTTGTTGATCCTGTCAGCCTGATATTTAAGGGAGTGTCCCAATTCCAATGGGTTGGATGTTATTGGATCTATATAGAGAGATTGCTGGAGGGTAGAAGGGGGTAGGTGATACCCCCCTCTAAAGGGTCTGGTTGCTCTTCTCCTCTTTGCTCTCATTCCCTGCTCCCCAGGCACTCTAGAACTGAGCCTGTACATACCTACTTATCCTGGAGATGGATAACCTTGTTCTCTGTCCAGGATAAATTCCGGCTGAAATCCACAAGCTGGTATATGGGAGGGAAAATAATTTCCCTTCTACCCTTCTAGGTTCTGTGACTGAGAACCCCCTCCCCCAACCATAATAAACAGATTAACAAGAGAAAAACAAACAGAAGTATAACATGTATACCTCATGTATACCTGGGACATGCCCAGGAAAACTAGGTAAAACTACCCAAAGAGGCTAAAGCCACCACCTTAAATACCATCTTCAGCTAAAGTCAAAAGAAAGATATGTGGGGATGGAGGTTAGTTATGAAGGTATTAAAAAACAAAATTCAGCTGAGTCAATTTAAAGATCTAATTGGCTTTCTTCAAGATTCATGAATCAGGTAGGATCCTGTCTTAGCAGATAGAAAGTTGCTCCAAGGAACTATACAAAACAGAAGACTTGTATAGGCAGGAGGAGGCAGGGCAAAGAAGTTATTCTAGAAAAGAGTCGATTGTTTCAGGCAAGGTCACTACCCTTTGGGGGAAAGGTGGGGTGTCCATTCTTGGGAGAAGCTAAAACTGCAACTAGGTTAGGTATTAGGTCTTGCTTTCCTGATGTGGGGCTTAGCTCAAGTGATTCCATTTGGGGCCCTTTCTTCTTTAAAAAAAAAAAAAAGAATTACACCCCCCCCCCTTTTACCAATGGAAAAAAGACAGTCTCTTCAACAAATGGTGTTGGGAAAATTGGACAGCCACATGCAGAAGAATGAAACTGGACCATTTCTTTATACCATACACAAAAATAGACTCAAAATGGAGAGACCTAAATGTGAGACAGGAATCCATTAAAATCCTAGAGGAGACCTCAGGCAGCAATGTCTGCGACCTTAGCCGCGGCAACTTCTGCTAGATATGTCTCCGAAGGCAAGGGAAACAAAAACAAAAATGAATTATTGGGACTTCATCAAGATAAAAAGCTTTTGCACAGCAAACAGTTGACAAAACAAAAGACAACTGACAGAATGGGAGAAGATGCAAATGACATATCAGATAAAGGGCTAGTATCCAAAATATATAAAGAACTTATCAAACTCAACACCCACAGAACAAATAATCCAATCAAGAAATGGGCAGAAGACATGAACAGACATTTCTCCAAAGAAGACGTACTACATGGCCAACAGACACATGAAAAGATGCTCAACATCATTTAGCATCAGGGAAATAGAAATCAAAACCACAATGAGATTCCACCTCACACCAGTCAGAATGGCTAAAATTAACAAGTCAGGAAATGGCAGATGTTGGCGAGGATGCGGAGAAAGGGGAGCCCTCTTACACTGTGGGTGGGAATGCAAGCTGGTGCAGCCACTCTGGAAAACAGCATGGAGGTTCCTCAAAAAGTTGAAAATAGAGCTACCCTACGACCCAGCAATTGCACTACTGGGTATTTACCCCAAAGATACTAATGTAGTGATCTGAAGGGGCACCTGCACCCCAATGTTTATAGCAGCAATATCCACAACAGCCAAACTATGGAAAAAGCCCACAACAGATCCTGTCAGCCTGATATCAACATCAACAGATGAATGGACAAAGAAGATGTGGTACATATACACAATGGAATATTATTCAGCCATCAAAAAAAATGAAATTTGCAATGATGTGGATGGAACTAGAGGGTGTTATGTTAAGCAAAATAAGTCAATCAGAGAAAGACAATTATCATATGATCTCACTGATATGTGGAATTTAAGAAATCAAACAGGATCACAGGGGTAGAGAGGAAAAAATAGAACAAGATGAATCAGAGAGGGAGACAAACCATAAGAGACTCTTAATCATAGGAAACAAACTGAGGGTTGCTGGAGGGGGAGGGGATGGGGATGGAGTAACTGGGTGGTGGGCATTAAGGAGGGCACAGGATGTGATGAGCACTGGGGGTTCTATAAGACTGATGAATCACTGACCTCTACCTCTGAAACCAATAATACATATGTTAATTAATTGAATTGAAATTAAAACTAGAATAATAATTAAAAATCAATCAATCCCCCTTTGATCAGTCTCTCAGCTTAACTGAGAGATGTGATAAAAACTTAAGGCATTAGCACCAGTCCCAGATACTGCTCAGAAGTCTCAGTTGTTGCTGCTCTTCTGTGTGACATTCACAGGTCATGACATTTTTTGCTGAATCTGTGTAATATTCACAAGTCACAGCTTTGGGTTCACATTTTTGAGGTCAGTTCCCCTCTCCATTCTCTTCCTGACATTCCAGTCTTTGGGAGAGCATTTGCTTGATGGTTGTGACTGCAAACATACATTTAAAGCTTTTGAGAGAACGCAGTGCAATGGGGACTACTATGATTATTATGAGCAGAATACTTCCCAATGTTTTCAATGTACTTCATGGTCCCCAAGACCCAAACCAATCCAAATCAAATAAGCCAAAAGACCCTGTTGAAAGAGTCACCTTTTTAGCTAAGTGGCTTGTTCAGTGATCTTAAGTAACTAAGATTCAGCTTCCCCAGAGTGTTAATCCAGGTGCAGCAAGTGGTGTTGGCCACACCACAGACACCTCCTTGCTTAGCTAAAAGATAATCAAGGGCAGGGTAGAGATTACTTAAAAATAAAATCTTTCTTAAAAAAAAAAAAGATAATCAAAAGCTATGCCTGAGAAACTAAGAATTTTTGCTGGGCAGCTATTGCTTCGACAGCAGTCTCTGTGATATTTTCAATAGTTAAGGGGAGATTTCTAATTATAGCCTCATTTACATTTACTCCTAACTAGGAAAGTAAGGCCCTGCCAAAGAAAGCGAATTCTGAATCATGAAAGCCTCCTGGTAGTTCCTTTGTAACCTGACAATATAAATTCAGGGGAGTCAGCCAAAAAGGTATAAAAATTAGGGGCACAGTTGGATAACCTAAGACGTACTACTTGGCGCACTAGCCATCTAGGCATCAAAAGCCCAAGGAGGATTATGACCACCACGGACAAAAATAAATTCTGTTCAGGGGCGCCTGGGTGGCACAGCGGTTAAGCGTCTGCCTTCGGCTCAGGGCGTGATCCCGGCGTTACGGGATCGAGCCCCACGTCAGGTTCCTCCACTATGAGCCTGCTTCTTCCTCTCCCACTCCCCCTGCTTGTGTTCCCTCTCTCGCTGGCTGTCTCTATCTCTGTCAAATAAATAAATAAAATCTTTAAAAATAAATAAATAAATAAATTCTGTTCAGGCACAAACCACTTTTGCTAAGTGGAATGGTTAATGGACAGATTGGAGTTTTTGATGATAAATCCAGAAGTCTGAAAGGTTACCCCCCTTAGCAGTGGTCTGGGAGATGCAGATGATGGTGTTATCTTTCCAGGCCAATGGCAGAGTAAAGAATAGAAAAAAGAAAAGTTTTCGTGTTTATTTAAAGTAGGAAATCTTGTTTCAGTGTCTTGGGGGGAAGCAATCTACATCAGTGTCGGCTACTCTTCTTCCTCATCAGGTTGATCCTGAGGTCTCCAGCATATGCATGAAACCAGCTGTCAGGTGGAGCCTTCTTTAGCTGTGAGGTGTGTACCCAAGGCTCAAGTCTGTGCAGTTTAGCTGCAATCTGGGTAGCGAGGAGGACCTGCTATAGTCCCTTCAAAGGAGATTCAAGGATAATCTTTGTGCTTAGGAAAAAAAAAAAATCAGAAGGAAAGAAAATCAGAAGGGTGGGAGGAAATTGGAAATATTAGTTTGGAGAGTCATAGCCAGATACGTGAGGAAACTAGAAGAATTCCAGATCTAGTCCAGTTTACAAAGACAATTAATAGGATTAGAATCTACTCTCTACAAAGGCACAATTACATCCATTATTTTTTCCAAAGATAATCACAGTAAAACTAATTTGTTTGCAATAAACTTGGCTTGATTATTTACATAAGGATAGCATGAATAATGATTGACCATATAAGCTCTTTTTTAAAAAAGATTTATTTATTTAGAGAGAGATGAAGGGGGTGAGGGACAGAGGGAAAAGAGAGAGAAAATCCCAAACAGACTCCCTGCTGAGCATGGAGCCTGATGCAGGGCTCAATCTCACAACCCTGAGATCATGACCCAAGCTGAAATCAAGAGTTGGATACTTAGCCAACTGAGCCACCCAGGTGCCCCCCATATAAGCTCTTTTTAAGATTACTTTGCTGGAAATTTTCATGAGGAATCCAAGTTCCTTAGAAGTATCTGGTCATATCTGAGTCTATGTATATATATCTCTCTCAAATATGACATTCTAGTCAAAGCCTTGGTGGTATAGCCAATGTTTCCAATTGTATCCTGTTACAAGGGAGAACACACTTGTATTGAGCTTGTGTAAATAACTATATTGCCATGAAAAGAGTACGCAAGGGGCGCCTGGGTGGCTCAGTTGGTTGGGCATCTGCCTTTGGCTCAGTCGTGATCCCAGGGTCCTAGGATCAAGCCCTGAGATGGGCTCTGTGCTCAGTGGGGAGCCTGCTTTTTCCTCTCCCTCTGCCATTCTCCCTGTTTGTGCTCTCTCTCCTTGTCTCAAATAAATACATAAAATCTTAAAAAGAAAAAAGAGTACTTAAGAGTTTCTGAATTCTGGAGGGATCAAATAGGGAGAAAAAGTAAATGTTCCATCTTTGTTTACAAAGCTATGCTTCACCAAATTGCTCTAAGTCATAGATAGCTTAAGAGAAAAGGTTTCCTTAAATCTGGGAAAACAAAATATTGAAGAACCAACAATCTTTCAAACAAAAGGTCATAAAAATTATAATCATCCTCCTCAGTTCATTTAGACCCATGTAATTAATACTTGTTCTGCTTGAATCCCGCTCTTTTCATTAGTTCCGGATGTCCTTACCCAGTTAAGTGTTATGATCTTAAAGTTATCAGAAACCTGTACTTGTCAAAGTCCGTTCCATGAATCTCCTAAAGATGAAGCACTTTTGCCAGAACACTTTTGCAAAAAGCATCTGAATAAAACAATAACTATAAATGACAAAAAAAAAACACAAAAAAAATGAAAAACAGAAGTGGCCATGGTTAAAGATGTGATGAGAGTTCATTATAAAGCACAGAACATTTATATTCCTATACAAATGGAACAAAAAGAAGACTTAGTACTCTTATTTTGTAGTGTTTCCCGTGTAATTTTACATATCAAATAAGCCTTCATTTAATATCTTTTTACAAAGGAGACAGAATAAATCTTTTCAGATGTTCCAGGGACCCTCAAGAAAATCCCAGGGTTAGTCCAAGGTCAAAAAGACTTCATTTAGTATTTGATTTTGAGTTTTTCAAAAATATCGAAAGGTTTAGACACTTTATTAAATAGGACCACAGATGATTATAAAACAATACTTAATTATCTATTTGACCAAAATGACAATAAAAAGATTTCAAAGGCAAATACAGAATTACATAGTTGTGGACAAAATTTAGCTCTTAATATTGCGAGGACTCAGTTCTCTTAAGTAATCAGAGAACTGATGATAAAGATAACACAAAGCATAGGAAATATTTTGATAAAACACAAGATGTTTGCTTTCTAGGCAGATTACTTTAAAGGTAAAGAGAAACCTGTCACGGTATCTTATCAAGAGTAGACCAATAGTTCAAGAAAACCTTGTCCTTTTAATAGAAAGAAACCAAATTCTAATTTCGAACCAGTTTACTTTTGATATTATTACTCATTTTTTTACTCAAATAAATTCATTTTAATCTCAGTCATCTTGACTACACATAAAATTCTTTTCCCCAAATTCCTTTCACAAACCCTGTATGGCTTTTTTTTTTTTTTTTTTTTTTTAAATCAGATTTGGTCTTATGTTTTTCCTCTTTCCCATTCTGAAATAACCTGTCTCATTTTAAGAGAAAATTACTTTCTACTCCTTCAACAAAATGCACCTCCACTCCTCATGACCTTCTTTTACTGAAAAGACACATCCTGCAAACCTTGCATACAGAGATGTTTCCCTTATTATTTCTAGTAGCCTTAAAGAATTGTGAATGATCTGTTACTGACAAGTTTATGAATTAGTTCAAAATTCCTTAAAGTATATATTTTCCTCGTAGTAAACTTTCCATTGTGGCACAAAACATGTTTAACTATAGATCCAAATATCTTTTGTTTCTCTGTAAAGGAAGCCAAAAGTGAATGAACCTATTTTTACTAATGTTTCAGTATTTTATCTTATTTGAAAAGACCTAGCTATTTAATGACTTATCCATCATTTAATTTAACATAGCAAAACTTTAAGGTTTCAGGTCACCAAGAGAATTTGTGAAAAATTAAAAAGTTTACCTAAAAATATTTATCCTACTTAAATTTATTTAATTACTTATTCTCAACAGTTACGTTTAGATTATTTATGAAAATTTCATCATACCAACTTTTTCTTGCTGGTGTTTTGAAACAGGGACAAGATGTAATTATTCAGGGGCGCCTGGGTGGCACAGCGGTTAGGTGTCTGCCTTCGGCTCAGGGCGTGATCCCGGCGTTATGGGATCGAGCCCCACGTCAGGCTCCTCCGCTATGAGCCTGCTTCTTCCTCTCCCACTCCCCCTGCTTGTGTTCCCTCTCTCGTTGGCTGTCTCTATCTCTGTTAAATAAATAAATAAAATCTTTAAAAAAAAAAAAAATGTAATTATTCAACTAGTAAAACAAGGTAGAATAAACATTGTACATCTGCATCACTTTGGATGCTGACCATTCTGAAGATTTACCCATTTTAATTAATCCAAATTTAAACTAGCTTTTATTTACCAAAGATTATCTCAGATCACATGAGCTTGAAAAACATTTGGGTTAGTTTCTATTATATTTCTGAGAATTTTAGGAATATTTAACTCATATAAGCATTTAATTCTCTTTAAGCCAATTAAATAGTGCTCTTTTACAAATTAGTCTAATTTTATTTTTTAAGATTCTAAAAATTTATTTGATAGCACAAGAGAGCACAAGCACGAGGAGCAGCAGAGGGAGAGGGAAAAGCAGGCTCCCTGCAAAACAGGGAGCCTGACGTGGAACTCAATCCCAGGACCCCAGGATCATGACCCAAGCTGTAGGCAGACTCTTAATGACTGAGCCACCCAGGCGCCCCTACAAATTAATTTTAGCAATAGCATCCAGAGGCAGAAAATTATCATATAACATACATACATAGACACATGAACATGCAGACAGATACAGAGACCTTATGCCTTCCGTTTTAAAATTAAAGCCTCAAATCAGGTGCAATAATACAAAACTCACTAGTTATAAAAATTTTTAAGAAATGGATCCAGGGGCGCCTGGGTGGCTCATTCGTTAAGCGTCTGCCTTTGGCTCAGGGCGTGATCCCAGCGTTCTGGGATCAAGCCCCGCATCAGGCTCCTCCGCTGGGAGCCTGCTTCTTCCTCTCCCACTCCCCCTGCTTGTGTTCCCTCTCTTGCTGGCTGTCTCTCTGTCAAATAAATAAATAAAATCTTAAAAAAAAAAATAGATCCAAACTGTGTTTCTGGCAGATGGAGTAAGTTCAGGCTACCTGACTGGATGGCTAAAGCTTTTTACCAGTATTTGTGGAGAAGACACTTAAGGTTTTTTTCATTCTCCTAAATTTCAAATCATCTTTGCCCCTTTTGTTTTTCTTCTGATAGGAATTATCTCTGAAGTTTGCATTTCAGGCCAGATGAGAAGATAGGGTTCTTGGAGAAAACCAGGTAGAACATTTACATCTCAAAGCCAAGGGGAAAGAGTGCATATTGCTTCAAGAAGGACTTTTGTTTCCTAGGCCAGAATTTCTGCAACACCTACAAGCCTTTTGAGATGAATAGAGAGACTAATTGTTAAAAAGGATAGGTGGACTTTGAATTTTCCAGAGCTGCATTTCTGATCTTTCAAAGATTTGTAGGATCAAGATGGTTGCTTCTTATTCCTTATGGAATTGGGTTGCAATTTAAATGATATCATAGGTTGATCTATGCATCCAACCTTCTTGCCTTCAGTTCACTTTGTATATCAGGGAGATTTCCAACTAAGATGGAAATCAAAAGATTTCTACATTCTGGATTTAGAGCTGCTGCTTTGGAATGTTTCAGTTATGTCTTATGTTTAGAATGTCTTTGGAATGTGGAATCCTTCCACAAAAGCTTTACATGGCTTGTCTTTCCTTCTGGGTACACAGTTTTATTTTAGCGTAGGGGAGGAGAAAGAACTTGTCAGGTTTCAGGCAGTATTGAACAACTCTCTCCTACGTAGGAGGAGTGGGTCCCCAAAGAGAGTGCAAAGGATACTACCTTTCCACAATCCAGAGTCACTCCCAAAGATAGGCTGGCAACCTACATGTCCCAGGCAGGCAGAAAGGCAAAACAAGTTCTTAGGACACAAGATGAGACAAGCATGAAGGCAATTGCTATACCTGAGAGAGAAAGAATCAATGGGTCTGGATTTAGAAAGGAAGGGACATGTGAATCGTGTGTGTGTGTGTGTGTGTGTGTGTGTGTGTGTCTGTGTGTGTGTGTCTGTGTGTGTGTGTGAATTTTTTTTTAAAGTAAGTTGCACATCCGACACGGGGCTTGAACTCACTACCCTGAAATCAAGAGTCATGTGCTCTACCAACTGAGCCAGCCAGGTGCCCTGACAATTTTAATTTCCTCTCGACTGGGCACTACAGTCAGAGATTTGGGAGAGCTGACTCTGGTAAGAATTCTCATTCTTCACTGGCTTCTGTCAGTTTTCCGAGGATCCCCTCTGCAACCTCTGATACACCAGAATTGGGAGTCATTAATTTTAATTTTTGTTTCCTGTGGCTGTTTAAGGCAATAATGTAGCCGTTTACTGGAAAATCCCTCCAAGTCTCACTAACTCCAGGAGGAACCTACATGGGAGCTCTTCTTTGGGGGATAGAAAGGCATTCGACGTTGATGTTGAAGAATGTGTGTAGAGTCTTTGAGGACAAACTCTTTTCCAGTGTCCTACTTGATTACAATTGAGACGTCAATCTCTGGGTTAGCATTTTGATGAGAGACCCCTAGAAGGGAGGCCTAGGTATTGTTCTAGATAATATTTTTGTCTTTAATTTTTGCCATTTTTTGTAGTTATTTATAGCTTCCA
This sequence comes from Ursus arctos, assembly GCF_023065955.2. Taxonomy (NCBI): domain Eukaryota; kingdom Metazoa; phylum Chordata; class Mammalia; order Carnivora; family Ursidae; genus Ursus; species Ursus arctos. The sequence continues at coordinate 18,819,314 of NW_026622997.1, forward strand.
GGACCATAGCTCTTGGATATAAAATAGGTGGGGGGGGGGGGGCGGCTGAAGGTGGTGCCCTTGACTCTTGGGAACTTACCCGTTCTTTTTAGCTAAGTCTTTCGGTCTCTTGGAGCCAACAGGGCTATGCCATTAGGTTGGAGATTGTGTGATGTTTTACAGTGTACCTCATTGCGTGCACATTTTCCTGAAGTTGGCAGGTGACCTAGTGTCAATCAGACCCATTCCCGGACCAACTTACCCTAACATGAGAATGAAGTAGCATGTGCTCTGATAGCTTTTAAGTGTTCAGCCCATGCCCACAAAGTTTTGCAGCTTATTGGCTTCTGAGATTCCCATACACAATAGCCTTTATCCACACAAAACAAGACAAACAAGCATGTGCACTTTAATTCACCAGACGTGACCAAGAGATATTACTGTGGCCTGGCCAAGAGAAGGCCCTCTGCACACTACCGATTGTCAACATGGATTCTGACACAGGGGAAAAGATTGAACCAGAAGACCCTTAAAAATGAGGACTGCAGACTTGTTCCAAACAAATCTGGGAACTGAAGCCTAAACCACCAGCAACTCCTAACATGAAATCTGGGGACAAAACCAAGGGCTGGGGGTTTTCACTCAAATAGGAGAATTGCAGACTGAACCAAGGCCTAGGGATTTGAGTTTCTCATGGAACCATCCGCTAGCTCAAGCTGACCTGCCCAGGACTGGAAAGCCAGTTCAACTGGGAGCTTGACACACAGAGAGTGGAGCTCAAAACTAAGAGGAAATTACTTCAGAAATGATGAGAAGGACAGAACTCAAAGGGTTCACTGGTACCACACTGTGCTTCTCATTGTCCCTGAGCCATCAGAAGTGTTTGGGCCCACCAAAGCCACCAAATCTGTTAAAAAACAAAATTCAACTGAGTATATTTAAAGATCTAATTGGCTTTTATTTAGTGACTCATGAATTGGGCAACATCCCATCTTAGCAGAAAGAAAGGCGCTCTGTGGAAATGTACAAAATGGAAGACTTTTATGGGTAGTCCCTGACTTCCGATGGTTCAACTTGGGAGTTTTTTACTTTACAATGGTATGAAAAGTATATTCATTCACTAGAAACCATACTTAATTTTTTTAATTTGGATCTTTTCCTGGGTTAGTGATATGAGAAATGATAATGTCTTGTGGTGCGGGGCAGCACCAGCAGGCCTCAGCCCCCAGCCAACCACGCGATAACAAGCCGTACAACCCGGAGCCCACTAAGCATTCTGTACCCACACAACCATCCTGGTTTGCACTTTCAGTATAGCATTCGATAAATTACATGAGACATTCAGCACTTTATCATAGAGTAGGCCTTGTGTAAGATGATTTTGCCCACCTGTAGGCTAATTTGTGTTCTGAGCACATTTAAGTTAAGCTAGGCCTCATGAGCTATGATGTTTAGTAGTTTAAGTGTATTAAGTGTGTTTTGAATCACGGTATTTTCAATTTACGGTAGGTTTATCTGGATGTAACCCCACCTTAGTTGAGGAAGATCTGTATAGGCAGAAGGAGGAAAGGCAAGGACATATTGTAGCAGAGTAGATTGTTTCAAGTAAGGTCACCATCCTTTGGGGGAAGACGGGGTTTAACAGGCAGATTATCTCTCTAGTGCTGACCTGGTAATTTCAGATTGACTGGTTAAAGGTCACATTCCTAGGAAAGGCAGAAAATACGATTAGGACAGGTATCAAGTTTTGGTTTGCTGATGTGGGGTTTAGCACAAGTGACTCCATTTTGAATCTATTGGGGTTTCTTTTTCTTTTTAAGATTTATTTATTTATTTGAGAGAGAGAGAGAGAACACAAGTGGGGAGGAGAGGGAGAAGCAGGCTCTCCACTGAGCAGGGAGCCCGACATGGAGCTTGATCCCAGGACCCTGGGATCATGACCTGAGCTGAAGACAGACGCTTAACCGACTGAGCCACTCAGGTGCCCCTCTTGTTTCTTTTTTAACAGAGGTTAGTGGGAAGAGGACAGTAAGTTCGTTCTACAAGTTTAAGTCTGGCCCCTTACCCATTGATGATTTCTTGTGATTTAGCATCACTCTTCTCTGCCTGGTGCAGGCAGGGAGGTACCCCACAAATGGAGATAGCCCTTATAAATGTAAATTTCTCTTATAAAAGGGTAAATTCTACTGTTTCTAGAGCTTCTCCTGTGTCTGCTTTTTCTCAAAAATAATTAGCTCAAAATAATCCTCATGCCAAAGAGGCCTATTTTGGGGTGGTATATTCTGCTGCCCTTCACTGGCATTTTTATTTTTGTATATTCAAGGAAGTAGGAGGGGACCAAAGTGCCTACAGTATACAAGAGGGAAGAGTGGAATTAGATGAGGTCAAAGTTAAGCAGCGATTTGTTGGCAGAGTGTAGATTACTCCAAGTGAAAGGGAAAGCCAGTATAGGGTCCCTTAGTGTGGTTCTCCAAGAAAGCAGAGCCTGAAATTAAAAATGTATGTGCAGGTGGTTTATTTGGAATGATCCCAGAAAAGAGGGGAGATCAAGAGATCAAGACAGGGGAGGAGGAAACAGCAATGGGGAAGGTTTGCCCTTATAACAGGAGTGGTAGGGCTTCATCCTCCACTTTCCGAAGAGCATAAAGCATGCCTCTCGGAATTCTCATCCTGATGGACTAGAGGTGGGACTGTTTAATCCTTGCCTCCGGCTTTGTAGTGTCTGCAAAGGTGGAGGAATCCCCAGGCTGGAAGCACAGCAGGTGGCCGTTGTGTGATGAATCCACTCGAAGCCCACTGGGGCTGTCCACCCCAGCCACAGCTGACTTCAGAAGTGACTAAGAGGGGAGGGTGCATCTGAGAGAGCTTTCGCCAGGGAACAATGAGGTCCAATTGTTTTTTAATAAGATCTTTCTGGCTGCAACTTGGAGACTAGATTTGAGGATAGCGAGGGTGGAAATGGAGACCAACAAAGCAATTATTGGGGTGGTCCTGGTGAGAAGGTGATGATAGCGTCCAAAGCTGACTTCCCAGCATAACCTGTTGACAAGACAAAGCTGAGTTTATTGCTTTCTCCAGTAAAGCAGGAGAACATGTTGGTGGTGTTTTAGATAGAAAATGGCAAGGTAGAATTTCATTTAGAATTTGAAGTTTGGTTTAGGGCAGGTTTTTAAGTGTGGAGCCTTGATTAGAATCAGAGAAAGACCATGATACAACAGTTTAGGATTGTTGGAACTAGCAAAAGGATAATTATTTTTTAAGATTTAATTTTTAAGTAATCTCTACATCCAACATGGGACTCAAACTTACAACCCTGAGATCAAGAGTCACACGCTACCACCTGAGCCAGCCAGGTGCCCCACGAGGGGAGAATTTTAAGGCAAGGGGTTCAATGAATTTTGAGGCATAAAATGTCTGTTGATGCTTTATATTGAAAATCTGATGGATCTTTCTGGAAGTTCCTGTAAGGAACAATCAGGTAATTTGCCTGAGTGAGTATCTCCTGGAAGAGTAAAGTCACATTCATGTGGACATCTCTGGGAGTCATGTCCATGAGACATTTCTGTGTGAGGGTAAATGCTTTCCGTTTCCGGTGCCTTGTTCCAAAGAGGTAGCCCTGAGGATGGAGAGAAGTAACTGGATTTTGAATGTATTTAAGAGGCAGGAAATACAGGGCTTCCTGTTGTACCAGACGTGTGAGACACGTAGAAGAATCAACAACACCTAGAAATCTCACTAAAACAAGTTTCGGCTAGAGGCATAAATTTGGGTATCATTAGGACACAAATATTTTTAAAGCTGATGAAATGCATAAAGTTGCCTACTTCTCCCAGGGTCTGTGTGTCATTAGAAAGATAAAAGAAGGGCGCCTGGGTGGCACAGTGGTTAAGCGTCTGCCTTCGGCTCAGGGCGTGATCCCAGCGTTATGGGATCGAGCCCCACAACAGGCTCCTCCGCTATGAGCCTGCTTCTTCCTCTCCCACTCCCCCTGCTTGTGTTCCCTCTCTCGCTGGCTGTCTCTATCTCTGTGGAATAAATAAAATCTTTAAAAAAAAAAAAAAAAGAAAGAAAGATAAAAGAAGATGGTCCAACAACTAAATCCTGGGTGTTTCCAATATTCAGAGGTCAGGTAATGTGTCAAGTCAGAATGTATTTATTTATTTTTTAAGGTTTTATTTATTCATTTGAGAGAGAGAGAGCAAGCACAAGCGGGGGTGGGGTGGGGTGGGGGTGGGGGAAGGGTCAGAGGCAGAGGGAGAGGGAGAAGCAGGCTCCCCACTGAGCAGGGAGCCAGGGGGAGACACGGGGCTTGATCCCAGGACCCTGGGATCATAACCTGAGCTGAAGGCAGACGTTTAACCCAATGAGCCACCCAGGCGCCCAAGTCAGAATGTATTTAACGGCAAACAAGAGAACATACTGGCAGAGTGTCTACGACAGACAGGGGTGTATTCTTCTTACATAACATGAAGTCTGGAGCTGAGCAACCCAAGGATGGTACAGCTGATCAGTTATACTTTGGAGGATCCAAGTTCTTTTATCTTCCTCTTCTTCCATCTTGACATGTAGGTCTCTACCCTCGAGCTTGCCTTCCTGGTCACAAAATGGGAGTTGTACCTTTGGGCATACAACCACGGTTCAGGTAGAAAGGGTTGGCGTGGGGCAAATCGGCCCCTTTTTCTCGAGAAATGAAAGCTGTCCCAGCAGCCTTTACTCAACTGACTTCTTCGTTGGCCATCCACACCTCTAACACCAAGGGAGTCCAGAAAAGGCAGTATTCTTAGCCGGGCACTTGGCTGCCCTGTGTAACGCTGGGGGTTTTATCCGTGAGGAAGAAGGAAGGAATGGCTCTTGCATTGACAGCTCACAATCCATGCCACCAGCAGATAAGAAGGACCCGGGAAGGAGACTGAGCAGTGACGAAGAAGGTAGAAGGAAAACAAGGAGAGTGGGGGGGGGGGGGCAAAAACCCAAGGAGGAGATTCTTTCAAGAAGGAGGGAGGGATCAACTGGGTCAAATATTCCTTTAAAACCTGCCAAAGATGAGGTAGGGAGGAAGGACCAGTGGGTCTGGCACCAGGGAGGTCACTGGGGACAATGACAGGAGCAGGTTCTGGGACAAGATGGGCACGGACGTCCAATGGAAGGAAGCTACGGAGAGAAGGGGATGTGAGGGAATGGGGGCACTCATTTTAGCAGTTTGGCCTTGAAATGGGTAGTTGGGGGAGGAGAAAAAGGAGTAAAAAGGGAAGGATGTTTTAGGATGGAAAATACTGTCATCCGTCTCACTAAATTGTTTTGAGGATACAATGTATATTAAATAGTTTAATATCTATCTTTAAAGATTCAGGGTATCGTAAGTCCATTTCATCCCAAAGCTACATAGCATGGTGCTTAGCTGTGTGATCCTAAGCCAGTTGCTTAACCTCTCTGAAAATCTGTTTGCTCATAACTAACATGGGACCATCACGGCTACCTCGAAAGCGGTGAGACAGATGCCTATGACGGTGCCTGGCACACAGAGAATCATCAGTAAGCGAGACTGACGTTAATACTGCAGGCCAGAGCGAGCATTTCTATAGCAAGGGTTTAAATGAAATTCCCAAGAGACAGAGTATATAACAAATGCTAATAACATGTATCATTTCCTTTGACCCAAAGCACAGGAAGACGACCAAGCCCCACAGAGCCATGCTGCAGAACCCATACAACCCAAGTTACTCCCTCCTGTCTCCCTATTTGTAAGGCGGCAGAAAATCATGTACCTGCTTGTCTCTCTGAGGCTCAAAGTATAGCCAGAGGGCTGAGCCGCTGCTGAGCGTCTGCCGCCTCCTTGAAATTCAGGGTCAGCAGGAGGACAGACCCGCAAGAACACTCGCAAAGGGAGAGCGATCTTTGCTAGGCAGATGGAAGAACAAATATTAAGCGAGAAAATGTGTGGATGAAAGGGTATGTATCAGGAGAGCTCTCCTATTAAGGGCAAGCTAACTTTATATTGTTATTACTTTGAAACAACAATTATGAGTGTTACCTTTATTAGGCTTAGTTCTTTGTCTGAAGCTGGATGTGGAGGGAAAGACTTGATCAGGGTGGATTAGGAAGGAGTTTGTGGAGTGCAATGAAGGATTCTGATTTCCCCCTCCTGCACACCACATGGAAGGGTTCTCCTGGCTCTGATGGCTCTGATGGAATTACGGAGTGTTGATGAAGATTCTGGGGAGGGATCGGGGTCCACTGGGCTGCCTTACCCTGTGCTTATGCTGGGCATGACGACAGAAAGATCGCGAGCACTGGACTCAAACTTGCGTGGGTGCAAATTGTGGCCCCACTCGTTTAGTACCCGGAGACCTTAGGCAAGTTTCTTAACCTTCCAGAGCCTTCGAGTCTTCACCAGTAAATGGAAGTAAATGAATAACAATAACAACAGCAGTGCCAGCCTGTGTTTACCCAGGGCTAACTATACACCGAGCACTGTGCCAAGCACTTCACGTGCATAGTCTTAATTTTCACAGCAACCACGGCTTGTTGGTAATATTGGACCCATTTTACAGATGAGGAAACTAAACTAAGGTTTTCTAGTTTTCAGTTTCCCTAAAGGTCAACAGTTTGCCCAAGACTACACAGTCAAGCAGTGGCATGGTCTCCATTTGAAGCCAGGTTCTCTGCTTCCCCAAAGCCTGACCTCTAAGCACACAACATCTTACCCATGTGCCAAGTTGTCCTCTATTCGTAATCAGGCACCCCTCTTATTGAGCTCCAGTGAGACTCGGGAACCCTCCAGAGCCCACGCTCAGCTGAAGTTCTGTCACAGTAGAAAAAACACAGGCCCAAGAGCCAAACGCGAGTCTCAGCCCCACGGTCAGGTGGGAGTACTCCTGAGCGGCTCTCCATAAACCCCATCCGCCTTGTTTCTTCCCCTCTTCTCAGAGCTGAGGGGGTACAGTACGCAAGATGATCTCGAAGAGTCTTTCAGCTATGTAGTCCTAGGAGCTATTCGTTAGCAAGGGTGAATAATCCCCAAACGATTCCAGGCTAAATCAGGACGATTCCAGGCTAAATCAGGACGAGGCATACAGCCCAAGGCCCTTGGGCATGGCTTATTTTCTAAGGAGGAAAAAAAAAAAGGACAAATAACATCACCGCAGAATATTAAATCAATTCAGATTGTTAATGGAGAGTCAGAAAGGGGTGAGTTTATTTTCTCGTGATTAGAAGGCTCTCCCAGGCAGGAGCCCTACCTGGCTATCCCGTCGGCTGCAGCCAGACCTCTCCCCCTCAGCACGCACTCATTTCCCCCTTTGTACACGGAAAGGCCTCACATGCCCAAACCTGAAATTCTCCTGGTTTAGATGTGCTTTGGGTCTACGGAGGCTGTTACTCCCTCTTTCATGAAATGAATCATGATTAATAATAGCCAGAGGGTGAGGAATTACAGTCATGCCTTATTACTGAAGACGCATCTTCCCCCTGCCTGGCTGATGATGACAGCAGTGACGAAGCATTTCATCAACTGGGAAAGAGCCTCAGCCTCAGACTTTCACCCGCGCATCCCCAGAGAAAGGAGGCTGCTGGAAGGGGGTTGGAGGAGCAAAGCAGCACAGCCTGGTTAGTCAACTGCGTTGGCTGGTCCTCCTCCTACAAAACTCATGATTCAGCGCTCGGCCCCCAAAACCATCCTTTTTTTTTCTTTCTTTCTTTCTTTCTTTCTTTCTTTCTTTCTTTCTTTCTTTCTTTCAGAGGGAATCCAAAAATTAGTACTGATCTTGGAAAACAAATCAAATTTCCTTTCGAACAGATGAAAATCAGCAGAGTGAATAAAATAACACTAGTTTTTGGCTAAGTTATTTCCCCTTCTGGGAGCCTCCACCATCAAACTCAATAAAAGCCATTTCATACAGAAGGGAGGCTTGGTGGCAACTAGCTTTTCACTTGGTCTTAAGTTCTGGAACTATCTCGATTACTTCTTAAGTAGTCTCAAATTTAAACATATGAGGGGAGAGAGTCCACACTCACAGGGGCACGGGAATAGAAAAGATACGAAAGAACAAAAGGATTGAGTCAGCATTACTCACATATTATCCCTTCAGCCCCCTCTCTTCCTTTTTGGTTTGAGAACTAATGTTTTTGTCACCACAAGTGCAAATGAGGCTTTTTCATTCGGGAGGCAGGTTTAGCCTGACCCCTTTGCTAACTGTAAGCAGTGGGTTGTTAAATGTAATAAGCATATGCACATTTGTTCTAAGAACAAATAGCTTTGGGGTACGATGCAGGATGAACTGTAATGAAAATAAAATATTAAGTACTTAACATTTTACCATAAAGAGTTGTCTAATGTTGAATCGGGTGGGATTTGATGTCTTATCATTTGATCCAGCTTCGGTTCTTCTCTGCTGTTGAATTTAGCATCCCCCCTCTCCTTTGCCCACCTCTCCTGAAGCGGGTTTTCTCAATGTCTGTAAAGGACTCTCAGCCCCCCCACACACAGAAAAAAAGGAGGTCTCTTTTCGGCTTAAGAGACAGCCCCTCCCTCTCTTTAATTATAACATTTTCAAATGGTAAATAATTTATTTGCATTTGAAGGAAAAACTCAAAGAATTGGTGCTGGGAAGGGGAAGTTCTTAAAATCTGCGTACCCCCCCCATATCCTGACAATATGAACCCAAAGGAAGGGGAAGTCTCCAAGATTAGCAAAGGTAACAATAAACAAAGTACAGTAAACATCGGCTCGCAACGTATGGAAATATCAAATCACTATGTTGTCCATGTGAAACTATTGTAGGTAAATCACACTTGCATAAAAAATGATGGAAGAAGGTAGCACCAGCTATGACAGAAGTAAACCTTTGCATACACACAGATGCAATAAACAAACAAAACCCTGCAAAACATCTTGTTTTGTGAAAAGCAGCACATTATCCAAAAGGGAAAATATCCCAAATCCCCATTTTCTCCCTTTTTTGTCCTTTGCCTCTTGTAGGTTCTCTCCTTTTGCCCACAGGTAGAGCCTCGGGACTACTTTCAGAAAAAACAATGGTTTTCATGGCGGCTGGGAGGCTCAGTAGGTGAAGTGTCCGACTCTAGATCTCAGCTCCGGTCTGATCTCAGGATCCTGAGTTCAAGTTCTGACCAGTGTGGAGCCTACTTAAAAAATAAAAAAATTAAATAAAACAAAATAAAAATGGTTTAAAAAAGAAAAAACAATGTTTATCTAAATTCTAAACTATTCTTCTTATCCTAAACCCTCCCAAAGACAAACAAGTCACCTCCCTCCCTGCTCCACCCTTGAGCTCTAATTTCTGTCCTGCTGTGTTTTTAATTCTCCACAGGACTGTTTCCAAGACTGAAACGAACTATCCTTCCCTGAAATGTTTCTACTGATGAAGAGTGTCACCTGTGTACTCCCTGCCTGTCTGTCCCACCCTTCACGTAAAAGGTGGGGCATCAAATTTTGGAAACATCACACCACATGAATGTACTCCCGGGACTCATGGATGGGGCTACAAGCTGGCAAGGAGGTAGTTTGCCCCACCTCTCTGTCCGGCTCATGTCCAAACTGAGGCCAGAGGCGCTCCTTGATTGGAAACCAAAGACTATCCATTTAACCAGAGAGCTCAGCTCTGGATTAGAGATTAGAGTCTCAGATTGTTTATTTCCCTCATTTATTGATTAATCAATTAAGTTTTGTATGTTTTTGGGTTTTGTTGTTGTTGTTGTTTTGTTTTGTTGTTAATCAGCCTAGGCACCTACAGTGTGCCAGGCACTTATTCTACGCCCTGGGTTTACAGCAGTCCACCTGAAAGACAAGGACTCTGTACTGGCAGAACTTACATTCCAGGGAAGAAGGCCAGCAGTAGCCCAATAAGATATGGCTGCAATGAAGAAAATAAACAGAGTAATGTGTGAGAATTGGGATAGAGGTCAGAGAAGGTCTTGCCAAGAAAGTGACACTTTGGCTAAGAGTGGCAGGAAGGTCTCAGGTGTGGGAAATTGGAAGAGCTGGTCCTAGGAATGGCCCACTACAGGCAGAAAGGAGAGGCATTGTTAAGGAACAAAAATTCAACTGAGTAAATCTTAAAGATCTTACTGGCTTTATTCAGCAATTCATGAATCTGGTTGCAATCAATCTAGCAATTTCCATGGTGTCAGTACTCCTATCGTGGCCAATTTTGAACTACCAACGTAGTGTCAGTAGGCTCAAAAATTCCTGAAAACTTAATAATCAGCTCTTGTAAAGCAATATGAGCTGGTTCTAGCTCACCACTGAACCTAGAATGTACTCAGTAAATGGAAAGGAATCACGACATTTTAGTAAAAGGCAAAAGATTTGTGTGTTCTGAAAAGAAACCAGAGTACTACAGTGTGTTAGGAAGATGACTCTAAGTGTTCTCATTGAAAAAGAAATAATGATCGGAGGTAAGTTCATTTATTCATTCATACTCAACGAATACTTATGTCTACCTACTACATGTAGGAGAATGGGTCAAATACTAGGGATATCTTTATCTGGCCATCTGGTAAACAAACAGACCAGGTACCATAAAGCTTATATAAAGCTTACAATCCAGCTGGTGTCCACTGTAGGAACTCAGACTGAATTGAGAAGGTTTTAGAATACTAATGATAGAAATTAAGTAAGAAAAGTGACAAAGGGGGGGCGCCTGGGTGGCACAGCGGTTAAGCGTCTGCCTTCGGCTCAGGGCGTGATCCCGGCGTTATGGGATCGAGCCCCACATCAGGCTCTTACGCTATGAGCCTGCTTCTTCCTCTCCCACTTCCCCTGCTTGTGTTCCCTCTCTCACTGGCTGTCTCTCTCTGTCGAATAAATAAATAAATAAATCTTAAAAAAAAAAAAAAAAAGAAAAGTGACAAAGGGTGCCTCGCTGGCTCAGTAGGTGGAGCGTGTGACTGTTGTTCTTGGGGTCGTGAGTTCAAGACCTATGTTGGGTATAAGTTAATAATAATAATAATAGTACAATAAAATGAAGAAAAAAAAAGAATAAGTGCCGAGTCTGAATTTGTTAGCAGGATTTTTTGCCAAATCTGTGATGTGGAAATAGAGAAGACAACACACAAAGATCCGACCAAAGCTTCCGGTGTGGGAGATGTTACGCATTACCTGCGAGATTACAAAGAGAAGTCCGTACAGGGTCGATGCTCAGTAAAAACTTGCTGAATGTGGAGTTGTTTAATATTTGTAATACAGTGTTCATAAAGTGTTCTAATATGTTCAGTTCGCATGGATGAATTACACGTAATGCATTATATAAAAACTAGTGTTTTATGTCCATGAGGATGTAGTTGGCCAGCTCCTGGGGAATTCTACAGGACAAGCAAACTGGTTTCTTTAACAAATAAATGATGTTCCCCCCCCCCCCAAAAAAAAGATTAAAAGAGACATAAGAGACATAGCAACGTGTGGAACATGCTCAGAATCTGATTTGAATGAACAACGATCTGGGGGAAAATGAATATTAATAGCGTATTAGATGATGTTCAAGCATCATTGCTGATTTTGGTAGGTGTGAAATGGTATTATGGTTATGTTTTAGACAGAGAAGAAGGGCCCCTTATCTATAGATATATATATGGAATCTATGTATGTCTTCATATCTCCATATACATATATAGACAGAGAGAGGTATTTATGGGTAAAATGGAATGATGTCTGGGATTTATTTTTAAATTCTCCAGGAAAATAGAGAATTCTGGCTGACACAAGAATGGCGAAATAGTGATAATTGTGGAAGCTGGGGGATGGTATATAAGGGTTCGTCGTAGTATTATATATGCTTCTATTATTATCTATTAAAATTTTCCATCAAAAAAAGTGAAGTTTTAAGAAAGGAATGGAAAAGAAATCTCAGCAACTAAATAGTAGAAAGAAAAAGACAAATGTCACGTGCAACTTTCAGTTACTCAGTAAACTGGACTTTCCTACTATTGTCACAGAGACTATATGGGGCAAGAGCAGGAGGCTAGTTAATTATCAGCAGAAGGGATCCTATCTTACATGTTGTTGTTGTTATTGTTTTTTAAGAAAACTCTATCCCCAGTGTGGGACTCAAACTCAAGACCCTGAGATCAAGAGTGGTGTGCTCTACTGACCGAGCCAGCCGAACACCCCGGATCCTACCTCACGTGTATCACCAACCAGCTGTACGGCCCTGGAGGCCCATACAACCTCTGCTTTCAAACCTGTAAAATAGAAATAAACCACCACCACCTCTTCTATTTACCTCAGAGAACTGTGGTAAGAACCAAATGGGTAACAGGTATGGGATCCCCCCCGCCCCGAGAAAGTAAAAACATTTACAAAAACAAGGGATGTTTTTCTTACCAGCGAGGACAAACATTTGAGTTGTTTGAAAAAGTTTTTTTTTTCAAGTAGGCTCCACACTGGGCGTGGAGCCCGGTATGGGGCTTGAACTCACAATCCTGAGATCAAGGGCTGAGCTGAGATCAAGAGTCAGATGCTTAACCAACTGAGCCACCCAGGCACCCCTGAGTTGTTTGAGAATTTTTAACACTGGGGTTGCAGATTGCCATAAGTCGGCTTAGTAGTTTTCAAAAATTAAGACTGTACTTTAATCTCTGACAATTCATCACTTCAAGGCTTCATTGTATCCCGGGGCTCATCATCATGAACAGCAGTTACTGTCCCTTTGGAGACAGCTGAGATAAAGAGGAGAAATTTAAGATTCAGAGAATCTGAAACAAAGCTTTTTAGAAGATAATATTCTGCTAAGGCTGATGGGGGGATGGTACAAGGGAAGGATGACATGATCAAGTCTAAAAAGAATATTCCGTAGTTCTAATACCTTTTTCAGCTGGCCATTCATTCATTCATTGATCAAACATTGAATACTGTGTCATATAGTGTCATAAAGTGGCCAGCAATAAGGGATACACTTATAAAAAAGGCAGACAGGGTTACCTGGCTGGCTCAGTTGGTGGAGCATGAAACGCTTGATCTCGGGGACATGAGTTCAAGCCCCACGCTGGGCATAGAGCTTACCTAAAATAAATAAATAAATAAAAATAAAAATAAATAAGGCAGACAGTCCCCGCCTTCATGGAGTTAAAAGTATAATGGTGGAGATGAATAAGTACCCTCGCCATTACAGGCCATTATAATGTGACCTGCTAAGTGATACTGTAAAGTAAATACAGGTGCAACCGAAAGCCCAGTAAGGCCCCCAACCTAGTCTCGTGGAATCAAAGATTTCCTGGAAGAAGTGGTGTTTCCTGGGAGAAGGAAACTGATGGATGACTGGGTGGGCCTAAGAAGGAAGACAGAGATAAGTGTGCAAAGGCCTAGAGGAGAAGACGAGGTGGGGCAATGAGCCATGAGGCTGAAGATGTAAGGACTGGGTCAGCACTATTTTAAAGGAAGCTGACTTTACCTGGAGAGCGGGACATGTTTCAACTATCTACTGCTGTGTGACAAAGCGTGCCAAACCTCAGTGGCTTGAAACAGCAGCACACATTTATCTGCTCATGATTCTGAGATTTGGACAGAGCTTGACAGGGATGGATCTCTTTGGCTGCCTGTGATGCAGGCCAGGGTGGGGTTGACTGGGTTGACTGGGACTGGAGAATCCAAGATTGCTTGGGCTAGAATGTTCACATGGCCTCAGGCACGTATCTGGTACTGCAACATGTGGGGGCCAACTGGTCTTCTGCCTCTTCATGTAGTCTCTTATCATCTGGTAACCTGGCCCAAACTTCTGTCCATGGCAGCTGACTCCAAAGGAAGGAAAACAAGCCGGGCCCTTACCCCCTGGGCTTAGAAATCTCAGAATATCACTTCTACCACTTAGCACATTCTGTTGGTAAAAGTCACAAAGCCCAGATTCAAGAGAAGGGGAAGTAAATTCCACCTCTTCGTGGGAAGAGGGCACATGTGAGCATTTCAGTAACTGCTAGTGGCCACCTTTGCAGACAGTCCACCCCAGGGCAGAACCACATTTGCCCAGTAGGAAGACCAATCTCTGTTCACTGCAGGGAATGGCCCGGAGCCAGGGAGGAATGAGGGCAGGAAGGCCAGTTTGGAGGGTGTCACAGAGGAATAGGTGAGAACTGAAGGTCTAGGCTAGTGGTAAAGATGGAGAAAAGTGAAGAGGGCCTTATGGGGGAAGAACCAGGCCAACGGCAGTTGGGACCAAAGGAAGAATGAAGAGAGGAGTCAAGAATAATACCAAAGGGGGGGCGCCTGGGTGATACAGTCGGTTAAGCATCCGGCTCTTGGTGTCCACGCAGTTCGTGATCTCAGGGTCATGAGATCAAGCCCTGCATCAGGCTCTGCTCTCAGAGCAGGGTCGTCTTGAGATTCTGCCCCTCCCACCTCAAGCTCTCTCTCTCGCTCTCTCTCAAAATAAATAAAAAATCTAAAAAAAAAAAAAAAAAAAAGAATAACACCAGGGTTCCTTCCTGATCTCAAAGCGCCCCCCTACTCCCATCAAAACCCTGCTTAAGAAAGTCATTCTGATTCCTAGATGAAGTTTATCTTTCAGCGGAGCTCCATTCCTGCTAAGGAAGGCACTCAGGTAGGATTATTTTGACTTCAAGAAATCAAAGTTAAATTTATTGTATTTGAAGAGGCCAATTAGGGATACTCTGCATACTTGTGAGAGTCTAAGGGGCAGCTCGGCTGGTAGCTTGAAAGAGTTTGTCAGGAGGCAGATAGGTCAGCTGGCCCCACTCCAACTGGCTCTCCTCAACCCCCTCCCCCACCCCCGTGGAGAGGAGCCAGGGTCAGTCAGGCTGTTCTGTCCTGCCTTGACCCCACACCTTGGGACTTTCTCCACTTCAGCCATCAGGAGAGTCAGGCTGACCTATTTTCTCTCTGAGAGGTAGCGTCAGCCACCAGCTGGAGTAGGATTCTAAAATACTTGAGGTAAGTGAATGGGTAGGAGGCTGCAGAAAGCTTCCTGTCCCCGGAGAGAGTAAGAATCTGTGTCTGTTTTGAAAGCTTTTTCTTTAGGATGCTGAGCCAGGATGGTCTGGGATGAGAGGCCTGTGATTCTAGTCAGACAGGTCCATCGGGAAGCCCTGATTCTTGGAGTAAGGACTTCTCAGAAAAACAGAAGTCTGGCCAATCAAGTGAGGTTCCCAAGCCTCCATTTACCTGCGGCCAGAGATGACAAGAATAAAACCGTCTCTCTCGGTGCACCTCCTCACCTTGGCTCTTGGCACTTAAATCTGGAGCAACTCAGTTGTCTATTGATTCCTTAGGCTCTTGGGTAGTTTTAGGTTATAAAAATAGATGCACCTAGATCTTGTGCAAGAGACAAAACTGGGCTCTTTTTTTTTTCCCCTCCAAGCACTGAAACTAAGTTTTAAGGGAAGAGGGAACAACTACAGAAACCAAACAAAGCAGCTGAAGACAGAAAATTTAACGTGTCCAAAAACTGAAATAATCATCTTTTCCCCACCCCTAGTTTCCCCTCCAAAAACCAGTTTCCCCTCCCAACTTCCCTATTTCTCTCAACAGTAACAGCACTCTCTAAGCTGCCCAAGCTCAGAAAACTAAGGTGTTTTTGTTTGTTTGCTTTTTATCTCTCTCTCTCTCTCTTTTTTTAAGTAATCTCTACACCTACCGTGGGGCTTGAACTCATGACCCCAAGATCAAGAGTCACATGCCCTTCTGATTGAGCCAGCCAGGTGCCCCTGTTTATCTTTTGTCTTGACCATTCCCTGTCCCTCATCCCACATAACCATTGTCACCAAGTCTTGCTGGTCTACTCCAAAATTTCATGACATTCCCACAGTTGTCCTCTCCCCCAGGGTCTAGTCTTTCACCCTTCACCCCTCTATATTCCCTGCTCTACTCCCCTTTTCAACCCCCCATCAGAGTGCCCTCTTCAAACTGCTATCCTGGCATGTCACACTCTCTAACAGCTTCTCTCTCCTCTCTCTCTCTCTCTCTCTTTTTTTTTTTAAGATCTTACTTTAAAGTAGTCTCTAGACCCAACATGAAGCTCCAGCTCATAACCCTGAGACCACGAGTCATGTGCTACCGCTGAGCCAGCCAGGCAACCCTGAAGATTTCCTCTTACTCCTAAACCTTTATCTTTTTATTTACCTATTTATTTTTAAGTAGGCTCCACACCCAACGTGGGGCTCGAACTCACAGCCCTGAGATCAAGAGTTGCATGCCTCTACTGACTGAGCAGCCAGGGGCCCCTTAACAGCTTTTAAGTAAGCCCGAAGCTTCTCCCCCGTAAATCCCTAATGATCTCGCTCCTGCCCGTTTCCCCAAGACTCACCTTAGGTCCCTTGCTCTTGTCCACCTTTGCCCAAAGCTAACCAATCTGCTTCCATTTCCTGCAATGTCCCCTGCACTCTCTGTCCCTCTGTCTGCAGCTCCCTCTCCCAACTTCTGTACCTGGCTAACTCCACTTAATCCTTCTGCTTGGCCCATCTGGTGTCCCTTCCTTCCAGAAGCCTTCTCTGATAGCTCAGGCTGGGTATCCCCAGCTCCTCCATGGTAGTAGTCATGGCACTGTATTAGGATAGTCTGTCTCCCGTCACTAGATGGTGAGCTCCTTCAGGGAAGAGCCCTCTCTCTGTCACAGGACATCAGAGTAAGCACCCCGTAAATGGAGTGGAATGTCTGAGTCTACTGCAAGAGCCCCTTTGGAGTATTTTTCTTTCTTTTCTTTTTTTTTTTTAAGATTATTTATTTATTTATTTATTTGAGAGAGCAAAAGCAAGAGACAGAGCACAAGCCGAGGGGGAGGGGCAGAGGGAGAGGGAAAAGCAGACCCATGACCTGAGCCAAAGGCAGACGCTTAACCAGCTGAGCCACCCGGGCGCCCCTGAGTATTTTTCTTTTCCTTCCCACCTCCGATTCCTTCTGCACAAGGTTCTCAGTCTACTCTCTTCATTATCTGCCCCGCCCTCAAAACAAAACGAAACAAAGCACACACTTGAGGGAAAAGTTCTAAGTGAAGCTGGCATTCGTGGCTCTCAGACCCTGCTGCATACACTCCATTCCCACTCCAACCCCTCCCCACTTCTTGGGCACCTGTGCAGCAGGGCTGTGAGACCCCAGGCTGCTGGAATACTTACGAATCTACAGATCAGTGCTACAGGCCACCCCAGACCCTTTGTTCCATCCTCCTCTTTCCACATCGTTCTGGGCCAGCCTACACCTCAGTCTTCTTGGAAATTCCTGCTCAAGCCCTGCCCCTTCTAGGAAGCCTTCTGGCCCCGCGCGATCTCTCCCTCTTTTCTGAATCCTCCGGCGTTTATTAATCTAATCTACATCTTTATTTGTACTTAACCATATGCCACCTTGTGCTGTTACTTAATTTTTCTTGAGGACGTATTTTTGTTCCAACCAGATTCTTAAGAGCAAAGGTCATTTCTTACGTGACTTTTTACTCTCTTGGATATCAATATCGGGTACGTTACAGGCCCTTAATATATATTTAACGAATCATGGACAAATATAAAATCCAGGGACAACAAGAAACACGTTCAGCTTTTCTGTTCAACATACTGTCAAAAGTAGGGAAGGAAATGGAAGCAAGATTCCTGCCTTATGGGGTTTATGTTCTCTTGAAAGGAGCTAAGACCATCACAAATAAATACCTATTAATACAAATGGCTTACAAAAAAAGCTATAGTTGTAGAGAGAGTTATTTATACAGGGATGTACTTGGTAATTTGGGAAATTGAAGTCCAGAAGGGAGTCTATTCATGCTCCATTCTATTTTCCATATCACACTCCCAGCCTTCTCTGACCGAACCCGTCCGTACCAGAGGCTCTCAAACTTGGGTGAGTATCAGGATTCCCTAGAGGGCTTGCTGAAATGCAGGGCACCACCCCCAAGTTTCCGTTAGTGGGTCTGGGACCCAGCCCAACCATGTACCTCTCTGGCAAGTCTGAATCCTGCCGATTCTGATCCCTGGACTGGGCCATTCTGGAACCTAATCACGGACATTATTGAACATTGTCCTTTGGTGCTTTTTTTTTTTTTTTTTCTGGGGTGCCTGTCTTTTCTTTCAAGCCGACTGCAATCTCCCACAGGGCAGGGGCGATTTTATCATTGTTTTTCTAACTGCCTCCAATCCTAGCACAGTGTTAGACCCAGAGTGTAATTCAATACATCTGTGAAGGCTGGGGAGAAAGAAAACAGGATCCTGAATGGCAAGAATAAAGGCAAAAGAAAATATTTGCATTCTTTCAGGTCTTGGCTAAATTAAAGGAAATAAATAGTCCTAGTATTCATCCTAGTCCCTCCCAAGTAAGGATTTTTTCCCTCAGTGGGACTGAATGATTTTCAACTGGGAAGACTCGTCCGTGAGAACTACACTTCATGACTCAGTCCATTCATTCATTCATCCCAACCCTGCAACAATCAGAATCCGTTTAAACATGATTGAGCAGCACTGCGCAGGATTTATCATATTTGTGACAGGGAAAGCAATCAGTTTGGCAGGGAACAAATGATATTACAGGGCCCAAAGGTGAGTAATTGGCCCTAATGACGTGGAAATAAATTTGAATTCGCATTGGGTAGGCTATATAAATACCTACTGTAGAACTGAATGCCGGGTGCTTTTGGGGGGCAAGTGAGGTGGGAGGGGAGGGGACATGGGAAGGAGAGGGCATTGTTGTCAGCGGCCCCCTCGCAGCTGGTGCTATTCTTTCACTTTCTTCTCCTCCCCAAGTTGAATGACAGTAGGTTAAAGGAACTGCTGAGGCACAGACAATGAGCGAAGAAAGTGGCAATTCACAGCCTATTAACCTTGGATTTTGGAAGTTGTGCCACTCCCATGATTCTCCACTGCAACTGGCTTTAAAATCGCAGCCTGGAAAGATTGGCCTCCGTGCCTGTACTGAGACTTATGCTTTTGGCTCAGACGGGCGAGAATTGGAAGAATTTCCTGGGCGTCCTGGAAAGGTAACTCGATTGGAAAAAGACCCCTCGGTGGACCAGAGAGGCCCTAATGCATGGTGGTAGCTACTGATACCTGGGATTTACGTCGTCTTTCCTCTCAAGCGTTCAGAGGCATGGGGACAAGGAGAGCAGTTTTGGTTCAGTGGACATGCATGGAATGTCATTCTGAAGATATTCTGAAAATATTTATTGAGGGCCTGTTCTGCAGTCCTCTGAATGAGCAGTCAAGAATGGAGCAGAGGCTCTGCCCTCGTGGGGCTTGCAGTCTTGAATGTCCTTCTAGGCTGGTTGACCAGCCTTGGTGGTTTGGCCAGCACTGATGGGCTTTCTAGGATATGGGACGCTCAGGGTTAATACCGGGAAAGTCTTGGACAAACCAAAAGGAAGACTCTTACCTGGATCCCACCTTTGCTGGTCATGGCTGCCATTCACGAACTTGGGCTCAAGAGTACATAAATAATAAATGACTCTGCTTGAATCTGTAGAGTTGCACTGTCGAAAGCGGTAGCCACTAGTGGTAGCCACATATGGCTTTGTGCTCTGGAAATATGGGATGTTGAAAGAAGAGTTCGACAGAACCAAGAAAGCTGGGGGTGAGAGGGAGAGGAAGGTGCGCTCTTGACTAGCAACTCCGTTGAAGAGTAGCTTTTGTGGGTAGGAGGGTGAGGGGATTAAAAGTATTTTGGTTTTATTTATTTTATGTTATTTTTTAAAGATTTTTAAAAGAGATTTTGTTTATTTGAGAGAGAGTGAGAGAGCATGCACGGGGGAGAGGTCGAGGGAGAAGGAGAAGCAGACTCCTTGCTAAGTGCAAAGCCCAACTCAGGGCTCCATCCCAGGACCCTGAGATCATGACCTGAGCCCAAGTCAGATGCTTAAGCGACGGAGCCACCCAGGCGCCCCACAGATTTTTTTTTAAAGTAATTTCTACACCCAGTGTGGGGCTCAAACTTAACCCTGAGATCAAGAGTTGCATGTTCCACCAACTGAACGAGCCAGGCACCCCAAAAGTGTTTTGTTTTTAAATCACTTTCAAAGTAGGATGAAGTAAGGGGGAGATGTGAAGAAGATGGTAGCTTGGAGTTGGTGATTTTCTAGCTGAAGAGCTCAGAGTATGGGAATGGCCAAGGAAGAGTGCCTCGGACTGGTCTCGAGCCTGAAGGCATTAACAGAAGGGCAGCAAAGCCCCTGTTCTGGTCCCTTGAGGCCAGGCCTAGTAACAGTCGTGTGGGTCATACATAGTTTTCATGAATCAGGGCACAATCTAGGGTTTGAGGAAGGGAATGGTTATGCATATTTTAGGACAGGAGACCCTGGTGTGTGGACTGGTAGACAGGGTACGTTGGATATGAGGAGGCTATTATACACGTGTATACTGAAATCGTGTTTCAGAAGAATGCATTTTCAGTATTCTAATGAGAAGGTAGGAAAAGCTAATTGTCTGTGCAGAATCTACTTCAGAGTCAAAATTTCAGGAATTTCTCTGTATCCCCTGCTAAAGGTTATATCTACAATGATACCTGTGTTCCCTTACTGCTTTTTCTTTAAGGTGGTTTTTATATTTCCCGTATTTTTCCTTTATCAAAATCCATACTAAAGCACGTGATAACTCCTTCATTATATTGATAAGAGAGATGAGATACAAAAGATATATATTTTTTAAATATTTTATTTATTTATCTGACAGAGAGAGAGAGAGACAGCTAGCGAGAGAGGGAACACAAGGAGGAGGAGTGGGAGAGGAAGAAGCAGGCTCCCAGTGGAGGAGCCTGACGCGGGGCTTGATCCCAGAACGCCGGGATCATGCCCTGAGCCAAAGGCAGATGCTTAACCACTGAGCTACCCAGGCGCACCAGTAAAAGATATTTGTAATGCATTGTACTGCTAGAAAAGAATTAAGAAGAAAGAACAGTAACTGTCTATAAAGCAGGACTCACTTAAAAGAAATCTCTGGCATTCTTTTACCCTCTCTTTCTGGGTTCCTTAATTCCCCACTTCTCCAAACATGTGTCTTCCCAAACAGCTAATGTTGGGCTAAGCTTCCCCAGGCAGAACTCAACTCAGACTCTGTATCTGGTTCAGACTTCCATCTCAACATAGAATCTAACCAGAGTGCAAGAGGTTCTAGAATTTAGACGCCAGTTCATACAGAACCAGATGGTGTCAGGTGTCCATAAGCAACACATTTCCGGTCACTTCAGGGCCCTGGTCCACAGGGAATAATTGTGATCCTGGGGACATTAAAAGCCAGGGACTCTCTGGATGACTAAATGAGGCTTTTAGGAGATCCATCTTTGAAAGGCTTGCACGACGCATGACAGAGAACCAGGGGGGCATCACATAGGCCAGTGTTTCCCAGAACTGTACAGGACAAGATTCACAGCAGAAGAAACACCGGGAGTGCTTGTTCAAAGGCAAATTCCTAAACTCCACCCTCGACCTACTAAAGGAGAATTCTAGGCTAGTGGCCTGGAATCTGCATTTCAAGCAAGTGCCCTAAAGATTCTTGCCTATTCTAAAGTGTGAGAACCTTACATACATTATCAGCACTTCCTCAATTTGTTTCCTTAGACCTTGCTAGAAGTCTGGCTCGCTAATCTCTAATACTTAATTCATGCTAATGTATTAATGATTAATAATGGTTTTAAAACTCTTTCATAGAATTTTCATTTAAAAATAGATCCCTAGATCTTGGAGTGCCTTCTCCCAAAGGGATACATTTTCTTTTCTTTTCAAGAATGTTATTCTAATAGTAGAACTCAAACTACGTAGGCCAATTAACTACCTAAAAGGGCAGCAAATGATCTGTGGTCAACCTTGACCACAGGTTTGAGAAAGGAGATATTTTATTAAGGGCCTCTCTTCACCTAGATAATAATTTGGGCTGTAGATAAATAATAGTTACTTTGGGGGGGTGTGAAGGCCATATCTGTTGGACTTTTAAAATTATGTCAACTATTATAAACATTTAAATTGTGCTTAAATAATATTCTATCACAGTATAAACCCATTTACTAAACCAGCAAAATCAAATAGTTTGGCTGTTTTTTTTTAATTAGTTTTTTTTTAAAGATTTTATTTATTTATTTGACAGAGATAGAGACAGCCAGCGAGAGAGGGAACACAAGCAGGGGAAGTGGGAGAGGAAGAAGCAGGCTCATAGCAGAGGAGCCTGACGTGGGGCTCGATCCCATAACGCCAGGATCACGCCCTGAGCCGAAGGCAGACACCCAACCGCTGTGCCACCCAGGCGCCCCGACTGTTTCTTTATTTAAAAATTGGGATAGGACAAGACAATTTTTAGGCAAAGAAAGTGATTCTATCTTTTTGAAACTCTTCCTTCCTATTCTTCAGCGGGAAAAATCCCTCAATTAGCCAATGGATGGTGCTAGTTCTTGGGAAGAACAAGGTAGTTTTCTTAAGTCCTTATGCCAGCTGTAAATATTGGACCTGTCCTTGGGCCACAACACTGAGAAGTAAGAAGCTTCATCTCTTACCCTTCTCCACTGCACTCCCCATACCCAAGTCCCCAAGAAAGACCATGGCTAAGAGACCAGGGGCTGGGAGTATCACCTACGGAGGATCCTGATCTCAACTACCATCTTGCAAATTTATGTCTCGGCATAAGTGGATGGGAGAATAGATCCACAAACTTATCCCCGTGACTAGACAAACAACTCAATGTCGGGCCCTGATGGTCGCCGGTCAGTTTTCTTTCCATATATCAAATGTGTAATTTGCAAGGCAACCATATTAGTTGGCTCCAGCTGCCATAACACAGTACCAAAGACTGGGTGGCTTAAACAACAGAAATTTATTTCCCCCATGATCCTGGAAGCTCGAAGTCCAAGGCCAAGGTGTCAATGGAGTTGGTTTCTTCTGAAGCCTCTCTTGTTGGCTTATAAGATGGCCGCCTTCTCTCCTTCCCCTCACGGTCTTCCCTCTTTGTGTGTGTCTGTCCAAATTTCCTGTTTTGTAAGGACCCCAGTCATATTGGATTAGGGCTCAGCCCAATGACCTCATTTTAACTTAATGACCTCTTTAAAGGCCCTCCTTCCAAATACGAACACATTCTGAGGTACTGAGGGGTAGGGCTTCAACAGTTTAATTTTTAGGGGAAGGGGGGACACCGTTCAGTCCATAACAGCAGCCGACAAATACCATTTGTCAGATGAATGTATCTATACTGGTCCTGAGTTTTAGACTCACCATATGAAAATGTCTGGGCTTGTTACACTACTGAAGTATTTCAGTAATTTCTCATTGCGCCCTCCCTTCTTTGGACATTTTGTGAGACAAGTGCTGGCTGGAAAGCAAAATGGAGATCTTTTAAATGCCACTTGTCAAACAGTTTCACTTCCTCTGTAATTGCAAAGGCTTGGTGGGAGCTGACCTATTTGAAAGAACACTCCAGATGCAGAGAATTATTTGTGAACAAAATGATAATTGGCACAGTGCCAAATTCCATTCATTTATTTAAGAAGCAGTTTCTCCACGATGTGATAGATACTTTGCTAGGTAAGTGCTAGGTACTTGGTAAGTGTAAGGACTGATGCTGATCATCTGCGTCTGACACCTGGGAAAGCCTGGCACAGCTGCAGGCATATTGACGTGGCTGAGAAATCTCCAGGGATCGACTCTGTAGCAACTTCAGAACGTCTAGCCTCCTTCCTCCTGGTTTCTCCTGCCTTCTATATTGAGAGAATCCCAGGGGACCCAGTTTGGGTCCTAGGTTGCTTGGGAGTTATGGATTCCCCTACCAAATGGGACTCCTCTTCAAAAATATTGATCCACGCAGTGTCCAACGCGTAAGCTGTGACTAATGTTTATCCCCTCCCTTCCCACTCCCTCCCTCCCTCCCTCTCTCTCTCTCTCTCCTTCCCTGCCTTCCCCCTTCCCTTTCTCTAGGTTTCTGATAAGGATGTCTGTTTATATACTATGAGTCTGTGAACACCGCATAAACCATGTCCGTAGTTTATGCACTAAGAATTTACTGCCGTACTAAAAATTTACAACAACATTAACCATGTTGTATAAAATTGGTATGATCACAGATTACCAAGATTAGTATTGTTTGGTATATAATCATAGAATGTTAGATTTGGAAGGGTCTTCAGGGCACATCTAGGTCAGTTCCTTTTTTCACAAATGAAGTGAGGCGTAGCCAAGTGACTGATCCAAGGTCACCAAAAGCTGAAACAAACCCTCAAGCCTTCAGATGCCCAGCATAATCTTGCCATTAAGCCACCCTGTGTTAAACAATCAGCCTGGGTTTATAGTTTTTCTCTTGGTATCTGTATTTATCTAGAATCATAAATGCCCCAAATTCTCTAGATATGAGACACTGTTTGGAAGCCCTTCCTCCCTTGTCTTATGCACATGCACACACGGATACATAAAAACTCTGTCATTTTGTAATAACAAAGGCCAGATTCTGGCAATCCGGGTTCCTTTGCCTTGTCCCAAGTTCTCTGGATTTCCCTTACTGTCAGTCCTTCTCCCCTTTTCCCACCCTGGCTGCTTTTCCTGTGTGAGGACTGTTGGGTTTAAGGCAAAGATGCTCTACACTGATCACTCCCGAGGCCTGGAAGGGTACGCAGAAGGGAGGGGAGCATTGTAAGCACTTACCGGGTACTCTTTGGATGAATGAATGAACCAATGAATGAAGGAACAAATGAAAGTTAGAAGGGGAGGAAAAAAAGGTGAGGGGGCTGACCTGCTGGCTCCTTGGCACCTATGAGTCTCAGGGCTGAGGGATGGGTAAGACAGAGTTTGGAGTTAAGGAATGGGGGGCCTCGTTTGCAACCTGCTCCCAGGCTCAAGACCAGAGCGAGACTCCTAGCCGGCCCTCAGTTGAGTAGAGCCCAGAGGCCTCCTCGCTTCCACCTGCAAATGTCTTCCCCCTTCTTCTCCACATTCCTTGCACAAGGGACAAAATTCTTAGTGCTTTGCACAAAATGCACGCTGGGAGGACAGGGTCTGTGTTTAATTTTGCATCCTTAATAAATGTTCAACAAATGTTTTTTTTCAATGAATGCTTGACAATTGAGAGGAAGACAAACATCTGGAAATTAATAATCCACTAAGTTTCAGTCACAGTGTAACTGCTGATGTCTGAATTTTTTCATGTTTTACTGTGTGCGTGTGTGTGCGTGTGTGCATGTGTGCGTGCGTGTGCGTGTGTGCGTGCGTGTGTGTAGGATCCGAAAGGGAGAGCGTGCCGGGTTTCTGTAAAGATGTAGGTGACTCTGGGGTTCTAGACACATGAAGGTTTGGGAAAAAACAAGATGAACTTGGCAGACGTTGCAGTTTCGCAGGGCTGGGCTGTGTTTCCGTGCAGTAGCACACGGACGCGTGGAAGCTGTGCGCGGAAGCGGCCGATAGGGAGATCGCCCAGCGCCTTGGGGTGCGCCTCGTGGCTGTGCGGAACGTCAGCTGCGGCACGTCAGCTGCGGCAGTGGGCTTGCGCGTAGCCGCAGGCAGCGGGACGGAGGGGTACTTAGGCTGCTGGCCGGTGGGAGGGTGCTGTTCTCCTGGCTGCCCACCGGGGTGCTCAGACCCATCCCAGCACGAAGGACTTCCGCGGTGGGTGTGATCGCCGTCGCTTTTGTGCTGCCCAGAATGTTTTTCTTCCCCTCCTTCTGCTAACCATCTCTGCCCTAGCCCCACACTCATGGTGGGAAAGGAGAGTTTTCTTTCGGGGCTGTCTTCACTGGCCCCACGGAAAAGCCAGAGAGGCCGACCAGAGGAGGACGCGCGAAGATGAATAGAGAGAGAAAGAGAGGGAGGAGGGAGGGTAGGAAGATGGACGTTTTTTGTGGCCCTGAAACTCTGACCCTGGAGTTCCCAGCTAGGTGGACCCAACCCCGTCCCCATCTTTCCGTTTTCATGTGGGCTTCTTTCACTCACAAGAGAAAGTGTCCTGATGAATACGGCTCCTCCCCCTCTATCCCTGCCAACGTCAGGGAGCTGGGTAACCTCCGTGACTCAGTTTCCTCCTAATGATTTCCTGTGGGTTAGTTGATCGCTCCTAAGTTCCTTCCCCCCCCCCCCCCCAAACACAAGAGTACAGTATTATTATAAACAGTAACTTCTATTCTTAGGAACTGCAGGTTTCCCGTCTTGGCTCCTTTACCAGAGTTTCTGAATCAGGGCCAGCTCTCTTTCAATAACACGAGACACAATCTAAGCAGAAAAGTAATGACAGTCCAAAAATTTCAAATTATCCAAAGAACCAGGGACTTTCAGTGACTTGTATAAACGAGGTCCACTGGCAACCAGGAGATTTTAAAAAGATCATTTTATTGTATTGGGTTTACACGGTGGCATTTTAGTGAGGCTTGACAAATCAGACCATAAATTCAGGGACAGGAAGCAGTGAATAACAAAAAGAACTAATGTCTCCTTGACATCACTCACTCTTGGGAAGGCTGTTTACTTCTGAGTTTACCTCCTAGTGTGTTTTAAAATACTCTTGCAAATCTCAGTCAGCTTGAAATAGCTGTTCTACCTTCTTTCAATAGAAGCCCCCAACTTCTCAGCACACTGGCTCATAGTTATTTATAAACCTGATGTCAGTCAAAGAGTATTTTTTACATCCCTTCTCCTTACTCCCTTCCCCCCACCTATGAAGACAGACCTATATGGAATTAGAAACTTCACATAAAGTATTCAGTCATTTAGGTAAGAATTGTTGTCAGTCAGCAATCATTTATGAAACATAAATTCATCATGTTGGGTGAAGCATGTCTCCAACACTGTTCCATGGATACAAGCTACTTCTTTTTTTTTGGAAGATTAATTTAATTTAATTTATTTATTTGAGAGAGTGTGCGCGCAAGCGTGAGATGGGCGTGCGAAGGGAGAGGGAGTCTTAAGCAGACTCTGCCCTGAGTGTGGAGCCCCATGTGGGGCTCTGTCCCACTGCCTTGAGATCATGACCCCAACCGAAATCAAGAGTTGGACGCTTAACCAACTGAGCCCCCCTACGCTACGCGCCCCCACAAGCTCTTTCTTTGAAAAAAAGGCCTCTGTGCCTTTTTGAAGTTGAAAAAAGTCCTACGGTAATCAAGTTATTGTTGTGGAGTTAGCAATTTCCACATCTATTTTGTCAAAGCATCCCTTTCTTTCCAGCTAAATTTAGTAACATTTCATGGAATGATGTGTCTTGGATCACATCTTGGAAAACCAGGGAGGTAGCCTACACAAGGGATGTGAAGCCAGGAGCACTGGATTTGATTCCTGGCTCTGTCACCCTACACTGTGTATGACCTTGGGCAGATCACCACCTCTTTATATTTACTTTCCCGTTGGAAGAGTGAGGACGATAATACCGATCTTGATCCTGGTTGTTTTATGGATTAAATGATATTATTACGACCATGCTTTAAAGACTATAAAAAGGTATCATTAGAGATCACAGAGAAATATAAGATTATATTTAAAAATTAATAATGTGCAGGTATAAAGAAAGTTGCCCCAGCAGTTCTTACTCAACAATTGTCTACTTAAGTCTACTTAGGGGCCAGCGCTGAGAGGGGAGCCAGGAAGCACAGTACAAAGGTCAAAGTAAGATTAGAGCATGTTGGATCCAGAAATGTCTTTGGTGATAATTGAATTTAACCCTCTAATTTTATAGATGATGAAGCTGAGGTCCAGAGGGGTCAAATGAATGGCCTAAGGTCACTCAAAAAGTTAATATTAGAAACATCTGATTCCCATCCAGAGATTGGACTCCTTGCCGAGGGCTGTCTCAGTATGAGACAAATCACGGCCCATGAAGTTTTCAATCTAATTAGGAGAGACAAGAAATACAAATGACATCATCAGAAAACAAGACAACATGGAACAAAATTTTAAAGCTCAAAGAATGTGGCTGATTGTAACCATGTGAGGTGATGTGTATGTTAATTAGCTTGACTGTGGTAGTCATTTCAAAATGAATATGCATATCAAAATATCATATTATACACCTTAAATATATACAACTTTTATTTACAAAGAAATGTGGCCGGGGTGCCAGGGTGGTTCAATCAGTTAAGGGTCTGACTTTTGATTTCGGCCCGGGGTTGTGAATTCGGGGTCGTGGGATGTAGCCTCGCGGGCAGCTCTGCACTCAGCAGGAAGTCTGCTGGAGATTCCCTCTCCCTCCGTGCCTCCTCTCAAATAAATAAATAAATGTTTTTTAAAAAGTTGTGGCTGAAGTAATAGGGACAAGTAGAATGCAGGAATGAGTAAGCCAAACAGCCAGGCTGAACTGGAGATAGGACCGTAGCTGGGGGAGAATGTACACGACCGTGTTCGATGTGGCTACCGCAAGAGGGAAAATAGTAGTCCCGAATGGAATTGGAGATGATAGTAAGACCAAATGGCTGGCCATAGTCTAAATAAGTGGACGTTACAGTTTTGGTGAAATATTCAACAGGAAACATTTATTGGACACTTGCAAATTCGATGAAGTCTCTGGAGCTTTGGGTTGGATATGAGAAGTAGGCAACATGGTCTCTGACTATGGAAAGCTTATTTTTTATTTGGAGAGTAGAGGTGGAAACATAAGACAAAACTGGAGAATGTGAGCAAGTAAGTATACAACATAGAGGGGTGAAATACATACCGTTAAGATAGGATTCTGGAGAAGATGAGTCTTGTTGTTTCTTGGGAGAACCATGCGTGTTTTTGGTTTTTGGAAGCATGTGGGATAACCTGTGCCATCCCCTGCATTAAGAGGGAAATTTCAATATGCATATAATATAGGACTATGGATTATTGCTCTGTAATTGGTCTTTATTAACTTACAATCCTTTCCCTGTCAGTTTTTAAAATTTTTTTATAGATTTTATTTGTTTATTTGACAGAAAGAGAGAGAAAGCACAAGCAAAGGGAGAGGGAGAAGCAGGCTCGAACCCTGGGATCATGACCTGAGCGGAAGGCAGATGCTTAACCGACTGAGCCACCCAGGCACCCCTCCCTGCCATTTTTTATTGTAAACTGGATCGTGGACTAGAATGCCTATGTAAATCTGGTCTCCTGCCCAGATTTGAACCCAGAACAGTGAGTGCCTGCTCTTATTTGTGTCTCATGATTTGCTGTCTCTTCCTCTTTCACCTCCTTCACGTTCCCATTCTTCCTAGAGTAGTAGTTAATTGATCTAAGTATACAAGAGCATAGAAGGTCAGATTAAGGAAGCATTTTAGACTCTACCCTGTTAGTCACCATTCCCTCCAGCTAACAGTTCCCAAAGTCCGTTGGACTTTTGACATTTGTAAGTATTTCTCAACCTGTTTTCTGCTCTCCACGGTATTTCCTCTGTCACTGGGGTCAGATCATAACCATTTCTCACCTCATTTATGCAGTACCATTGCAACTGGTCTCGAGGTCTGCCTGCCTCCAGTCTCTTTTCTCCAGTCCTTAATTTCATCTCTCCTACAGGCAGAACTACTTTCCAAAAACGCAAATCTGCTTTATACCTCTAGTGAAAGTCCTTCTAAGGTGCCTTTTAGTGTCCAGGCAAAGTCCAAACTCCTCCGCCTGGCGTACAAAGCCTTTCTGGGCCTGGCTCCTGCTCACCTCTGAGTATTTTGGCTCTAGTGACTCTCAAACAAAAATTGGGTCCTATCCATAAATTTGGTATGTTTTTGGAGTTCTCGTAATTTTTCTTTTTTTCCATGCTGGAGAGTTGCTTGGCTTCCTTCACACGGCTGAACCCCTCAAACCTCATCCCTCAAAACTCCCTAGTTCCTGGTCACCTCTGTTATGGGTTCCCTTTAGCACATTTTCCCCTGTTGCTAATTAGCACTTTTTAGAGGTATTACAATCGACTGTTAAGTCTGCCTTTTGTACTCAGCTGTGTGTTTCTTCACAAAGCACTTTAAGGCTTCTGTCTGTGTCTTCAGGGATGAGAACAGTGCTGGCAGTCTTCTAGAAGCAATGCACCTGGTGAGGATTTCCCTCCATCCTGCCCCCTCTCTACTGCCCTGACTTGAAGGCATCAAGAGGAGTGGTGGTGAGGAGTTAAAATCATCAGGAGAAAGAGTGAATTAGATTTAAAGAAAACACAAAAGAGGAGGAAAAAGAAAGGAAAGGTAATATCTGAATTTGCCAAGGTAGCTGGGGGAAGGATGTCCATTAGGAGACAGTGCCTTCCACAACAGGAAAGGCTTCAAATCGCCAAAAAGGCCGATCTATTTTCCTTTTCAGGCAGAACAACACGAATGGTATCCAAATCTTTTGGAAATGAGCAAATTCCTTCCTTTCCCCTGCCCTCAAGCCTCAACTAGGAGAAGGGTTTTTAGTCTGTGTGTGTGGTGACCTGAAAGTTGGTAGCCCAGCAGGGGAGTTCCCAGGTCTGGGACAGAGAAGCCCAGCCTCAGGGCTAGCTCAGGGAACCAAGAAGAAGCCCACCTTTGTTCTTTAATATTTTGCCTGGGGAATGACAGATCTGACATTAAACCTCCAGAAAACTGGTTAAAACCATAACACTGTGGAGGAGTGCAGACCTCCAGTATACAGGTCGTAATGATCAGAAAATCTTTTGAAAACACCTCGTTGTAACCTAACCATAAAGTCACTTGGGTGGCCAATCCTGAAAAGTGGTCTGTTCTGCTCAGTCCTCCCCCGCAAATGGCACCAGCAAACAAAGTTTTGCAATATTAAGGCACAGAAGGCCATTTATTTTTCTGATTGTGAAATGAATGCAAGACAAAACTGTTCCTTTTGAGAAGGCATTCAGATTTTTTAAAAAGGAAGAGTAATAATTAAAAAGCCTTTGAAAAAGGCATTTTCTTTCATTTACCGAAAGCTTCCTATAACGTGGCTGGTTCTTAGCTAGGTTAATCGTATTACCTAATCCTCCCCATAGGGTCTGGTCATTCCTCATCTGCGATGAGGCCAAAGACGAACTCAGAGAAGCCACCGGTGGCCTTTTAGCAAGGGCTAAGGTGTGATTTGAATCCAGGTCTCTTCCCACCAGTTTCGGAGACCTTTCTAGACCACGGTTACCCCCTGAAACACTGCTGCAAATAAAAATCTAAGGATTGTGTTCCGCGAGTAGTTCTCCTTTCAAGGTAAGGAGAATCCACGCGATGGAAAGGAGAACAAGACATATAGCAATGAGCACGAGGCAGTGTGAGTGACCCCACTTTTCATTTACCCAGAGGGGAGCCTGAGAGGAGATAATTTAAAACACTACTTCTCGGCAGCCACAGTTAAAACAAGGAAATTTACGATGCAGCATGGCTGCGTAGGACTTGACGAAGTTGTTAAGAAGGCGAAGGCCCGAGGAGACAGAGCGGGGCCTTGCTCCTTCCTTCCCATCAGCGATTAAATAACCACAACAGGGGGCAGAGGCAGGTAGAAGGCGGCTCCCGCGTGGCCAGCGCGGGGCATATTCCCCGGCACTTGGCGTTCCAGATGCTTCCCTGCAGTTCGCATGGCCGTTCGGCTCAGTCTCCGTATTCCACTCGTTTTGAAGTTCCGCGTGTGAGCCTCGCTCGCCCGCAGGCACCCCCGGCGCCAGGCACGCCTGAGGGCAGAGCTCGGGCTGGACGTCTCAGGGCGGGTTATCTCGCGCAGGAGGCGGCCGCCTGGGGTGCCCTTCCCGGCCACCCCCGTCGCCCTGCTCGGCCGGCGGGCCGCGTGCCGCGCCAGGAGGTGGCCTTCCAGCGCGTGCGGCTGCGGGGCGCCGGCCGAGGTGACCTCAGCCTACCCTGGGCCCGGCCGCAGCACGCCGTGTGCGAATACGCGAGGCGGTGTCCTGAGCTGACACCGGCTGCGCGGCACAGGCAGCAGGCGCCGCCGATCAACTAGTTCGCACCGAGGATTCCTCTTGGTGCGTGGCCCAGTTTTCCTTAGGACGGGCTCCAACCCCTCTCCGACACCGCCCCCCGCGCCGCCACGCTCCGAGGCCTTCCCCCAGGAAGCCTCGCGTCCCTCCCCCGCCGCTCGGCTCGGGCCGGCGCGCGCGCGATTCCTCGATTCCACAGGCGGTTCGCGCCGCGGGTGGGGGCGGGGCGCCGCCGGGGGAGGGGGGCCGGGGCCCGGGGGCGGGCCGGCGTGGGGAGTTCCTCGCTCGCGGACCACACGCTCCGCGGGCCAATCCCGAGCCAGCCTCTAGCAGTGTCACACGCGGGACACATCCAAGCGTTTGTTGGCAGGGCCCGTGAGGGGGAGGGGGCGAGGAGGAGGGAGGGGAGTTGAGTGACAGGCTTGCGGGGCAGGCTGGGAATTGTAGTTCCCAGCTTCCGTGGCCATAGCCATTTTGTAGTCGGGGGACTACAACTTCCAGAAGATCAAGGGGACCATTCTAAGGTGCCCCGGGAATAGGCGGCTCTCCCCGGGGCCGCGCGTCCTGGGGCACTGGTATCCAGCAGCCCGGCTGCAGGTAGACGCAAGGGCAGCGGCAGGGGCTGGCGTGTGGCGGCTGTGGGGTGAGCGCAAGCTGGGGAAAGGGGGTGAGGTGGAGCGACCGAGCGTGCCATGCATTGGGCTAGGGAGCCTCTCTCAATTCCACTCCTAGGCTTGGCGTGGGAGCGATGCCTGAGGGGTTGCCCGGGAAGGGTTCGTCGAAGCTTCTCGGGTGTCTAGTCGACGGGGCTTGCGGGGGTCCTCCGGACCGGGCCGGGGTCGGTCGGCGCCAGAGTAGGCGGGCGCCTGGTGGCTCAGCTGTGGGAGTTTTCGGCTAGCGTCCTTCGGGGAATTATCCGAGGAGCCCTAACTTGTATAAAAGCAGAGTCCATTTAAAGTTGGGCTGGATAGCCTCTCTCTCATTGGTTAGGGGGCTTGGAAAAAAGAGACTCGGCGAGCCCTCGCTGTGGTGCTGCCGCCGCCGCCGCCGCCGCCGCTGGAGTTGACTCTTCTGCTCGCACTGCTGCTGCAGCACAAACGTGACTTCCAACATTTTTTATTTATCTTTCCCTTTTCTTTTCCAAGATGTAACTACAGATCAGACACTAAGGACCTTCACGTTTCGCTGATGTAGTTTTTGGAGGAAAAAGGGGGGGAGTGAAGGGCGTCGGTTTTTTTTTGTGTGTGTGTGTGTGTGTTTCGGGGGAAATTTTCCATTATGAGTGTTTTACTAAAGTGAATTTTTTTTTGTTTGCTTCGTTCGTCTTTGGCTCTTTTTTTTTTTTTTTCCTTCCCAATTTCGGATTTATTTCAAGGCGAATCGGGCTTTGGGGGAAGAGGAAGAAAAGTCGGATTACAAGATCAACCACCACCAACAACAATAAAAACCACCAGGATATTTTTTTGCAAATTTCTGACGGCTTTAAATTCATGAAGCAATTGTCCCCTTTTGCAATCAGCATTTGGATCTCAGAATGAGCAAGGAAAGACCCAAGAGGAATATCATTCAGAAGAAATACGTAAGTGCTCTTAACAACACATCCTTTGACTTGCAGTTTTAAGCAATGGCTGTGAATGTCAAGTTTATAGATAATTCTGCAGCTGAAGGGTTTTAAACACAGCGTCCGATAAGGCTGTTTCTTTCTTTTCTGAAAGAGGGCTTTTCAGGCAAAGTCGTGTCTGCCTAGTTTGGATGAAAAAACAGATTGGTGTAGCGATACCTCAAGTGAATAAATTGACCTCGAATGACACAACCATAATCTAGTTTTAGATGAAAGGCTAGGGATTTTGGTGGAGCTTGGGGGGGTGGGGGCTGCGGTAATGTAACTAAACTGCATTCTCGGGCGGATTTGGCCCCATATTGCACTTTGCATGCAAATGAGCTTGTGTTATTATTATTATTAATGTTATTTGGAAAATCGTGTAACGCGTGTGTGTTGGAAGCCCTTTAAGTTGCAATCGAGGGTCCGATTATGGCGATCTTGTTCCTTGCACTGGCACATCAAATTTAATATATGTGGTCGTTTTGGCTTATTTGGTTCGCAACCTAAACCAGTTGGGAATCATGTTACAGCGAATGCATTTGTTAGGATTGACTTTAATAATGGGACTGGTTTTGTTTAAAAATTCATGGTTTCCAGTTTTAGGGGAAAAAGACATACAATATAGCTAATGTTTTTAAGTAGGTACGTGAATGCATGTGTAAGTGACTACAAATAAATTCTCCCTGTTAACTGGGCTTCTGAAATTGGGTGATTATTCAGAGATTTAAATGGTTTGGAATAGTTAAATTTGTTTTGTGCATAGTACAGCTACGTTTTGATTGGCATGGGGAGTGTTTTTGTTTTGTGTATGGCTTTTTTTTTTTTAAGTTTGGGGGGAGGGAGGGTAGAGGGGGACGGAGGATTAACCAAATATGCACTCGAGTGATCGGTGATTAGCTGCATGCTTTAAATCAAAGAACCCATTTTTTTTTTTTGAAAGCCCAAATGAACATACACTAGGAATAATGCAACGTTATAAGAAACTTTTATTTAACTCGAATCGACAAATTGGTGTTAATATTTTCCCTTTTTGAGCAGTGTGATATGTGTAATGGGAGATGACCTTCGGGGCACTAGTTTTTGTAAAAAAATACATTTAATGAAAAAGCCGAATGCCTCTTCTGGAGGGCTGATTCTAATCTAGGCACGTAAACTTCAACTATGAAAGAAATGCAAGGTTAAATAATCAAGCTCAACTTAAAAAAGCTGTTCCCTAAAGAATTTAAGAATTAAAATACATCCGCATTGCAGAGGGTTGGGTAGAATGCAAAGGACTAGTTTAAACTCGGGCTGTAGAAACTGCATGGAGACAACCTTGTCTTGGAGCGTGGACGCCTTCCCGGGGCACGTCTGATCCGGGTGCAGCCACAAAGCAAATGGGGTAGAACTTGGACAAGAACCGCCTCCGCCGCCCCCACCCCTCCCCCCGACCCCCATCCCAGACCTCGCTAAGTTGGAGAGCCGTGTGGGGTGGGATTTTTTTGTTGCTGGCGGTCAGTGGATTGTGTCGAGTCCGGGCGTCCGGCCGCAAGCCCGTGGCTGGCGGCGGCCGCGGGAGGCAGAGCACGAGTTGACGCCGGGGGAGCGGAGCGGAGCCCGTGTTCCCGACGTGCTCGAGCCGGCAGCAGAGGGGAGGGCGCGCGGGGGTCGCGGCGGGCTGGGCCGGGGCCGGGCGGGCGCGCGCGCGGCCTGTAGGGGGCGGGCTGTGGGCTCCGGCGCCGGGCTCGGGGCGGCTGGGGCTCCGGCCCCGGCTCGGGGATCGGCGCGGGCCGGCCCGCGGGCGGGCGGGTGGGTGGGTGGGGCGCGGGGGCGGCGCGGCCTGCTGGGCCCGGGGGAAGGGAGGGGAGGGGGCGGCGCGGCGCGCGGTGGGGGGGGGGGCGGGGGCGTGCCGGGGTGGGGGCGGCGCGGCGCACAGCTGCAGCGGGCGCCCCCCGCCGCGCGCACGGCCGAGCATGGCGGCGGCGGCCCGGCCGGCTCCCCGCGGCCCTGCCCGCCGGCTCCAGTGCAGTCTCGAGAGCAACAGGTTAAGCCGGCGAGACGTCAGCGCGCCCCCTCCCCGCCCCCCGGTTCTCCCCCCGCCTCGCGCCGGCCTCCCCCTCCTCCCTCCGCTCCCCCCCGCCCCCCGCTTCTCCGGGTTCCCGGACGCTCCCGGCCGCGTTCTGTTGTCATTGTGACGTCACAAAGGGACGGGCCCGGGTGGAACCTTCTCCTCCTCCTCCGTGACGTCAAAAGTCAGGCGGGAGGTTCCACGCGGCGGGGCGGCCGGGGGAGGAGGGAGCGCGCGGAGGCGGGGGCCGCGGCGGAGCGGGGCTGCGGCGTGGGAGGAGGAAGAGGAGGAGGAGGATGCGATCGGCCTCCGCCTTCCGCCCCGAAACGCTGCGCTTCCCTGCAGGTGAGTGCCTGGGAGCCTTTGGTTCCCCGACTAGGGCTGCGGACCTAGCTCAGGTTCCATTTAGGGGGTGGGGAGCAGGGAGGAGACGCCTCCTTTCTGCAGAAATGTGTTTCGCCTCTTCTGTTTCCAGGTCTGCTGGTGGTGTGCCATTACCACGGTGGTCGCTGTGATCGCTCAGCAACGCTTTTGAGAAAGCGAGGAAACTTTATTCTGGGAAGGCTTTGCTTTGTAGGAGGACTGTGTTGTGGATTTGGGCACTTTGTCACTTGAAGTCGTGTTTGGGGTGCCTTTGGGGGATGTGGCGGGGTGCTTTTCTGGGTGACGCTGTTCAGGAGCAACTGTTGCTCTTTTTGGGAGCTCTGTAATACCGTGGGAGGGGGTGGCGCTCCTCCTTCGTATCTTTTGGGGCCGGGGGGGGGGGTGGGTGAGTGGACCAGGGAAGACTCGTCATGGATACGTATTATTCTTGGAAGTGCACGGGACAATTAAGTCAGGGTACTCTGCGCTTAGTACTTCTAGACGGTAGAGCAGGAGGCTTACAATCTGAATCTATTTACAGACTTCTGGGAAACGGAAAAGGTAACACCTAACACCTGTCTTTGCCCCTCACTTTCATCTGGAAGGATCATGCTCGGGACATATGTAAAGCAGTATGCTCTCTCTGTGTCAGGGGGCATCATTCCTCGAGCTGGTGGAAGGCAGCACATTTCCTACAATGGGTCTCAGAAGCCGCAGATGCCTGCCGCGTTGCCATTCAGTTTATTGCCTCCGCAAAGCAGAGTTTGGGGGGTCCGACTGGGGCAGGCTTTGGGAGAGATGATAGTTATATTTTGTATTAAATGGCATCCTTGAGAAACTCATAAATTGTAATGTAGTCCCGTCTTAATTGTGCTGGGCACGACTCCCATCACAATACCTTGAATCACTGAAAACATTTTCTTTCAAAGCCCCAGTCCACTTGGACCATAAAAACAGTTGCATGTCTCTGCTCCATGGATGTTTTCTGCCATTTCCATCACTCCACTGGATGGGTTATTCCTAGGGAGAATAACGAGGATGATATCCAGGCTTCAAAACCATTTGATCTTTGAGGCTTTATAGCAGGTATGAGTTTGAAATTAAGATCTCTGCCACGTGAAGATCCGAGTCATGAAGTGAGCACAAAAACAAATTACCAGTTTGATTTCTAGGCTAGCTCAGGCGGAATTTGTACCACTAGGCTGTAAAGTTTTAAGTATCTAATTTTCTGATGTCAAAGTCATGGTATGATTAAACAAAACTGGGAAAAGTTCACATTCCAAGGTTCAAAAGCAGGATTTACTATAATTACAATTACATAAAATTATAAAGAAAAAAGGAGAAGTACACCAAAATATAGTGGTAGGATTTACGAGCTCCCCCCATTCCCCCCCCATCTTATACCGTTGGGTTCTTTCACAGTTCTGAAGGAAAAAAAAACCCAACAACCTTGTACATGTCATTTAATTGCTATGTTGTTCCTTTCCTTTGCTATTTACGTGGCTTGCTTTCTGCCTCTGTCTAGTACTTTATTCTTTGGCACGTAAGTGTATAGGGCAGGGGCACTGGCGTGGCTGTTATTGTACGGAGAGATTATGGAGGGAAGACTGTCCAGAGTCCAAAGTGTGTACTATAAATTTAAAAAGAGAAAGAAGTTATGTTCCCAAATAATCCAATTTGGGTTACTGTTACTTGCATAATTATCACTTCATTGTAGACCAGAGTCTGACGTGTGTCTTCCCCGGTCATTGGCCCACAGAGCCACCTGGAATGAATTGGTATTCAGATGATATAATGGCTGTCTTATCTCACAGTAGGTCACCCCAGTTCCTCTTGCTGAGCTGGGGACTACTGACTCACTTCCAAGTGCCTTGGAAATAACTCGTGTTAATACATACCCTGCTCCAAAGGTTATTGGAAGTTCTCCCCTTCAGAAAGAGAAAATCTTTTGTTGGGAGTATGTAACTGGTGTCTGTTATGTTCCAAATGGAACTATTATCCTCCTTTTAGAGACAACACAGACAAGTCATACAAAGCCTAGTACAGTAAAACACTTGGTAAAGGCCAAAGTGGAGTATTTTTAAGGTTTGCCCTTTATCATGATGTTCTTAAGAACCAGGTTCCTGACGTTTTTATCTAAACGGTTAAAAAGTTTTGCAGTGTAAGAATTTTCGTTTTTGGACCTTTAGTTGCATTGTTTGTTTGTTTTTAAAGAATTTACTTTATGTGTTAAAGATTTTATTAGAGAGAGAGAGAGTGCGAGCGTGTGCGGGCACAGGGAGAGGGAGAGAATCTCCAGCAGACTCCCCGCTGAGTGCAGAGCTCACAACCCTGAGATCATGACCTGCACTGAAACCAAGAGTCAGACGCTTAACCCACTGTGCTACCCAGGTGCCCCAAGAATTTATTTTTAAGTAATTGCTACACCCAAGGTGGGACTCGAACTCACAACCTGGTCAGGAGTTGTGTGCTCCAGGGACAGAGCCAGCCAGGTGCCCCTGTTGCATTATTATTATTATTATTATTATTTTTAAAGAATTTATTTATTTGACAGAGTGAGACAGCCAGTGAGAGAGGGAACACAAGCAGGGGGAGTGGGAGAGGAAGAAACAGGCTCCCAGCAGAGGAGCCTGATGTGGGGCTTGATCCCAGAACGCCGGGATCACGCCCTGAGCCAAAGGCAGATGCTTAACCGCTTAACGACTGAGCCACCCAGGTGCCCCCCCCTGCATTATTCTAAACCTGCTGTTAGTGGCCCATCTCTTAAGTCTCCCCAAGGATTACATGACCGCTCTCCTAACCACCTTCTACCTATCCAACCTACTTGTTGGCTGCAGAATATGCTGGCTGGCATACCCCAGCACGACACTCCTGGCCAGTGGGTAGCCCTGGGGTGTGTGTGCGCCTCTGTCCCCTTTGGCTCCCACCCATAGAAGCCTTGCCAAGTGTCAGTTGTTTGTTTCCAAATCTGGTTATTCCAGTTAGACTTATTATTGCAATTACAGTTAAATATTATGTAAACCTTTGAACAAGTGTGGAAAGAGAGTTGGTTTCTTTTTCTTTTTTTTTTTCAGAGTTCGTTTCTATGAAAACTTTTGACTGTTTTGGGAACGCTTGATAAAAGTGAATTATTAAAAAAAAAAAAAGGCCATTAAATTAGAGGTGGGCCCGCCATTTAAAAGACTTGGGGTAAATCTTAAGGATTGTGTACATGCACTGTTTTGCAAGTTGATTCCCTTTTAAGAACCGAACTTCATTTCTGCCCACACTCCCTTCCCAACAAACACACCAGGAAAGCATAACGTGGAACACTGGAATTCTCAACAAATCTATTACTAAAAGTACACTGAGGTATTTAAGTTAGAATGTCAAAATCTATATGGATTTTAAGGTTTCCAGCCTGACAGACTTTGCAGGAGCTAACCAGCTTCTGGCCCCTATCACCTCTGATTAGAGGGCTTCCATTGTATTTAGCCTTAATCCCCAGGGATTAAAGCAGACTCCCTATCTAGTTCATGCCATGTAGCACAGGTGACTCAGTTTAGAGTGGTCCTGCCGAGGTAACTTGTATTACTTTTAGAATTAAAAAAACAAAACAAAACAAAAAAACAAAAAAAAACCCACCAGTTGTGTCAGTCACTGGGTGGGAGGGGGCAGAAAGATTAGTGATTTTACACCTAATTTATATGGAGTTCAGAAGCTTGTGTCTTGTAATCCAGCAACCTTAATTATTGTGTCTCACATAGGAAATATTGCTAAAGGTATGTTCCCTTTCAGATCCTTAAACCTATCTGTTAATGGAAAGGAGACAGTTTGAATCTCAGTTTCTAGGTTTCAATCAATTTATCTTTTGTTTCTTTCCATCTCCAGGAGGTAACCTCTGATACCTGCCTCCCTCCTGACCCCCCAAGGTCTCAGGTACTTTTCCAGTTGGCCTCCAGTCTCCCTTTTTCTGGTTCCTTTTGTGCCCGTAAAGCCTTTTCCCTGCTGCCTTATGATCGCAGGCTTCCTTCGTTCCAGGAGGTGGGAGCTCCGATGACTTTGGTATTGCTGTTAATTTGTCTGCTTTTTTTGTAGACCGCATCTGTGTGAGATTTCTCTTATCCTTTTAATCTTTCTTGGGACTTCAGTTAACACTATACCTTCTGCCAGCCTCATGCCTTTTATTTATTTTTAAACATTTTTAAAAAGATTTTTTTTTATTTGAGAGAGAGGGAGCGAGCACGCCCTGTGTGCAAGAGGGAGGGGGAGAGCAGAGGGAGAGGGAGAAGCAGACTCCTCGCGAAGCAGGGCTCTATCCCAGGACCCCGAGGTCATGACCTGAGCCCAAGGCAGACACCCAGGCGCCCCAGCCTCACACAGTAAGGGAGTTTGCCTTCATTGCCGATTCAGAACACAATCAGTGAAAGCAGAGCTACAGCCTGTAGGAAGTGGCAGTGTGGGCTGGATACCCCTGGGCTCCTGGTCAGGAAAAGCTGCCTGCTTCCGGGACGTGCTGTTCCTGTCTCTGCTTGCATGTGGCTTGTGTCTCTTGTTCTCTGAGGATGTCTGGGATCAGAAAGGGTCAGTGTTTTACGGATGTAGATCCTGTCCCACAGGTTGAGGGCTAGGTCCCACCTGAGCGAGCAGTTGGGATGGCATCCTGGGCCTCTCGGGTGTCTGTCTGTGTTTCTTTCCACGTCCACGCTGTTTTTGCAACAGATTTTGCTAGTCTTGTGAGAAACGCTGCCCATCTCTCCTGGGGTTCTCTTTGAAGTTCGAAGAGCTGCGCCAGAAGAGCTTGGATTGTAGAAAACACTGTAGCTGGGCCACACGACACCCACTGCTCCTGAAAGCATCATGAAGAGAAGGCCCAGTCAGTTCAGAAATTACCACCCACGTTTGTTTCCATAGTTCACACCAGCAGAAGAGGCTGTTGAGTCCATTTTACAAAAAGAAAACCAAGGCAGAGAGACACTGGCCAGAGAGTTAAAGACCACGTTATCTCTTTCCCACTTTTTAGTCCAGCTGAAAGGTAAAATGAATGATCACTGTGGTCCCGAAAAGGGGGAGAAAAGGCCATAAGTGGGGCTCTGGGCAAGCTTTGGAAGAGGTTTTTCGCTCCAGAAAGTTGGGGAAGTTAAGGCAGTTTGTCAGTCTCCTGGAAGCAAAGGAGTGCTTCGTCTCGAGTGCGGGTTTGTGTTTGTTGTTTTTTTAAACACCAGTTGGTGGAGCTAACCCCTTATCCCCAGCCGGCTGTCTCCTTGAGTCCTCGTTGGAAAAAGAGCCGAGATCCCAGGACCCCTTGGGACTGGCTGGTTTGTGCTCTGTGTTTTCGGAAGTGTCCCCCCCATTCCCTTCTCGGTGGTACCTGAGGCCCGGCTGGGCACACGAGCTCTCCAGGCTTCTGAGAACCTGCTTTCTTCGCAGGGGCTGTGACACAGCGGCTGGATACTTTTTTTTTTTTTTTTTTTTCCCCTGTCCTTGTATTGTTGCCCCTGGCTTTGCTGCTTAGGGGACTGGGGGGCTCTGGGGAAATCATTTGCCCTCTGTCCTCACCAGGGTCCGGGCCATGCGGGAAACAAAAGGCTGCCCAGATATATTGATGAAGCAGCCTGAGTAATGGGAACATTATATATAATTGCTCACATATTCATAAGATGTAGGAAGGGGTGAGAAAGGGGAACCCTACTGGTTGAAGTTCTTGAGAGCTGTTTTTGAGGGCCAGTGCTGCCTGAGAGGTCTAAATTGGATTTTAAGTTCTAATTTTGTAAGTCTGTCAAGCTCCACCACCCATGAAGAGGAAGGCCAGTGTGCATTGAAATGTCATCACCAGCAGAGTTTAGTTACCAGGAATCCTAGAAGGTTAACAAAATAGCCAGAGTTTTGCCCCTTCATCCTCCCAAGGCGGCTCTTCCCTCACATACCTGTTTTCTCCCATAGAAGCAGGAGTTCTTTTCCAGCACTATTGTTTTTTGGGGGGGGAGGGGGCAGTGAGAGAGGTGGGGGGTGTGTGTGTGTGTGTATGTGTATATGTGTCTGTGTCTGTTTTCCATCAGGAGACCCTCTGGTTTGCTGTGAATGAATGATCCGGGGGAGTGTGGGAGACCTTTTGGGTGTCCTGTTTTATCGTTCTTTTTAAAAAGCTGGGTGGTTCTTTCTCATTTCCTAGGCATGGTTTTGGGGAGGGCAG
The DNA here is from genome assembly GCF_023065955.2 of Ursus arctos. NCBI lineage: Eukaryota > Metazoa > Chordata > Mammalia > Carnivora > Ursidae > Ursus > Ursus arctos. Next base: position 18,861,170 of record NW_026622997.1, read on the forward strand.
GATCTGCAATGGTTATCTCTTGGTTCTCATTTCTGCCAGCTGCTAAAGTGTTTGGTGCCTGTGGGGGCAGACACAGGTGCCAGGAGGAAATGAGCAGAGATTAGGACTGAGCATGTGTTTCTTGCATTTATTCCTTCCATAGGTTTGCAGAAGGAGGGCTACTGCACGGATGCTCATTCTGCGAAGCGGCGGTCGGGTGCAGACATGATTAAAACCCAGAGTGCTCTGTGTCTATGCCTTCTAGTACGTGGGCTTCAGTAACGCAGTGCCCCACATTTCATTCACAGGCTCCTTGTGAGTATATAGGGTGCCTCTGTGGTAATGGACAGGATTGGGGATGAGAGCTGAGTATAAGGTTGGGTCCTGCGTTACATGGGCCACGTGACCCTTGGGCACGCCCCGTAACCTCACTGAGCTGCTTCCTCATCTGGAAAACTGGTTGCGTGCACCTCCCGGGCTGGGTACTGGGAGAGCCGGTGAGATTTTTTGATGCGAAAGCACTTTGTAAATTGCATACGCCCGCACAAGTGGTCAAGGTATCATTACACAGTTGGAAATCACCAACCTGGAGACATAGGGCCTGCCGGCAGCCTTCCTAGCTGACTCAGAAATAAACGAGTCAAATGAGTTCTCTACTTTGCCTCTTAATAACCAGATGAGTAGCTTTAGAATAAGTCCATTTTGATGTCCTCTCTTCCCAGCCCCACTCCTGCTCTCTGTATCATCCGGCACTTGACTCCCAAGCACGTCCGGGGGTGACCTGGAGGCACAGAGCTGACAGTGGAGAGGAGAGTGGCCCCGAGTCTGTGCGCAAAGATGTTTCACCCAAGGTGTTTAAACCGGATCTTGGAGCAATAATCCCTGAAATTGAAAATCCGATCATGAGCCTTCATTGGCTCCCTGTGACTCTCAGGATAAATTGAAACCGAGTGTGTCCTCAGCACATCCTGAGAAGCCCTTTTTGGTTTACCCTGGGCCTGTCCTGCCACCTGTTTCGGGGTAGCAGAGCTCACTCAGCCCCTTGGCCTTTGCACGTCCTGGTTCCTCGAGTGGCTTGCCTGAGGAGCCCAGCTGGGCCTTCCGAAGCCTTCCTGGACAGCCTGCCACCCCTGTCCTCCAGGCAGGCAGGGCTAAGCCCCTTTTCTGTGTCAGCCTGACTCCTTACACCTACCTCTGGGCACCGGAGTCCGCGTTTGCCTGCCTCTGACCCTATTAACCCGCCAAGAGGAGGGGCTGCATTTTCTTTCCGTGTGCAGCTGAGGAAGTATTTGTTGAGTTGAAGCTTTTGCAGTAGTCAGATACTACCTAGTTGTGGGAGGGAGTTGGTGTGGGTCTAGCAGAAAAAGATGAACGTAACAAAGCAGAATCTCCTAGCTGAGAAAACAGAGGTGTCTGGTGCCGGAAAGCGACTTGCTTGAGGTCACACGCTTTGTCAGTGACACCGTGACACGGCCAGGGCATGAAATCCAGCCCTCGATGCAGCAGAAGGCTTTCTGTTACTGTTCTTGGGACAAGTTTTTCAGAGGTCCTCCTTCCTTCCAGGTGGATTCTCCGTTATCCATGATAACTGCTGTCACTGAATCATTTTCATGGGAAACTGAAATCCACACGTAAGCCCCGTACCTATGTGCCAAGAGTGTTTGTCCCATTTTGAGAACGACTTTTTGGCTTCATAAGAAGTACTTCACATCGGAGAATTGCAAATGATAAGAACCATTGCAGTTGCATACTGGGCATTCCTGCACTTGTGAAGAGAGAGAGACACACACACACACACGCACGCACACACACACATATAGTTTGACGTGTGTGGGTGCATGCTCCTGAGTGATGTTCTCTTAGATGCTTTTTGCATTTATATCTTATCTCGATTATCAGAATACAACAGTGCATGTTATTTTTAATGGCTGCAGGGCACTTGCTTGGTCTCCACTACAGTTTACTCAACCTGCCTGTTCTCAATGGCCTTTTCAGTTTGCGGCCTGTTGTGCAAAATGATGTGCCCAGTAGGCTTTATCTATATCTTTTCACTTAATTCCAAATTCCTTAAAGTGGTATTACTGGCTCAGAAGTGCCCTTTTCTGTGTGTTGTTTTTGGTTTTTGTTTTTTTATTTTAGTAGGCTGCACACCCAGTGTGGAGCCCAGCGCAGGGCTTGAACTCACAACCCTGAGATCAAAACGTGAGCCGCCATCAGGAGTCGCGTGCCACACCCTCTGAGCCACCCAGGAACTCCAGAAGCGCCCCCTGTTTACACTGAGAACCCTGTTACCACCCTGTTTTCTCTGAGAAAGGCTGTACTAATCTACAGTTCCATAGGTAGTACATAGGAGATAAGTGGGTTTGTTTGTTTGTTGGCTATTAAAAACCAATACAGGCCCTGGTAACGCGTAGTAAAGATGTCAGTTGGGTTTTATTTAAGTTTCTGTTTTCTTTCCTTGTCCTCTCTCAGGGCTTTAGAACTGAACGAGATAAGGTAGGTGATATCACTTTGTAAAACAAAATTGCTCTAGGAACACAGCGTGGAATTAGAACGATTGTAGTCGTGAAAGGTGAACAGGGTATGTGTACTGGTACAATTACATATTTCCTGTTTATGAAATGCTTTTTTGGGAGAATTGACATGCTTCGAGACGACCTGGAATCTTACTGTTTTTACATGTAATTTCAGCCTTGTTTGCATGGTTACAAAGGCGCCACTGGGCCCTGGCTTGGCAGACCGTCCAGTTACATACAGCTGATATATTCTGGTTGCTTGCCATGCTCTGGCACTGTGTTAGGTGTTAGGAAAAACGTTATCATCCTTGTTCTCAGAAAATGTATAGTTTAGTTGACAGCAGGGCTGCAAAACATTGGGAAAAGAGCAAGTGGCCTTGGATAGATCACTTGACCGGAGTCTCTGTTCCTTCATCTATAAAATGGGGAGAATTACACCTTTAATCTCAAGGTCATTTTGGAGGAGGCAGAGTCCATGGGAAGTGCTTTATAAAACTGTTACCTAGATTGTGTTATTCTTGTTAAGTCCCCCAGGTCTTTGTGGCTGTCATTCTCTGGCCTCAAGGTTGAAGAGGGAACATAGTGTTTCTGGGTTATCGTCTTTGCTGATTGTAGCATGTCCGGTTGTCTGAGGAAGAGGATAGAAATGAAAATAAGGGGTGCCTGGGTGGCTCAGTCCGTTAAGTGTTCGATGTTTGGTTTTGGCTCAGGTCGTGATCTCAGGGTCTTGGGATTGAGTCCCCGCATCAGCTCCACGCTCAGCAGAGAGTGTGCTTGGGATTCTCTCTCTTCCTCTGCCCTGTTGCCCCCCGCCCCCCAGCCACGTGTGTGCTCTCTTTCTCTCTCTCAAATAAATAAATCTTTAAATAAAAAAAGAAATGAAAATAATGCAGGTGCTCAACACTTTTGTTCTTGCCAAGACTTGCTTTTTCTTCCTAACTTAAGGGAAAAATGCAGCCTGCTCTCTACACTAGACACACTTCTGGATTGTTCAGATGTCGGATTCCCCACCCCCTACCCCGGCGGATGTGGACGAGGTGGTGTATCACAGTGCTGCTGAGAAGAAGCATTACTTTTTGGTGTTTAAAAGAGTGCTTTTGGATAAACCTCTTTTCCTTCCTTTTTAATTCTGTAGTCAAGATGCCCCTTCAGAGATGGGGTAGAACTTGAATGTTTATTGGTTCTACCCAGACTGCCCCCTTTTCCATTCTTGGGCTGCCCAGAGCATTAAGCGCCGTGCATTCTATTTCCGGCTTGTAATAATGTCTTGATGTTAGAGGATGAGGGAGGCAGCGGGAATGGAAGGCATTGCGTAAGGAGCCATGGCCTGGAGCCCCAGTTAAACTGGTAGCACATGGCTTTCCCGTGCCTTGAAGGGCTTTGGTTGTGTTGCCCTGCTGGAGCTGTGTCGGCCACCACACCGCAAAACTTGGTCCCCGCTTGCCACGTGACTCCTTTTTGTAGCGATGATTCCGAGTGGCAAAGGCCAGCTGCCTTTGATGCCACATGAACAGTGGACTTGGTTTCTTAACAGTTTGAAAAGCCTGGAATGTCGGGTGGGGCCCTCTGCAGAGCGATTCCTGTGCATTTATTTAGGAACCGGGCCAAGGAAGCCGTCTTCTTGAGCCTGATGATTTTATTTTATTTTATTTTAAAGATTTTATTTATTTATTTGACAGAGAGACAGCCAGGGAGAGAGGGAACACAAGCAGGGGGAGTGGGAGAGGAAGAAGCAGGCTCCCAGCAGAGGAGCCTGATGCGGGGCTCGATCCCAGGACACCGGGATCACGCCCTGAGCCGAAGGCAGACGCTTAACGACTGCGCCACCCAGGCGCCCCTGAGCCCGATGATTTTAGCATGGTTTTAACATTCAGTTCTGCCAGCCCTGCAGCCTTTTTGCTTGGACTCCTGGTTGGTTGCCCTTTTTTGAGACCTGTTTATTTTACGTATTGACTTATATACCACACCCTCATTCCAAAAAGGATTTAAGGCCATAATGAGCAGTCCTCCTGGGAGCAAATAATTTTTTGCTTTGATCTGACAAAAGTTCACTTTCTAACTGCGAAAAGTGACAACCACATTAAAACACGGGCAGCGAGTCCTTGTCCTTCTCAACCCAGCGGTGTTAGGGCCGAGTAGCTTTTTCCTTTAGTTTTGGAAACTGGAGCTAAAACTTTAATTAAAGGTGAGTTTCGTTAAGTAATATTGGTATTGACACCCTGACAGAACTCTTAATCTGCAGGAATTTTAAAGATGCGTGAAAGTAATCCCCAGTGGTGGTAACATCCTTGAGTGGCAGAGATCAGGTTTCTGTTTAAATGCCAGGACGGTTTATCACTTTTTTCCACAGTGCAGGGGGCCAGGGAGGGTTCTGGACTTAATAATGAACTTCCTTGGGGGGGGGGGGAGGGTGTGGTGATTGGGAGATGTTCGTGCATGATTCAGCGTCCTGTGTCTTTAAAAATGTTTTCAAATACCCATTCTGTATCCTAATCCTCAAAACTGTTAGGATTCCAAACCATTGTGGTTTAAACTTAGCTGGAATCTGAAAGGTGGCTGACAGAGTGAAAGGAAACCTCCTTTAAATAAGGAACACATTTGGCTTGCCCGATTGTTCCAGAGTCTGGGCTCTGGGCATATCTGAGCCACAGGCCAAGTCTCCTGGTTGAAGAGGTTGGGGAATACTTGTTTCAATCCACTGGCCTGTCTCCCCCCCCCCCCCCCCCCCAGCTCAGTCTAAACACCATCAGTGAGTCCTGCAGAAACTCTTGCTGCAGATACGGACTTGGAAAGCCTCATGTTACAACCGCGTTCTTGTCTGGATGAGAAACATGCTCTTTTGTCCTCGTGCTACATCAAAACTCTAATGATGCTATTAAAACGGGTTCTCTTCTGGCCCTGGTAAGCCGGAAAGCATTGGGAGGCCGGGAGCACAGATGTGACTTTGGGGAATATATGAAGCTCAGAAGCGGTGGTCTTTTCTCTCCGAATTCTGCTGGGGGCTCGAATTCAATGATGTGATCCCTGCCCCAGTGCTGACGTGGCCCAAAGGAACCACGTTTTTCAATTCAACCCGTTCTTTCTCACTTCCTTTCTTCCACGGGACTTCCTAAAGTTGTCACCTTCTTTCTTTCCAGAATTTATTGGAGCAGTGGGCAAAAGGCTCTTGGGAGTATAAATAATGATGATTTTAAAAAACAGTTTACCAAGGAAGGCCATTATCTTTGACTCGCGAGAGCTTCTCTGGCCCAACATTGTTTGCTTACAGTTGTCTCATAAAAATGAAGACCTCAGTAGTACCTATTGTAAGAGGAGTCCTTTTACTCTCTTTGTACACAGGGTCATCTCGATAAAGAACAGAACCACCTTGCCTCCGGGCACGAGGGCTTAATGCCTTGGGACAGTCATTATACACGCGAGCCTCGAGCCTCCTCGGAAGGCCTTGGATGGTGGTTCATGGTTGCTCCCCCCCACCCCCTCCATCAACAGCAGATAATCCTCCCTGCCGTTGTGGAAAGATCACTAAAGCCGATAAATAATATCTAATTTACTTCTGGAGTCCCCTCCTCTCTGCTTCCTGCCCAATTTACAATCCAAAGATGGCTTTAGAAGTCATCGACAGGGTTTGTCTGAATAGGCACTGGCATTGAGTAAATGTATTTAAATGGTAGACTCCCGTGCTCTTAATTAAAGCCCACAGCAGAACTGGGGGGTGCGGTGGGGGGGGATAGGAAGCCTAAAATTGCAGTTTTTATTTTTTGGGGGAGATTCAAGTTACCCCTCATTGCACTTTTAAGTGTAACTACAGCGTTTTATATAAATATATATATATATATATACACACACACACTCTTGGCGCACATTGTTGTCCTTTGCTGCTGTATCTTTAGCAAAAGTGTCAGCCCATTTTAGCCTTTCTTTTTTTAAAACTCTCCTACATCTCCAACTTATTTCAGTTCGTTTGGCAGTTCATCAACTATTTTTCTTTTGGCGTTTCAGTGGTAGTTCATGACGGAAGGCATTTTAAGCATCTCAGTCTTTTCCCTGAGTGATTTTGGATGTGAATGTGATTTTTTTTCCCCCTTAACAATTCAGTGGTTTTTAGTATATTCAGAGTTGTGCAAGCATCACCGCGATCAGTTTTAGAACATTTTCGTCACCCTCCCCAAAAGAAACTCCATATCCATTGCCAGTCACCCCACATTTCATCCCAGTTTCCGTGGTCTCTGGCAGCCACGAATCCACTTTCTGTCTCTCCGGACATTTCGTATACATGGAATTCCTACAATATGTGGCCTTTTGTGACTGGCTTTTTTCACTTAGCGTAACATTTTCAAGGCTCGTGCATGTTGGAGCATGGACCAGTGCTCAGTTCCTTTTTATGACCACGTAGTATTTCATTGTGTGGGCATACCGCCTCTTGCTAAGTCACCGGTCAGCTGACGGGCATCTCAGGTGGTTTTGCTCCTTTTGGTTGTGAATAATGTTGTGCACATTGGTGCACAAGTGTTTGTGGGGGGCGATATGTGCATTTCTCTTGGAAAACCTCCAGGTAGGAAACCTGGCCCATCAAACCCATTCATGACTAGATTCATTTGCTGCTCTTAGTTCAACCTGCTAAGCTGTTCTCAGCTTGTGTCGCTGAGCCACTGCGCGTTCTGTTCCGCTGAGTGCTACGCTGGGCTCTCCCCTTCTGGGGCCCTGGCCTTGCCTTTGGGGACTGGGGTTCTCCGTTTCCTCACTGCCTGACTGCCACTGCTCACTGTGTGTGTTTGCAGACGTTTAAGCTAGATCTATATATGCTCCAGTTAGGTGTGAAAAAAAGCTGGGACTTTGAATTTTACTTTTTGCGGGTGTTTAGGTGTTTTCGGCCGTCGGGGTGGGTCTTTCAGATCTACGTAGAATTCTGGGAGGGGTAGAGTAAAAACCCTGGCTCCTCTCTGGGCGCAGGAAAAAGGTCTAGGAGGAACTGCTGCCCTGCCTTACCTTCAGTTTTGACTTTCTCATGGTTATGTTAACGTTTTTCGGCAAAACACCTTGGGGCATAGAACCACTGTCTACCTAGCAATTCTCCCCGATTTTCTTGGTCCTTCCAGGCCTGCTTTGCCTAAACAAAAAAAGCGCTGACAAAGCTCTTCATAATGAACTCCTTGAAATGGGAGTTGTTTTAAGGAAGAGGGATGGTGCCGTGTTTTCTTTTGATGTTTCTGATTTGTACCAGATTTATTTTTTCCCAAGTTGGTGTGAAATTGTTGAGATGCTCTTGGTCTCTTCTTTGAGTCAGGAACTTTCTGCTTATTTTTAAGCGTTCAAAGATATTGTGAGGCAAGGGAAGAGAGGTGGCATGGTGGGGGATTCTGAAAAAGTCGGGTGGCCCGAGGGCGTTCCAAAGACTTCTGGGAGGCGCAGAGTGTGTGTCCTCGCTCTTGGACATCTTGCTGTGGATGTCTGCGCCTTACCTCGAGGTTCCTGGTGATAATTGGAAGCCGAAGACCAGTGTGTCTGTCAGCATTTGGAATCTTACTTATTACATAGCGCTTAAGTTTGGTGTCAGCAACATTTCTGATTCATGATGTCAATCATGTTTTTTTCACACCGGTTTTTCTGGTGCAGCTCTCTGTCCCAGATTGACTCTTGTGCCCAGGTCATGGCTTTGGCTTACCCAATGGGGAGCCCCAGCAGATGGCTGCGTTTGGCATTTTTCTCTGTCATGGCCAAACAACCAAGAATTGGCAAGGTTAGATACCTACCTCAATTTAGATAGAAGGTAGGTGTCAGTGAGTGTGTGTGTGAGTGTGCATGTGGGTGTGGGTGTGTGTATGAATATCTAAGAAGGAGCTACTTTTTTTAATCTTTGCATTGTTGAACTGGCAATCTGTGTCCTGTTCTGCCCAGCTGCGTTTGTGTGGCTTACCTATAACCTATCCACATCCTGGTGCCATTTCAAAAGCAAATGCCACATCCCTCCTCCTAAAATTGCTTATTAGAGCTAATTTTAAGAATTGAGTTAGAACTGCCCTCTAATGTAATGCAGAATATTTCCCAATAATGCCTAGGTTAACAATGATAGTCTTGCTGTATTGTGCAAAAAGGGCTTCTGTTCAGACCCAGCTGGGTTTCAGGCTTAATTCATTGCTCTATGGTGGGATCACCACAGCTGCTGTGGGGCCTTTACAAATGCAAAAAAGCTGTCAGTGTTTGTTTCATCAGCTGCATAAGTGATGAGGCCAAGTTGAGGAATCCATTCCAGTGTGGCAGCGTGCAGGCTGTGCCATTATTGTTTACAGAATTAGTGTGTTGGAGCTTTAAAATAGTTGGCACACCGACCGCCCTTTAGAAGCACAAGACTAAGGAACAGGACCAGTTGGTTGTCCTTGTCCTGTTGGCCGGATCCAGCCCAGCCCTTGTCTTGAACAGCCACGGCTCCAGTCTGTGCTGTGGGACTGACCTCCTTTTGGACAAGGTGGGGGGACACTGAATTTCTTGTCCCTTTAGATCCCCACCCCAAGCTTAGGTTGGCGTTCGTTTATTTTTCGTCTGTTACTTAATGGTAATTGAATTTTAGAGCCTTCATCAGCCTCCCCGCCCTAGATAGGTATGGGGTTGGCAGCTGGGTCTTTAGGTAGCTGCGGTAACCTTCTAGGTTCTGCTCTGTGGGATTTATTTTGCCAAGTGATAATGCTTTGGGAATTGCCCTCATTTTCCCCCACAGATACAGAAGTTAAGGCTACTTTTTGGCTGCGGAAAGACTCACCGGACAGGTCCCAGTCCAGCCAATGAGGGGGCATTCCCTAGGGTCCCTCAGTGGATGCCAGCCCCCATCTGCAGGGTCCTGGTATAGCCATGGCTGCACGTCTAGTCCCTTTTGGGCTGGGCAAGCCTGTGTTTGGCGACTAAACATGCATACGTGATCTTTCACAGGATAGCGTGTCATTGTCCCAGCTTCCCCTGATTTATTTCTAGCCCCCTTCTCAGCTCCTGGGTCTTCCCAGAAGTCCTGCCTCATGGAAGCTGGAGGGTGGCGGTGGCCAGTCTGTATAGGTTTTAAAAGCAGAGCCTGTCAGGTCTCTTCAGCCACCGGTGATGAATCATGGTGCTTCCTTCCTCCTTGCTGGAGATGTCCCAAAGTGTCTCGCATAGTCATAAAAAGGCTGGCGCGAGGTGCAGGGTCTCCACATTAAAGGTCAGTACCATTCAGCTTTAGACCTCCACGCACCGTCACATAGGCTCTTCTTCACTCCTTTACGTCTCCACGTTTTATCCTACGCATCCTCTGCAGCGCAGGAGGACGTGTGGGTCCGATGAATTCCCATGTGGTACGTGTACTGATGAAGCAGAGTTTGGGGGGGGGGGGGTCCTTGTATGGCCTCCCTTTTTAAAGAGCTCTTTTGAGGGGAGACGATGGACAAGTGTAATTTAACCCTTCCTTGACAGTGAACTTCAACAGAGCAAATACAAAAATAATCAGTTCAGATTTTTAACTGTCTTCACGCGCTCCGGCCAGCCATCACACACACACACACACACACATACACACACACTCACGCACACACCCTGGAACAGTAGCAGTGAAAAGGGAAGTAGCCTGCAGTGAGCTCGCCGTCCCCTGGGGGGGAGGCTCATTTGTGGGGCCTCATAAGGAAGCAGCAGTGTCACGGTCATTGTTCTCCACCTCTCAGTGCTTGGTTGCACTTGCGGGAACTGTCCGGGGCCCCACCTGTTTCTCTCCTGGCTGGGGTGCTTGTGGTGTATTTCCAGCTTATGGAATGTTGGATCAAAGCCCCTTTTGCTTTTAGGGAAGTCATCCTGAGGCAACAGTGTCGTCTTGTTTTAGTTTGTTTTGAAAGTACTGCGTTCTTCTTGGTGTTTCTAGCAGTTTCGTTGAGTGCCTATCCAAGTGATGGGTGTGGTGCACACGTGCGTGCGCGTGCATGTATGTGTGTTTCTGTTCGTTAATTCAAGTGAATGTTGTCACCTCGGGACCCCTAGGGACCTCAGTCACTCGCCTCCTCGAAAAGTCACTGCTCTCAATCTGGGTGTCGGTGGGCCGCTGAATGCCCGCCCTGCCACTTATGGCTGAGCGCCCCAGAAAGTCCCCGGGCCTCAGCTTAAAGCCAGCCTCCGTGTTCTCCACAGTAAAATGGGTTGCACATGCTTCCCTGAGCAAACGGTAGGTGTTTTAGTATGTGTGCCCCCCACGTGGCAGGCGTGCCCTTCCACCTGCACACCGGTGTGGCTCCAACACGGCTTGGACGGACACGGACATACTGCAGCCTGCTTCGTGGCCAACTGTGAGTTAAGTTGTTCTCTGGCTGTGGGGAGAGAGAGAGAGCGGGTGAGCTCACCACTCTGCACACATAAAAAATGTGTCCAGAGAGAGCCTGAGCTTCCTGGAGCGTCTTTCTCCTGACCTCAGCGTCCTCCACCCATCGGGGAAAAAAAAAATCTCAGGCTAGCGGGTCACTAGCACCCAACATAGAGGTGAGAGCCTTCACTTTGCCTGCACGGCTGTGGCTCAGAGATGGGCTCGAGGGGAAGCGAAAGGCCTGGGGGTGCAGGTAGCTGGGAAAGGAGCGCCCGAATCCTAAGCGGCTGTCTGGGCATGGCAGGAAGTGCCAGCGAGGGCCCTGCTGCTCCCTGTGGGGGCGTCACCCGTGGAATGGTCCAGGTAGAGCACCGGGCTCAGCATCGGGTTTCCTGGTGAAATGGAGACAGACTCAGAAGGCCCTGGGAACGGACTGTGCTGGTTCTAGTGGTTTCCGGTTGACTCGTTTCAGCCCAGGCTGTTGGAACTGTGGGAGGACAGTTCATTGGCTCTTCTGCCTTCGGGAGTCAGGTGTGAATCAGGAGTAGGCTTTCACCTTGGTTTCATCCCAGAGGACTTCCGAGGGCCTCCTCGCCCATCGTCTGACAGCTCGGTGTCACACTGTGTGTTCGTCTCGATGAGCTGGGAGGTTACTGGGCTGGGTGCATGCTGAACCCCAGAGGGCTGTGTATTTTGCCTACATTCCTGAGGGTGTTGTTGAGTTACTTGGGGGCCATTCATCTGAGGGTTCAACACAGGGCAAGTTAGTTCCACGGACTGCACGTTGACACACACTCCCAGGACGCTGCTGGGTCGGAACCTCTAAGGTCTTCGGCCCCGAGTTGAGGAGGGGAGATGAGTTGTTCGTGCTCTCTGGCCACAGTGGGCGTGTATGAAGCACGGACCGCTCCCCGCTCCACGGTGGACAGTAATGAAACCTTTGCTCCGAAATGCCTGTCCGCTCACTGGAAATTGTGGTAAGAGGTGGCGGCCTCCGCTTTGTTCTTGCCGTGGACATACACCCACGGTGAGTAGGCCCATGTACCCATCACTTGTTACAGAAATTTAAAACCAAACCTCTGAACCCTCTCAGACGGCCCGTCTGACCCGAATTCGCTTTTCCGTAAGGGCAGAGCTGGATTTTCCTACATTAAGCGCTCTCACAACACACCCGAAAAGCTCATCTTTGAGCTTTTACTGTTGACAGGGGTTATCTTGGTGCTGCTAATAGGATAGAAACTAAACTAAAAAGTTCATTTGCCCAAACAGATGGTCCTTTCCTACTTCAGAGGGCAGCTTTCCTCCCAGACTTCATGTAGTCCAAGGGAAAGGGTTGCGCCCTCCCCTGTTAACCTTCTTTCCATTATCCAGTTGTGGCAGGATTGACTGTTGTTTTGGGGGCTAGGGGGAGGCCTGGGGAGCTGGGGGTAAGAGAAAGGAGCTGCTAAGAAGTGGTCCTGCCTTATATCCGAACGGACGGGGGGCTTTAGAATGGGGGTAAAATGGGAGGGAGCTGGGGTCCCTGAAGCATGACCGGCCTCCAGAGGCCCCTGGGACTTCACAACAACAAAAAAGGGGAGCTTTTGGCAGAATCTTTCACATGCACACGTCTTCCTCTCCTGCATCCATTCTCCCCTGCTGTTTTGTAAATCTCCCGGTTGGAAATTTTTAACACGGGAGACTTCTCCCTGCGCCTCTCTTGGCAGAAGGCTCACACGCAGCTGCAGAGTCCCCTCCTGCTCCTCCCAGCAGCTCGCATTTAAAAGCATTAGTGGGGGCTACGAAACAAAACACAAACTTGAGGATTGTTCAGAAGTGCAACCCAAGTTTAATGAAACTCCAGGAAGTTGGGGGCTCTAACTCTTTTTGTTAAATCTCTTTAAGTCAGGTGCGCACCAGTGGCAGGCAAGGTGGAAAGTGCCAGCGAGGACCCGAGAAGGCCTCCCCCTCTGGTTTGTGTTCGGGGGTTGCCCCAGAGCTTTGTCAAGTGAGGCCATCACCTCGTGGTGGCCTCCAGATGCTTGCCGCTTTGTTAGGTGGCTGCCTCCTTGGAGGAGGAGGAAGAGGGGGAGGAGGAGGAAGAAAAGCCTAGAATAGCTTTCTGCCTCCTTCCAACCCAACTTACTAGCCCCACACACCCAGTGCTCCGCCCACAATCCCTGGGCTGTGACACTTCAATAAAAAGTGAAGTTTCTTGACGAGTGGACAACAACTGTCTTCTAACATTGGCTTTTTATTATTTTTTAAAATTTTTTTATCAAAACAGTTTTTTTTCATTTGTATTTTTAAAGTAAGCTCTGTGCCCCATGTGGGGCTTGAACGCGCGTCCTGGAGACCAAGAGTCTCATGCTCCACTGCCTGAGTCAGCCAGGTGCCCCTAGCATGGGCTTTTTAATCTTTTAGTATACTTGGAGGTCTGTCTGAGCACTTTGGGTGGTGGGCTGGTTCCGTGGTCTTGGAGAATATTTTACCCAAGTTCACAAAGAACTATACTTGCTCTGTGGGAGAACATTCTCTTCTATTCTTCAGGCAGTATTTATGTACACCAGAGCCCAGTCAGGATCCAGAAGCAAATTGCTGTCTAGCCAGACCTGGACTGTCCCCAGGAAGGACACTTAAAATTTTTCTCACAGATTGAGAGGATCGGTAAATTTAATCTATCTGGTGACAGGGCCTTAAATTGAGTTTTGCCAGGAGATGGTTTAGCTTCCTCTCAACTTTTGAATTTCTTTCCTGAGTAGTTAAACATAAAAATTGTGTGTGTGGGGGTACCTGGGTGGCACAGCGGTTAAGCGTCTGCCTTCGGCTCAGAGCGTGATCCCGGCGTTGTGGGATCGAGCCCCACATCAGGCTTCTCCGCTATGAGCCTGCTTCTTCCTCTCCCACTCCCCCTGCTTGTGTTCCCTCTCTCTCTGGCTGTCTCTCTCTGTCAAATAAATAAATAAAATCTTAAAAAAAAAATTGTGTGTGGGGCGTTTGTGGTTTTACACATGGAATTTTTATGTAGGGAACCATAGCCTTTCCTTACTGCCTCTGTAGAACCTAGCACTTCTTTTCTAAAGACAAAATGGTTTACTCAGGATCATTCTTGGGTATTTGGGTATTTGACCCTAACCATTTATTTGAGGTAGTCTGACCGTCTCCTCCTCTCATTTCATTGTTATGAAATTGAGATTTTTAAGGAGCTTAATGGTTTCAAGTCCTGTCAGGCTAATACGTAATAACAGCTAGAACTTGAAACCAGACCCTCAGCTCTGTGGTGACTGCTCTAGACGTGTTGGGCTCTGGGTTGAGTTTTTGCTCTACCGTGAAAAAGCCGCGGGACCTTACCTACAGTTGAGTCTCCTGCGTTTGCAAAGTCAGGGGATACGACTGGAACAGAGTTTCCCTCCGGAATGCTGTAATTTTTGTGTTCTAGACATTGGCAGCTCAACTTCCCTTCCCTTTATTCAGTTTTATTTCCACAAATGTGTACTATCTACTAGGTGTTCTTTGTCCAGTGATGTATTTTTACTTGTGGTGTGGAAGGACATGGGAAGGACACCGAGGATTGAGACCAGATGAGGTTCGGGAGGGTTTTAGGCCAGTGCGAACTCATCAGCCAAGGATCTTGTTAGAAGGGAGCGTCTCATTCAGCAGGTCTGCCTTTCTAACAGGCTCTCAAGAGACGCTCCCACCTCACAGCAAGGGTTTAGGAGTAGCTTTGTGGGGAGTTTGGGTGGTGGTTCTCCTTTCTCCTGCCTCTGTTTCAGCCATAGCACCTTATTCACTGGGGAATTCTCGTAAGATCTCCGCTACCAAAAAAAGTTTGAAAACTGTCATTTTGGGGGATCCCGCTTTCTGAACCAGCAGGAAGGGAAGACCATGTTGCTCATTCTCCCACAGTTGAAAGATTTAAAAGCAGTGGTGGGATGGTAAACCCTAATCAGCATTGCTTGAAAAAAAGCCTTTTTTTGGCCCCGTGTCCTATATGCTCTCCTTTCTGAGGACCATTCTTCAGTTTTTATTCTGGAAGGAAGCCTGGTGTTGTTTCCTTGCAGACAACTAGTTATAATGCACTGTCTGTGTAGTGTTAGGCATTTCCCAAAACTGTGTCAGGTCTCATTTGGTAAACACAGAGCAGTCTCAGGAATTTCTGTGTGGAGCCCTTGCTGTTTTGCTGGTTTCTATCCAGAACTCATCTTGAAAGCTTTTATGTCATTTAAAAGAAGAAAAGTTCTCTACTGGGTCATAGCTACCATCGAGCAAATGCATACCCTGCATAAACGTACAGTATTTTATCTATTCTGGCCTTATGGCATCCCTTGCAGTTGGGGAAACAAGGCTGGGAAGAGGGGCCGGAATTGGGCTCCCCTTCGCGCCCTCCCAGGTGAGGTTTGAATCCTGGTGCCCGGAGGTCATGCAGCTCGAACCCTGGGTTTCAGTTCTGACTCTGGTCATTTACTTACTAATCTCCTAACTCACTCATGGAAACGGAGACACAGATGATCTATAAGATGGGGGTCCTAAGTTTAGCATTCATGTCATTTAATTTGGAATGTCTGCCAGCTTCCTGTGCATTTTATTTTTATTACTACACTTTTATTTATTATTATTGCCATACTGTCACTGAATTTATAAACATTATTTCCCCTCCCAGACACCCTCCCCTCAGCCCCCCAGGAATTGTTTAGAACACATTGTCCCAGGGTGCCTGGGTGGCTCAGTCGGTTAAGCGTCTGCTTTTGGCTCAGGTCATGATCTCAGGGTCCTGGGATCCAGTCCTGCATTGGGCTCCCTGCTCAGCAGGGAGTCTGCTTCTCCCTCTGCCTGCCACTCCCTCCCCCTGCTTGTGCGGGTGCACGCTCTCTCTCTCAAATAAAATAAATAAAATCTTAAAAAAAAAAACAACACACATTGTTCCTAGTGTCGAAATAGGTTTTTCTCAGATTGAAAGGTATGATGCTAGGTTAGGAGATTCTGTTTCTGTGTTATTGTCAACATACAAAATAAAACCTGGTTAAGGGGCTATTTATGGAGAAGGAAACTGGACGATTCAGAATTGGGGCCTTACCAGATTTTTGCGGGTCTCCATATTTCACTCACTTCATTTTCCGCTGTGTGCGGGGAATTCCTTCTGCCTGGAAACACTGCAGCTTCCTCAAATTAAGAGCGACTGCCTGTCTTGGTCTCCCCCACACTCATGTGCACTGCCGCCCTGAGACTATTTTTAAAAAATATTTTTCATTTGCTAACAGTATTGAATACATACAGTGGGTTTTCTGTAAACACAGCGACTGGCCAAATGATTAAAGATCTATAAATGGGATGTGTCCTTCTACAGGCGTCCCCACCAGTGTCCCCTCTGGGACATGCTCTTATTTATAAAAGTGAGGAAGTGATCTTCAAGTGATGATGGTACTCTTGTAAAAAACTGTTTTTGGGGGTGCCTGGCTGGCCCAGTCGGTGGAGCGTGCAACTCTTGATCTCGGGCTTGTGAGTTTGAGCCCCACGTTGGGTGTGGAGCCAGTTAAGTGTCCAGCTCTTGATTTCAGCCCAGGTCTTGATCTCATGAGTTCAAGACCCGTGCTGGGCTCCTCCATGCTGGGCGTGGAGCCTACTTTAAATAAATACATAATAAATAAAATAATAAATAAAATCTTAAAAAAAACCCACAACTTTTTAAGGCTGCTTTTTTTTTTAAATAATAATTTTTTATTATGTTACGTTAGTCACCATACAGTAAGGCTGCTTTTTGGAAGCCTGATTTTTAGATATAATGTATATTAGTAGGACCCTGGTTTTGAGTCCTCCAAAGATCAATTAATTTCATTCTTGTGGGGATACTCATTGAAGAACATGTTTTTTCTTTTTTCTTTTTGCCTTTCTGTGTCTCTTCCAAAATATTTCTGACTCTATTGTCTTCCTTTTCTGTCTTTTAAAAAATAGGTTTTTTGGACGTTAAGAAATATTTTACTTTGCATTTTATGAGAATTTGGGGGACGTCCTTACTGTTTTTGCATGCTTTTTTTTTTAAGAGGCGTGTGAGGAAACTGGTGTATTTTTGTCTGTTAACTAGAGAATTATGTGGTTCTATTTTATTTTCATAGAAAAGCTGAACGTTCCTGTGTAGTATTATCTAATATGTTGTTCTGAAGAAACATGTTCTCTTCATAAAACAGGGAGTGTGTGGGAAAAGGGCATTCAGCAGCATGTTGGCTTCTCAGATCCAAATTAATTTGCCTTCGTCCAGATAATTTAACACAGCCTAGTAACTGATGTTTCCAGAGTGGTTTATTAGAGAGTAGCCCAGGAAGTAAGAGGGTGATTTTAGAACTTGAGTTTTTGTGTGTGAAGGGGGTTATTTAGACCAGAGCCAACAGTTCTGTTGGCTGACTTTTGATTTGGATTTTTCTCTCAGTGTTGATCCTTGGCACCTTTAGTCTTTGTTGGGTGTACGAAGGAGATTCTAGAGGTTTTTACAACCCCCTTGGCTGGTCCCCCCCCCCCATTCCCTGATTGCATCAGTGGGACCCTTGAAAAGCTGTTGACAATGTGATGGTCTAAAGCTCCACCTGCAGTTAGAAGCCGGTCATCCTTCTGGAATGTTCTTTCTATAGGAGGCTGGTACGAGTGTCTGGTCCGAAGGAGGTTTTGGTTAGGTAGGCCTTTCGTTTTGTGGTCTCTGGAGAGGCCACTGGACTGCAAAGAGGTGCCTTCAGGCATCCCTGTTTGTGTGATAGGATTAAAATGGGTTACCTGGGTCTCTGTGACCTGGGGTCACAAGCTCCAGGACCCAGTTGCCGCAGGAGGTGTGCAGACAGCAGGGAAGGGACCTTGAATCTCTCTTGCAAATTGGGCTCAGGATCCAGGACTGGAGAAGGAGAAGCACAGTGCAAGGGGGCAGCAGAGAGGAGGCGGGGTCAGCAGCAAGACAAGGACAAGCTAGGAAACTTGTCCTCACCTAGAAAGAGGTTCTATAGACAGGCCTTTGGCTGTTCGGCGTTTCCTTTCTTCTAAAGGCCCTGTGCACAGCTGAATTGGAAAATTTCCTACACGTACAGCTTCTTCATTAGATACTGATACCGGGTAATTCAAAATCGCTTGTAATTGGAAGCAGCTGCTGTTTCCCAGCTGACGAGGTGTTTGAATCAGATGCTTTGAATTAGCTGGACTTGGATTATTCATATTTTAATTAAAGTCCATTTTATCTCCCCCTCCCCCCAGTCTCTTGCCTCTCCGATGACCAGGATTTTACAGTAATACATTTGAAATTACATGAGCATCCCAGAAGAAAGGCGTAATGTAAGTTCAAGGACTTGCAGTTGATTATGGTCTTGTGTCATTAAATAGTGAATTTAGCTGCAGTTGCCAATTCCCTGCTCTCACCCTCTGAACCTTGCTTCTATCTTGGGGGGAAGATTTCATTCCCTTTAGAAAAGTTGAGACTTTTGTCCCCTTTCCTCCTCTTGGGACACAGGCATATTAGCCTAATTGCTTGTGTCACTGCTGCGGGGAAGGTGCTGCGTGAAATGGGCCGAGCAATTTTCTGCCACTTTTCGTCTAATGGGGTTTGCAAATGAAGCCATGAATAGTGGGGCTTTGGGGCAGTGGGGAAATTTTCTTAGAAGAAAAAAAAAGTTAGCAAGTGCAAGGGTGAGGCCATTTAGTGTTTCTGTATGGATACAGAATGTTCCACAAACAGCTTGCAGGGAAAAACCGACCATCTCAGTTTTCAGGGGGAAGAAAACAAAAGGGGGGGGGAGATTGTCTCCCGGTGCTCTCTCCGTAATGCTAATGATGAAAAGAGGCGAAGCTGGAGGGAAGGAGATAAATGGATGTTTCCTCCCTGTTGAAGGTACCTAACTTGACTAAAGTTTGACTTGACAAATGTTCTAGTTAATTTAATTTTGTGTTAGTCCCTCTCCTCCCCTTGAGTGGCCAATTTTGGCTGACTTGCAGAAAAACCAGGCAGTGCAAATGTGCCTGTTAGAATGCGTAAGCATTCTCCGCTATCTGGCAATTTTAAAAGGGTGCAGGAGACATGAGCTTTGTCCAAAAGGAGTTTCAAGTGTCCCTGGAGAGCAAAAGCATATACCTGTCAGTGCATTTGGGGAATTATGTAAATCAGCGTTGATGTGGCCCATACGATTTGGCGTGTCAAATACCCAGCACAGGGGAGAGACTAAGGAGACAAAGTCTAAGATTGGCTGGCTGGTTTTTGGGGGGGTAGAAGGTGACCACCGAAACAGGGAGATAGTTCATCCAGCCTAGTCCTTCTGTTTTTCTGTCTTCCCAGAGCTTGTCTGAGGGTCTAGAACTAATTGGCAGCCCCTTGACCAGAGAACCCGTCTCTCTCCTGTGCGTATCCTACACTGGGTCAAAGATTCGGAGGCCCCACAGAAGGAAGGTGGGGGTTTTCTTGGCCCACGAACGTGGTCAGGGACTGGCACAGAGACTGGCCTTGGAGGAGACACGGGCTGGAGTGTTGTCTTTCGCGAGGGTCCTTCTGTGTGTCATCCGTGCCCCCTGGAATTTTCCAGTGGCTAATTCAACCCAGAATTGCTGCAGTAGTTTCTTGGTCATAGACCTGGCCCAATTTGGTTGC
This sequence comes from Ursus arctos, assembly GCF_023065955.2. Classification (NCBI taxonomy): domain Eukaryota; kingdom Metazoa; phylum Chordata; class Mammalia; order Carnivora; family Ursidae; genus Ursus; species Ursus arctos. The sequence goes on from NW_026622997.1 coordinate 18,880,557, forward strand.
TTTTTGGGCTTCTCCCCAGGTAACAAGGCCATCAACAGACAAACCCTAGGTATACCTTAAGAGAAACGCATCTGACAGAGCAAAATGCTGTTATCATGTATTTCAGTGGAAAGTTATAGTTCCTTCCGATTTTCAGTTCCTCACGAATGAGTCCTTAGAAGAGGCACTTGGTTACGTTCTCCGCACTGTGGTAACCACCACATTTTGAGTGCTTTTGCCTGTCAGTGAACAGCATTAAGCATTGAAGTAGATGAGCTATGTATATTCTCATACACCTTTGCGAAGCCGGATTTATTCTTTTATTTTTACTTAAGAAAAGACTTGGCTTTAGGGATAAAATTGTGGGGGCTGGAGGTGAAGCCCAGCTTGCTCCATTGTGCTGATATTATTTAATTAATTAATCCGTTTATTTTCCAAGCCAAACTGTATCCAGCTTTATTAAAGATACTTTTCTCCATTGTGCTGATTTTAATAATGAGATGATATTTCTGTCCCCCAAAGGTGTTTCTAGGCTTAGAGATACCGACTCTCTTCTCTCTTCTGGGGAGAGCCCCCACTGTTGCCCGCCAGTCTCCTTCTCGGGATACTCCAATGTAAAAAGGAACTGGTAGTTAAACAGGACTCTTTAATTAAGGTCCAGCAGTCCTCATTTTGCATTTTAAGGTAGCTGTTGGAAATAATAATAAGGTGACATGATGATTTTTATTGCATAGCTGCTGCTGAAGCATTACATTTATTCCATTTTCAAAAATATTTTCAGAAGAAAGACAGGAAAAATTTCTCTGTTCTAGAGCTTATTAATAGATAATCGAGTTTGGAAGAAACCCATCAAGAATTCCATCTAGTTAAGAAAGGCTTGGGGACATTTCAGGGGGAAGTTAGCAAGAACAATATGGATACATGGAGAGAAAGCAGAAACAGCTGCTTTTCTGGGGAAGTGAGCACACTGTTGGCTGTGGCGCAAGCCATAAAAAAATGGAAGGAAAAAAAATGAGCCCCGGTAAGGAATATGAGCTCAGTGAGACCGTAGGGGCTGAATAATGATAATTCAGGTAGGTGCAGTTCAGGAGCTCCTGGGAATTGATTGTAGGAGGAGCAGGTGGGGGGAGAGGTCCCCCAGCTGTAGGAGGAGCCTGCTCTGCGGAGCCCAGACAAGTAGCTGCCGGTGGCCATGGGGAGCTCCGCCACCCACCCTGGGCCTAGCCCCACCCGGGCTGCGGCAGGCCTCATTTTGTCTGGGATTTTCATTTGATGGGACTGGAGGTGGTGAGGGGGTTAAGAGGGAGGAGAGAGGGAAGAAGGGGAGGTGGAGAGGTTGAATATGAATGTTTCTCAGCTAAAAGAGCAGGAAAGTGAGGCAGAGTATAGGGAAGGAATTTTATTTTTTTAAGTTAATTAATTTATTTTTTAAATTTATTTGACAGGGAGCACAAGCAGGGGGAGTGGCAGGCTCCCCACTGAGCAAGGACCCTGGGATCATGACCTGAGCTCAAGGCAGATGCCCAACCAACTGAGCCACCCAGGCGTCCCTAAAGAAGGCGTTTAATTAGAGGATAAAAAAGAATTCCAGAATTAAGAAAAAGAGAGACTACCTTTGGATCTCAAAACTTTTGAGTGTGGGGAAGAATCACCCAGGCCCACCCCACTGAACCAAGCGATGCTGGTCCCACTTAGCATTAGGAGAGGGCACAGCTGGTATTAGAACCTAGCCCTGTGGTGTGCGTTTAGTTACTTACTTTAAAAAGTCTTTTTTGCCTTCTCAGCAAAATATATAGGAGGCCCTGTGGGGGTGGGGGTGGGAGATAGTGAAGGAGGACAGGAAAGAGGGGGAGGGAGTGGCAGGTGTCCAGGCAGAGGAAGGAGAAGCTGTAGGACTGATAGCTGTCTGCCTTAGACACCAGCAAAAAAAAGAAAAGAAAAAAAGTTTACATTTGAACTGGGACTCAGGAAGGAAATGCTTTGAGATCAAGTTTTTTAATTTTTGCGTGAGAAAAACTATTACATACGTATTGATAATGGACATTCTTGATGGACAGTAAGCTCCTGGTCCTCATTTTTATATCTCCTGACTCACCAGTGCAGGAAGTTCTCTAATGTATATAGACCTAGGATTTCAGTTGTCCGGCCCTAGGAGGTCATGTGCATTTTCAACGTTAAGGAATACGAAGTGGTCTCTGAAATGGTTTGAAATGGTCGAAACACTACACTCCTACCACCAACATCTGCGTCCCATGTGATACACATCCTTGCTAAACTTTGATATTCTCAATTTTTTTTTGATTTTTGTGCATCTGACTTGTAATGCATATGGATTCACGTGGGGAACTTCATGGTACAGCATACTTTCTATTGTTAGTGATATTCTGGGGTCACGGATGTGTCCAGGTGTCTTGCTCTTCATCTCTCTTCTTGCTAATTTATAAAAGCCTTTACACCACTTGTATTTTAACTCCGTTGTCACTTCCCTTGGCTCTCCCAGCCCGACTGTCTTGTCCTGAAATGACACCATTATTTCCTGCGCTTGGGTGGATTGGTCACGTGGATAAGGTGCTACCCTCCAATCTCCTTACTGTTGGAAATTTTTTTTTTTAACATTTTATTTATTTGAGAGAGAGAGTGCAGAGAGCGCGCCAGTGAACATAAGCGGGGGAGGGGCAGACAGAGGGAGAGGGAGAAGCAGACTCCCCACGGAGCAAGGAGCCTGACCTGGGGCTGGATCCCAGGACCCCCCCCCCCCCCCCCCCCCGCCCCCATCATGACCTGAGCCAAAGGCAGGCACTTAACTGGCTGAACCTCCCAGGTGCCCCAGGTGTTGGAGATTGTTAAAAAAAAAAGTGAGACTTTTCTGTTCAAATCTTCCATACCTCTCCTTGCTTATGGGATAAAATCTAAACTGGAAGCATTACCTTAAAACCTTTTATTAGATCCGTACCTCGTCTCCTCCCAGACATTCCTGTTCATTTTCTGTCTTTGCTGTCAAGGTCATGGTCCTTTAAGACTGTGGTCCTGTGGCCCGTGTCCTTGTTCCATTTCACTGCCAGTGACCCTCTGACTCCCCCTTCAAGTCTGAGCATCACCGAGCTCTGTGTGCCCGCTCCGCGCTATTGGTATCACCAGAGAGCCTCCACCGTGTGCTGGGCACCTGGCCTTGTTCTGGGAGAGCGGCATGAACAAAGGTACGGGGTCGTGTCGACAGGCACATAAATACCTGTATGGTTCATCTTTGGGTCTCCTGGCACTTGGCAGACAGACAGTAAATGTTGTTACCCTGATTTCCATATTCACCTGCGGCTCATCCAGATGAATGTGATTAAGTCCCTTTCCCTGGTGTTTTATATTAGGAAGAATGTCACGTCGAGCGGTGGAAAGAGTGGTGTGATGTGCACGGGACACTCGTGGCCTAGACTCCAAGATTAACTTCCTGTTGTGTGTGTGTGTCTCACCCAGGGTCTACTCCCTCCACGCCCCCCCAAATCTGTGACTTTGGAAAATTTGGAACGGTGCTCTTGGTTATCCATTAAAAGAGGATAAAAATAAACACGCTGTTGCTCCTGTTGCCGCCCTTCAGTGGTAATAAAAAAAATAATTTCAATGACTTCGGCTTTTTTCTGCCAAAGTAAACGTTGGCTCTCTTTCAGCTGTAGTAACGTAGCTTCTCTCAATTTGTTCGAGTTACGCTAAAGCAGGGCCAAGTTGAGAAATTAGTTTCTCGGTTTTTTCCCTTCCAATTTAGAAAAAAAAATTAGATTTTGGATACTCTTGTTCCTATAATCTTCTTCCCGGTTCTCTCCTCCTCCTGCATTAAAAAAAGATGATGACGAACTGGCTAAGTTGTCAGTGGAACAGCGAGGTCTGATTCTTAACGGTATTTCTAGGAGGTGGTGTTGGGGATAATCCTCACAGGTCATCGCGCCCTGTATTGAAGGTCACCTGGTACGTTTCTTCTGAACTGTAAGATGGTAGGTCAAGGGCCATATAATCTTTCAACGCGTGATTTTTGCTCTTCTGCAATACAAGTTCTTTACTAGCTTGGAAATCCAAGCAGCGTCAAGTTATGCCGCAGTGTAAGCAAGCGCCAACTCCGAGCCCTTCGAAAGCCTGATTTGGGGGTATGTTAGTTTTGGGTGTGTCAGGGTTTGTTTTGGGGGAATGTGGGAGGGCTGAATGTAATGTGCCTTTGGGAAGCAGCTTCTAGTCAAGACTGCCCAAAGGAGTGGTTGGGCAGGTGGGCCACGAGCCCCTTGTACAGTAAGTAATGGTTTGGTCAGGTGACCTCCAAAGAAAGCCATTTTGGGTTTGTCCCAGATGATCTTTCACTCTTCACTGCCTTTCGGTTCACAGGATGCCATTAAGATACAACTTTGTGTCCAAGAGAAAAAGAACGTGAATGCATCGTGGCATACAAAATTCAATTTAATTTTTGAATTTTGAAAAAAATGTCAGGAACAAATTCAGGAACCTTCAGAGCAGAATATGAAATTCCTCTATATTTCCCCTATACTCCTATTAAGTTTACTTTCTATATATTTACATGCATATTTATGCAGACGTACATAGTCTTTTTTCTAAGATTTGAGAGAGAGAGAGCGTGCGTGCACACAAGCAGGGGGAGGGGCCGAGAGAGAGGGAGAAGCAGACTCCCCGCTGAGCAGGGAGCCCCAATGTGGGGCTTGATGCCAGGACCTTGGGGTCATGACCTGAGTCGAAGGCAGGTGATTAACTGACTGAGCCACTCAGGCGCCCCGTCCGTCCGTCCTTCCTTCCTTCCTTCCTTCCTTCCTTCTCTTTCTTTTTTTTTAAAGATTTTATTTATTTATTTGACAGAGAGAGACAGCCAGCGAGAGAGGGAACACAAGCAGGGGGAGTGGGAGAGGGAGAAGCAGGCTCATAGCGGAGGAGCCTGATGTGGGGCTCGATCCCAGAACGCCGGGATCACGCCCTGAGCCGAAGGCAGACGCTTAACGACTGTGCCACCCAGGCGCCCCCCTTCCTTCCTTTTCTTTTGCTTGTTTTATATAAATGAAATGGGTCATGTTGTATGATTCAGCGTTTTCTCACGTAACCATGTCTTGAAGATCTTCCCATGCCACTCTCGGTAAAGCGGCACTGTGTCCCACAGGACCCGTATCCTGTCACTTCCCTGAGCGCTTCCTCATGGCTCCCTTCCTTGAGGACTGCCTGCTGGCACTTAGGAGCCACTCCACAGAATTGAGGTTGTTTCCACTGTTTTGTTTACTTAGAAACAAATTTCTTTCCGGACATCTTTCACACGTGTGGGCATATTGGCGTAGGATTCAGTTGGAAGTACCATGTCCAAGGGTATGTGCTCAGTTTTTATAGCAGGAAGAGCTTTTTCCGTCCAAAGAGGTTTACCCAGCTTGCATCCCACCAGCAGTGTAGGGCAGCGTTTCCCTCCTTGCCAGCACTTGGTATTACAAAGCTGCTTTGGTTTTTGCTTAACGAATGAACACGGCTCATCACTGTTGTATAATTTGAATCTGTCTCTATTGTGTGTTCTTCGTTGGTCTGTTGGCCATCCATATTTCTTCGTTCATGACCTTTGCCCATTTTTATAAAAGATTTTATTTATTCTAGAGAGGGGTGAGGAGGGGCAGAGGGAGAGGAAGAGAGGGAATCTCAAGCAGACTGCTCGCTGAGCTTGGAGCCAGACTCGATCCCACGACCCTGAGATCATGACCTGAGACGATGACCTGAGACCCTGAGGTCATGACCTGAGACGTAATCAAGAGTTGGGCGCTTCACTGACTGAGCCAGACCCAGACCTTTGCCCATTTTTATATTGGTTTGTGTTTTTCTTACTTTTTCTTGTTACAGTTCTTAATGTTCTGAATGTTTCCTAAACCCATTTACAAATATTTTCTCCTACTCTGTCCTTTATCGTTTCATGGTTTTCAAAGTGCTTTCCCTCTTACAGAAAGTTTAAAATTTTTCTGTAGTCCAGTTTGGTTTTCCTTTATGGGTTTTGTGTCCTGCTTAGGAATGCTTTTCTGACCTCAAGAATATGAAAATATTCTCTAAGAAATTTTCTCTGTTACTTCCCACCTAGTTAATATCACCCTCCAATTTTTGAATCCTGTCTGCCCTCCACATCAACCACTAAAATGGTATGAAACCTCAGCTCTCTGGAATCTTCTGGTCATGACTTCTGACAGCCACATGTTATGGATACCTTAGGGTTGATCCCCTCATCTATGTACAAAAGGCTTAAAATGTACTTTTAATTTTACTTATTTATTTACTTGTAAAACTACTTTCTATTTTACTTTATTTTTAAGTAGACTCCATACCCAGTGCGGGGCTCAAAATCACGACCCCAAGATCACATGATCTACTGACTGAGACAGCCTGGCGCCCCTAAAATGTACTTTTTAGAGTCTTGGTACTCAATTATTATCATGACCACCATTATCTTGTACTAAATGATGTATTATGTTCCTGTTGGATATAGGCGAAAGCATGTATTGCATTAGAATTTCCGGATTCGAAATCTACTTAAATATGTAAAAACATGCGTAAATTGTTTTCTTTTTTTTTTTTAAAGATTTTATTTATTTATTTTAGAGAGAGTGAGCAAGAGAGAGCACGAGCAGAGGTATAGGGCAGAAGAAATGGGAGAAGCAGGCTCCTCCTTGAGCAGGGAGCCTGACGCGGGGCTTGATCCCAGGACCATGAGATCATGACCCTAGCCGAAGGCAGATACTTCACCGACTGAGCCACCCAGGCGCCCCTCTTTCAGTTTTACGGTCTTGAAAAGGAAAGGATGAAACAGGGAATGAGATAAAGGGGTGGCACTTGTGGTATCACTGTGTCACGTACACGGAAGGTAGACAGTTCGGACCTGGCCTCTGACGGAACAGCCCTCCTTGCTGGCACACCTGGGCGGGTCACTCACTTCCAGGACCAGCTGTGAACCCTGTGCCTGGTCTGCACTCAGTGCGGCTTGCCTTCGTTGTACCTGTTTGCTAACCAAGTTTTCTTTTGAAGGGCAGAACTGCTTTAAAACCATTTTAGAACAATTGCTTTCAACTTGTGTGGTGTTTTTTTTCCTTAACTCAAGTTTTTCCTGAAAGTTTTTTTTGACACTTGCCACTTAACCATTGGCATGGTGTATGTCTCCGAACGTCTATTTTTGTGACATCATGAATTATAATATGGAAATCAGTTAACTAGGCTATGACTGTAAAGTCGAGCTAAAAAAGCCCCTGATTATGGACCTGGGCCTCTGTGATAAGTAAGATGTCACTGCTTTTGTGCGTGAACTCGGAAATTGCTTTTTGACGCCCCGGAGACCTTTTGTTTGTTTTCTACTTCCCTACCATATTCCCTAATAAGTGAGGTTATAGGATAACTGAATTCTAGAAAAAAAGGCAGCGTCTTTTGTTTCCTAACCTTTTGCCTCCATAAAATTCATATTGCACTAGAACAATCCGAAAAGCCTTTGGAATCTCTTGTAAAGGAATTTTTGCAGAGATCAACATGCATTATGTATCAGACTTCTATATTAAAACCCACTTGATGAAAGCACAGCAGATTTGCGCCGCTTGACTCAGCAACCGGCAACTTCCAAAGTAGAGAGCTAGGATAATTCTTTATATATTGGTTATGCTAAGTTTGGTGATGCTTCGTTTTCTAAATGTGTTCCCTTCCTAGCACAACCCACCAGAAGCTTTCCTGGGAAGCTTTCCTGTCCCAGCTGGTGCTTCCCTGTACTCACCCGCCTTATCTTTGCTGCCTGTCCCTTTGTCCTTTGCCCGTCTTCCAGATAGCAGAGAAAGTGATCCTGTTCCAGCCTTAAAACCCTCCCCGGGTCTCCCCTTGCTCTCAGCAGGAGTGGGCATTCTGACCCATGGCTGTGGGCTCCTGTTGAAGCTGCGTCTATTACCAACCCCGCCCCCCCCAAGTCCAGAAAATCCTCTTCAGCCCTTCTTGTTTTCTTTCTTATTCTTGTTCTCCGTTCAACATGTCCTTTTCTTTATCTGGAAGGTACTTGAACCTTTTGCAGTCTGGTGAAGTCTGTTGACCTCTTTCTTACAGTGTTTCCGATTTAAAGTAAAATACTCAGGATTACAAAGGGAACCCATTACCTTGAAATACAGCCATCAGAATACTGAAGAGCAAATTTGTGATGTGGCAGTAGGGGCTTCTGAATCCCCTGTTAAATAGCAAGCCCTCACTGGGAGGGGAGGGCGTCTGATCATTGTAATTTCAGAGCGATGATAGCGAATGGTGTTTCATGCTCTCTGCAACCACTGTAATGGGATACAAAGATATTTATGATTTTTTTTGGATCTCAAACTCACAGGTTCTTTGGTGTACTGCCTACATTCATAGTTGGAGGAAATGCTAAGTTTCTGTAAGAGGTTAACAAAAACGGAGATGGAACTGTTCACTTAACCCAGGTTCCCAGACTTCAGGGCTCCATGAATCTTCTTGAACACCCTGGGCTCCTATCTTTTCCTCCTGCAGCTGTGCCCTGTGCCCAGAGCTCTCTTCGTTCCACTGTTCCCCAGCCTCAGCTTAAATGTCATTTCCTCAAGGTGGCCTTTCTAGGTCAGGAGCCTGTGATTGCGTGGCAGCACCCTCTCCTTATCTGCAGCCCTTTGAATCATGGACATGTACGGGATGATCTGTAGGGTACCTGCTTGCCATGGGGGGGCTCTGTGGCTGTGAGAGCTTTGGGGCTGCAGTGACTGTCCACCCATCGGTCCCCAGTGCCTAGTGCAATGTCATAGGCACTTGTTAAACACTGACCTCACCGATGACCTTGAGAGCACCGTGAGAAGCAGGAGCAAACCATGTGAGAAGAGCTCAGGGAGCGTGACAGTCCCAGGCAGTGGCTCTCGGGGCCATGAGCGAGGCAGGTGGGTGGGTGAGGTGAGAGATGAAGTAGAACATAGCCCGGAAGGAATGCAGACGTGTTATTTCTTTGTCTGGGATGTAAGCCCCACACACCCTATACACAGATGTTCGTAAAAACACAGATGTCTGTGCGTGTGTGGTCGTAGATGTTACATGAACACACGGCATTAGTCCCACTGCCTTGCACTGCCTGGCATCTAGTAGGTGCTTGGTGTCTATTAAATGTATGACTGCGTAACCTAACTTGGGCCATGGCTTGCTCATCTGCAAAATTGAGGGGGCTTCCTCCTAAGGCCCTTTCTAGATCTCCCTAAGCTTATTCTCTCCCTTATCGTAGGGCATTAAGTAGGCCCTCTGGGGTTATAAAGGTGAGTAATTCAGGTTTTGCTTGTGCAGGGGGTAGGAAGGGAAGCATGGGTCCTGAAGCAGCTAGTGCAGAGGGGAGGAGAACGTCCTCAGAGCCATTTGGATGCTGGTTGCCCTGGGCCTCTGGCCTCTGATTTTATCCTGAGGTCCCCTTTTCTTATTAAGGAGCAGTATGCGACGATAGTGGGCCTTAGGCTGAGGGTTGGGAACACAGAGCTAGGGTTGATGGTCCCAAGCCCTGGAGGGAGGAGAGAGGCCCGAGAGAGATGTCACTGGGGCAGTTCTGATGGCAGACAAGTGGTCTCACAAAGAAACCATCCCGACGGGTTGGTGAAACTCAGTTACCATTTCTGTCTGACGAGGTGGCACTTGAGCTGGGCCTTTAAGAAGTGATGGCGATTTCCTCCTGCTGCAGACTGAGTCTGAGGCCGAGGATGCAGGTGATCTAGAAGATTAAGAAGGAGCAGTTTTGTGCATGGTATCTTTAGGAAGATGAATCTGGTGTGCTTCTTGGGGGGGAACACTCTAGAAAGAATTTCTTTTAGTTTGTTTTAATGCCAGTTTTTTCCCTACTCTTACATATTTTATTTTATTTCATTTAAAAAGTTGTATTTTTTTAAGTAATCTCGACACCCAACGTGGGGCTTGAACTCACAACTCCGAGATCGAGTCACATGTTCTTCCGACTGAGCCAGCCAGGCGCCCCCCCCTCACCTATTTTAAAAACTTGACTTAATTGGGACCAGAAACTGAATGTACTGCATTAGTTGTGGGGGGGGGGAACAACCCAGATAAATCTATAAGCCAGTGAATCATTTATCTTTATGGAAAGAGGGAGGGAGAAGATTCTTTTTTTTTTTTAAAGATTTTATTTATTTATTTGACAGAGATAGAGACAGCCAGCGAGAGAGGGAACACAAGCAGGGGGAGTGGGAGAGGAAGAAGCAGTCTCCCAGCAGAGGAGCCTGATGTGGGGCTCGATCCCATAACGCCAGGATCACGCCCTGAGCCGAAGGCAGACGCCCAACCGCTGTGCCACCCAGGTGCCCGGGAGGGAGAAGATTCTTAATTTTTAATCATGTTAATTTTGATTTTAATCAATAAAAATCCATAGTTTTGCCTGTAGCCACATTCGCAAACATCTGTCGGTATATAATTTACATACAAACACACCGATTCCGAGTATATGGTTCCTCGAGTTTTGATAGTTCTCTATCCCTTCATGTAACTCTCAGCAAATGATAGTGTATTTTCATCGCTCTGAAAGTATTCCCTTCACGCCCTCTATCGTTGCTCGATCCCCCTCCAGCCTCTGCTTTGATTTCTGTCCCCAAAGGGGAGCGGTGCCTGTTCTTCCCCGCTTGATCTTCGCAGAGTCATTGGCGGCGGTGTATTCCTCAGGGGCTCGGTCCTTTTTATTGCTGAATAATGTCGCGTCATGTGGATACAATGCAGTTTGTGTCCTTGCTGGCCGGTGGACTCTGGGTCGTTTCCCGTTTCTGGCTCTTAGTTGCGGTGCACATTTTGAGTTCAAGGTTGTGTGGAATCAAAGGTTTTCATTTCTCAGGGGTAAATCCTGGGGTGTGTCCCTGGGTCACGAAGCCAAGTGTATGTTTCACTTCCGACGAACCCGTGGCCCAGTTTTGTAAAGTGCTCGGCGCCATCTTGCACCCCGGAACGTTCCAGCTGCTCCACGTCCCTGTCAGCTTGAATGTTGGTCCCTCTTAAGCGCTTTCCTGAAATGGTTAGTAGTAGCCTTAGTATCTGGCCAGACTTGAAGCTCATGTGATGAACAGTTGGTTTTCAAAGACGCTGAAAAAGGTTTGAAAAGTTCACTTCAGATTGAGCTTGTAGAGTTCCTGAGTGACATCTTGGTGAAAGTGTTTGCCTTCTCTTGGGTTGGACGTGCACCTTCATTCACCTTCTCGAAGTTTTGACTCTCCTGCTAAAAAAAGACAAAACCCCTCACTTTTCACATGTGGTATGTCTTTGTATTGAGTGAAGCAGCTCTAAGTGACTTAAATGGTCTGGTTTCTCAGCCTGCATCGGACTTGAAGTAAAAGTTAAGAAGGGGAATTTCTTGGACCAAAGGAGGAGGGAGCACTGACCCTCAATGAAGGGACATAGCAGAGCCCGTGACACCCCAAGTCACAGTGGTGTGTAGCAGTGCGCTGAATAGGCAACTGGACCTCCCAGCTCAGGGGTGGGATACCGCCTTCCTGTGTAATTCACACATGCATGTTTTAAAGCAATGTTTTTTTCTCAAGTGGTAACAGAGAAACCACAGAAAAAAGCAGAAAAGAAGCGATTCCTCGCTCCAAGACCCCACGTAACCCCTGTAAACATTTAATTTTTCTTTTTACAGCCATTCTGGCCCTTCATGCAAATATTTTTGTAATACTGTATGTGAATTTTGTTTCCCACTAGGTATTATCATGAGCATTGCCTTACGTTATTACCTGTTTTCTAGAATAATGATTTTTTTTTCCTACCCCACTTCATTGCCAACTCTGCCTTTTCTGAAACAACCCCTTCACTTCAGATTTTCATAATGAGTGAATCTTTTTAGGTCTTCCCTCGGTTTCTTACTCCTGTGCGATGCAGCTTCTTTTTCTGTTTGTTCTTTCTTTTTCCATAATAACAATTTTAATGGGCATGTATCTGTTCAGTGAATGTACAACCCAGGTGACTTTTTTTTTTTTTAAAGCCATTCCACTGTATTTAAAGATTTTAAATTGCTTTGAATTTTGGTGATACTATCCAAGTATAACCATCTTAAGTATCGTAAGCTTTTTGTTTCCTTTAGGGTAGATTACCAAATACAGACTGCCTGGGTCAGTGGAAGTGGGCATCTTAAAGCCTCTTGTATTTAGTGATTCACCAGAAATATACCGCTGCTCCCCCAAAAGGTTTAGTGAGGGTGCTTGGATCACTGTGGCATCCCAGAGCCCACTGGAATATTTAAATATTGAAACTGTGAAATCCAGAGTCACCTGAAAGCTTAAGTTGTAGTATTTTCTTAATTCAAGATAGGACACCATTCTAGAAAGATTTTTGTGTATAGTTCGTCAGAATGTACTCAGGACTGTTGTTTGCCTTCAAGCTTTGAGAACTGTTTGCCTTTTGAAAGCTATGTATCCCTAAAATAATCGAAGAAACTGACCAGTTAAAGGAAGGTTACCCGGGTAGCTCTAGGCTTGTCCAGATGCCCGAGGTTTTGAAGGGCCTCACAGAAAGGAGATACCTTTCCCTGCCAGAGCCTGATTGCTTGTTCATGCCCTTGAACCTGTCCCTGGTTACTTCACTAGGGGTTCCCTGAAGTCCTTTGTGATTGGTGATTTGTGTCTACCTGCATTCCTCCCCTCCCCCCACACCGACCTTGAGCTGATCTGTAGAAATGGCAGACCTTGTGAGGCATTATGAATTCATGGTGGTAAGGGCATTGGGCCACTTTCAAGGACAACCCCTTTTCCTTTTTCTTACCTAAATTGTGATGCCTGTTGATAGCCCTTCAACTTTCTACTAATAAGTTATTTTAGAATTGATTTTTAAAGTACTCTCGTTCTTTGAAGGGACACATATTTTGCAAACAAAGGGATTAGCGGGCATTAGTTTTGACCGGAAATGGTAAATGTTTGAGCCAAGGCTTTGTTCAGTGTTCTTCTATTTGTGCAGTAAACATGGATTGTTTCTTAGTAATTCCCAGTAAGACTGTCCCTTATCTTAAAGAGCTCACTGTTTAGACAGGTTCACAAAGTGAGGATTATAATGTGTCAGTGAGCTGGGTGTCACCCATAGGCCATTATGGAAGCTTCCAGGAGGGAGGTAGTCTTGGAGAGAGGTGGGTAAATCAGGGAGAGCTTCTTGGAGGAAGCCAGTTTCTTGTTAAGAGTGAGTAGAAGTAGTTAGGCTGGGGCTTGCATGGTGAGAGAAGCAGGGCCAAAGAACATGGCAGGCCTGTGGGAGAGGAGTGAAAGCACAAGGGCCCGGGGCAGTATATGTGCATGGGTGTATATGTGTGTGCACGCCTGTGTATGTTAGTGTGTACATTTGCTGGAGTGGAGAGGTCAGTGCAGGGCATGGAGGGGGGATGAGGCTGGAGAGATGGAACTTGTCCCTGTTGGTAATCAAGAATCAGTGAATCATAAACAGAGATTTTAAGCTGGGGTGGTGGTGAGCTGTGGGGCGGTTACAGCCTGAACTCGGATGGGGGCTGGCTTCAGTGTTAGGGCCTGTACCTGACTGTCTCCTAATGGAGAAGAGGTGCAGGGAAGGTCTGTCACCTGGGTGACAACTGGGAGCTAGGGACAGAGGGAGAATGTTAGAACCGAGGTTGTTTTAGGAGAGACTGTAACGCACTCAGAGAACCTTTTCTTTTTGGTGGCACGGTAATACAGTTTCTTCAAAGAGGAAACCTGTAAATCGCTTCAAGGATTTAGATAACCTGAAAGCAGTGTAACAGGTAACTAGAATTTGCCCACCCTGCATGGTCTGGAAACTTCCTGGTAGAGGACCATCTATCGCATTATGTGGACTCTTGGTGTGACCAGCTGTGTCATTTCAAATGTTAATGAAGTTAATTTTTTTTTTAAAGATTTTATTTATTTATTTGACAGAGAGACAGCCAGCGAGAGAGGGAACACAAGCAGTGGGAGTGGGAGAGGAAGAAGCAGGCTCCCAGCGGAGCAGGGAGCCCAATGCAGGACTCGATCCCAGGACTCTAGGATCACTCCCTGAGCTGAAGGCAGACACCTAACGACTGAGCCACCCAGGTGTCCCTGAAGTTAATTTTAAAAATAAGTGAAGATTTCAAGAGGTGTGAAGCAGTTAGCATTTTAGAGCCATTTTAAGTGGGTTTTTTTTTTTTTTTAAGATCTCTACACCCAACATGGGGCTTGAACCTACAACCCCGAGACCACAAGTTGCATGCCCTACCCACTGAGTCAGCCAGGCGCCCCTGAAGGGGGTGGGGAAATCTCTCTTTTTTTAAAAAAAAAAGGTTATTTATTTGAGAGAGATTGAGGGCAGAGAAGGGCAGAGGGGGAGAGAGAAACTCAAGCAGACTCCCTGCTGAACTCGGAGCCTGACAAGGGACTTGATCTCTGGACCCTGAGATCGTGACCTGAGCCGAAACCAAGAGTTGGACGCTTAACCGACTGCGCCACTTAACCACTCTGCCTGAGGAAGAAGAGTCTTTTTAATGGAACAGCTGTTTTACTCTGGCCCTTAAATGGAGGTTGTGTGCTCTCACTAAACTGGTGGGATCAGGGACAGGGAATTTGAGGATCTTATCTGCGTGCGTAGCTGAACACTAGTTGGTGTCCTTGCTTCATGCTGTCATGAAAATCCTGTTGGTATTGCTGGGAAGGCTCTTTGCTATATGATGAGACAGAGTTTAATAAACGGATATTTTATTACTGAACAGGTCTTTGTTGTCTGCTGCTTCTGGTTTTATTTGAAAAAACACTGTTAGGTCTCACATACACATGCAAAAGAGGGACCCCTTCTGCCAGGCCTGTCATTGGAGGCTAGAAGTTCCCCTGGAATGGTGATTCCCCATCCTTCCCCCCTTCTCCTTCATTTTCTGATCTTGCTTCTTTTCAGTCCAAAAAGCAAAGTTTTCGTTTATCCTTTGAATAACTTACAAAAAGAAATGCCCCGTCAGTACCATTTTTGTAAGTGGCTTTGTCAGTCACAGTTTTATTAGCCTGAAGTAGATGCTACTTTTATTAGTCTTGGCATGATTCTTGGCGTACGAGACTGCAGTTGGGCATTGGCGGCGCGTTCGAATGCTGTCATTTTTGGAGTATTCGAGCCTGTGGATTTTGCTAGAGAAGTCGGCGACACTGATATTCTGTCCCATCTCTCCACTCCTGGGGATTTTTTTCCTCTGTGCTTTTTTTTTTTCTTTTCTCTTTTCTCACCCTAGTTTGTGCTATGTTGTAAAATTTACTTTTAAATGAAAAGTTGTGATGAAAATAGTGCAAAGGATTTCTGTCATTTCAGCATTTTGCCATGTTTGTGTTCCGTTCTCTCCTGTCTCTGTGCCCCTGTCCCACCAGCTCCTTAGTAAATTCTCACCTGCTGGAGGGTAAGTTACAGACATAATCCTCCTTGATCCCCAGATACTCCCATGTGTATTTCCTCAAACATGAGAATGCCCTCTTACAAATGTGCTCTTAGAAAACCGTAGTTTAGTTAGTCGATGAGGAAATTAATTTCGGGGGCCCTTCGAGACATCCGCCGTGTCCTTGTACCGTGTCCCCTTCATTCCTTGGGGGGCACTCCCTTCCTCTCCTCCCTGGCAAGGGATGCCGGGCTCATCATGTACTTTCCCAGCCCCTTCTGTATCTTGACCATCTTACGGTCTTTCATGCTGTTGCAAAAATTCTGTCTTTAATTTCATTTTCCATTTTGGTTTATGCCACAGCATTCACAGCACCTCACGGGTGGCTTTTGTCTATATGGTGGCTTCCTGCTTACGTCCCCCAAGCCGCTCTCTCCTTGAAGTGTCCATTACCATTGAGGTAGGTGTAGAGTGTCTCAGAATTCCTAAACCAGGGCATCCTCAGAGGTGGTGTTTCAGCTCGGGATTTTTAACTATTTCTTTTCGCTTGTCTTGTCCTGGGTCTATCACTCACTTGTGTGCTTAGGCTTTTATAAATCACGTCCGTTCCCAGGCTGCATCTGAGTCTTGCTAGGGAAATTTGCCCCTGTTCATTCTCTTCCTTGCCTCTGGACCCTCGGCTGTGGCAGGTCCTAACCTCTTTGAAACTTTCTGGAATCCTTTCTACACCACACTTGTGGTAGCCCTACTAATGTGTCAAGAATGGGCAGGGGAGTTGGAAAAAAATAAAATACTACATTATTTAGTGAACCCTATATTTTCTCTCTAAACATAACAACACATTCATATTTTTCCTTTTGAAAGGAGTGTATATATAGTAGAAAAATTCAGAAAGTAGGAAAACGAAAAAGACGGGGGGGGGGATAGGATATTTATCTTGCTCTTATAGTAATCCGAATCTGTGCGCGAATAGATTGTAAGACTGTTAAATCACATTTACAGTGTAATGCTTGTTCCCCGGGAATGCTGTAGCAGAATTTTATTATTATTACTAATATTTAAAGATTTATTTATTTGAGAGAGAGAGCATGAGCAGGGGAAGGCGGGGAGAGGTAGAGCGAGAGGAGCAGACTCCCTGCTGTGTGGAGTCCGAGCCCCCACAACCCCCCATTCCCGCAGACTCGGCCATGGGGCTCGATCCCAGGACCCTGAGATCATGACCTGAGCTGAAGTCAGATGCTTAACCAAATGAGCCACCCAAGCTGCCCCTGTTAACTATTTTTTAAAGTAATCTCTACCCCCATCATGGGGCTCCAGCCTATGACCCCACGATCAAAGAGTTGCATGCTCTACCCACTGAGCCAGCCAGGCAGGCGCCCCTTTAGCAGAAGTTTAGTAACCAAGACATTTTGGGGAATGTATCCAACTTTTTCTTCATATATGGCAACAGAAATGGATGTAATCAGAATGTAATCAGAGTGTAATCAAAACTACATTTGAATTGTAGCCCACGTCATTTTGTTTTCAGTTTGTTAATTTGCTTTATTAGATAGTTTCTCAGGACTCCTCTCTATTTTTTCATACCTTTATTGATAGTAAAAGTCAAGTGTTTCCTGAAAAAGTGACTGCTAGTTTTTGCTAGACAGTTTATAATGAAGTCATAGTGTTGTGAAGGGTCCTGAGTTCATTACTCCAGTGAGAACTTGCATTTTCACAAGTGTCTGTAGTTATGTTTTGTTAATAACTTTCTGTTATGTGTACGGTGGAAATCTCAGAGGATTAGGATAATTGCCTTTTTCAGTTTCTCTGAGCTGTAGAAAATAAACTCCTATTTTTGCCCAGTGCACTCAGTGTAGTTTACTTTTTTACAGTTGAACATTCATTTATTTATTACTCAGGAAAAACACCCTCCCCTCAAATAAAGACCCAGATCAAACCACCAACAAAATTGAATGAGAACAAGGTTGTATGGTGTATCGCAAGTATGTTCTGAGAAACACGTTCTGTTTGGGGGCAAGGGAAGGAGGAAGCTTCAGTGGTCAGGTAATTTGGGGGTACTAGGACTCTTTTTAGAGAATCACAGTGCCTGAGAGAAAGAAACCTGTGTAACCCGACATTTCTCAAACTTTAGTTCATCAGCAAACCCCGATTTTGATAATACCCCCTGCCCTAGGGTTCGCTGGGATCCCCTCTGGGAACGAGCAAAGTTGTGTGAAGAACATCACCTTGTTGTACTCAAGCCTCCGCTACAGACAATTAATCTGTGAAAATGAAGGCAGCAGTAGGGTCACGAAATTTCCAGTTTTTCCTCAACAGCATTCCAGGTGTGTTTGGCCCAGGGAGGAAATGGCATTGTTCTCTGGGTGGGGGTCTGGGGAGAGGGCCCATACGCTGATGGAACCCCTTCTTTGGGAGAGGGTGGGGGAACCAAAACATTCGTTGAGTCCCAGCTTTTGGCTGTGTTCTCTTGTGCTTTAGGTCATTAAGCTCGTAACATGGGCTCCCAAAGTTGGTGTTACCCCCCAACTAGTAAGGAATTTAAACTTAGGAGAGGGGGTGGGGCTGGAATCCAAATGCAGGTTGGCTTGCCTTCAGAAGCCCTGGTCTCCTGCTCAGTTAGTCCTGGGAGAGGAAATAAGAGCAAGTCTGCCCAGCTCTGCCAAAACCTGTGGTCTTTGTCTCTCTTCCCTTTTCTTTCCACTGCACCATAGCTTGGGGGCCACCCAGATGGCCCCATTGCAGTTTCCAGAGCAATCCTCAATTGGCCGGAAGTTACCCAGGCAGCCCTGCCAGTTTCCTCACTTCAAAGGGGTGGGCGTGGGTGTGGGTGAATGAGATAAGATATGTTGTATTGAATCATTTTTTCTGCTGGTCTGCCTAGCCTGCTTTGAGGATGATCACTTGGTCTTCTCTCGATTTCACTTTGCCTGTTGTCCCTTAAAAACCTGGACTTCTGTCCGGCCAAGGGCAAGGTCTCGGGCTCTGTGGGTGTGGGCTTCCTGCCATGTCCCCCCCCCCAACCCAGAATTTCTGGTGTCTCCCATCCCTGGACTTCCAGATGAACATGAAATGTGTTTTCTCATCGGTGCAGGATTTGGAAGAATAAATCACTGTTTGCAGAGTCTGTGTGTGTTTAACCCTCCATTTGGAGTTGGGATGGCGTGGAACTAGGATGCATAGACAAACCTGTTGGAAAGCTTTTTAGCAGTGAAGGTTGGATGTGATTTTCCTAATTCTCTGATTTTGCTATACCTTTTCTCTCGTAAGCATTTAAAAACCTCTAGTGAGGGGCATTTGGGTGGCTCAGTCGGTTGGGCGTCTGCCTTCGGCTCAGATCATGATCTCGGGGTCTTGGGATTGAGTCCTGCATTGGGCTTCCTGTTCAGTGGGGAGCCTGCTTCTCCCTCTGCCTGCCACTCCCCCCTGCTTGTGCACTCTCTCTCTGACAAATAGAAAATCTTAAAAAAAAATAAAAACCTCTGCTTAAAGACAAATGAAATATATAATTTTAAGGAACAGTGCAGAGTAATACGCATGTAAAACTTCTCCACCTTAAAGGTGTGCTGTGGGCATTGAAGAAAAGCGGGGGGCATGGGAGCAGAAAGGATCACACCACTAGGATTGGACAGTTGACATTTAAGCTTCGTTCCTTGGAAGCATCTGGGCTTTGCCAGCAGCCCTTCTCCCCGCATCTCCAGCTTCCTGAGATACTGTGCTCGTTCCGAGCTTATTCACAGTAATAAACTGCACCCGTAATTCACGAGCTCGCAAGGCCTTCTTTAACCGCTTGCAGCCAGGAGAATAATGACAACATTTAAAATTACAGATCGCTCATTTTGGGCCCTTTCTGTTTCAAGTTATGAATGAAATTTATGAACCAATTACTGGATGGTGGAGCCTGTTTGCAAAGACGAAGCTAGTGCCCCATGTCGTTACTGCTGCTGCTGCTGTGTGTGTGTGTGTGTGTGTAAGTGTGTAAGTGTAAGAGGGGTGGAGAAAGGGAGCAGGCTATCCCCGCATGTTTCCCAAAGCTTGCATTCTTAATTCGAAACCTTTTTAAAAGAAGGGTTAGGGTCACCCTGGCTGTATCAGGGATACGATTATCATTTGTCAGTTAGTAGGTAGCTCTTCTGAGAGGGAATTTGGGTAGCCAGGAAGCAGAATACGTTGGTATAAAAGTAAGGTTCTCGGGGTGCCTGGGTGGCTCAGTCTTCAGCTCGGGTCGTGATCCCAGAGTCCTGGGATCGAGTCCTGCGTGGGTCTCCCTGCTCAGCGGGGAGCCTGCTTCTCCCTCTGCCTGCCGCTCCCCTTGCTTGTGCTCTCTCTGTCAATAAATAAATAAAATCTTAAAAAAAAAAAAAGATTCCCTACATAGTCTCTTTACAAACCCAAGACTCACAGGCAAACATTTAAAGCAGTACGTGTGTAGGTAACTAGGTTTTCAGTAACTATTTCTGAAATGGCTGTAATTACTAAAATCCCAGGTCTTTAAAAATTCCAAAGGAACAGCAGGGCCACGTAAGGAGGAAAGCTACAAAATGATAGGGTGTGATTTGAGTTAGCAAATTGGTACTTGAGCTCTCTCTCTCTTTTTTTTTTTTCACATAAAATTTTTTCTCTTTTCGGAGACCGGTAAGCAGGTTAGCATAAACATGAATGCATTTAGAAGACAGACCAATATTAATCATGGACTTTTCACTTTCTGTCACGGGTTCTAGACGTTTTGGCTTGAAATCAGTCATCAGTGTGCTCCTTGGATGTTTACAGAACATCTCGTTGGTATCTCGATTTCTTGCTAACCTCTGACCCAGTGTCATTTGCGTGACTGGAGGGACATTTGTTTATTGACTGTGGAGGCTGCATTACACTAATGGATAATTGCAGCTCCTCTTCATTGTTGGCGACGTTTTCTTTCTTTTAAAAGATTTAGAGAGAGAGAGAGGGATGGGGGGAGCATGCTCTTGGGGTGGGGGGGAGGGCAGAGGGAGAGAGAATCTCAAGCAGACTCCCCCTACTCAGCGCCGAGCCCAGCCCCCACAACCCTGAGAACCCGACCTGAGCCAAAACCAAGAGTCGGACACTCAACCAACTGAGCCACCCAGGCACCCCACATTTTCTTTCCTTTATAGAATGAGCTCTGCAGCCTGTTCTTCCGTAAGAGCGGTTTGAGTGGGGTGATTCTGTGCTAATACTACCATGGTTTGATGGGAAGGACGAGTGCAGAGCTGTCCTGTACAATATTTGAAACATAAGGGAAACCTGCTGGGTACTCGAGTCTTACATTCACATCAGGAAATGAGGGTGCTCTCCGGGTGTGTTGATGGACACGTTTTATTCTTAGCCTGTGAAGGAAATGTCTGGTTTAATGACTTCAGTTGTAACAAGGAGAGCTCCTTCTTTTTTCTGAAGTACTAGAAATTGTGATTAACGTAGATTGTGAGTGTTGGTGAATTGTATGTTGCTGTGTTTTTGGGGTCCCTCGTAACACGGAAAAGTCTGTCTCTGAGGGGGAAAATTGGTCTGTAACTCCTTACCTAGGAGGGGAAGGTGATACCTTTTGATCTTTCTGCATGAAAGGTAATAATGATTTATGGCATCCAGAGCCTTCATTTTACAATGACTGTAAATGTGTTACTTCAGGAATGATGGAGAAAGCCGCCCAATGTAGCTTATTAGTAGCTAAAAATCTAACGGTGTAAGTTCTGTTTTTGCTTTGATGATATTCAGGACGGTTTACGTACATACTTCATATCGATCAGATGTGCTGGTTTCTTTACATTCTTTTCCAAATTTTCTTTTTTCGCTAGCTTCATTGATTTTCTACAGTGATGCACTTTTATAACTGGGGATTTCTTCTATATCTAAAACAGGGCTTCCTGCCCACTGCCCTGGGGAGACCATTTTAACCCAAAGAACAGGTAACCTCATTTAATAATGCATTTGTTGTGGTCACAGGATTTCTGGTGGTTCATTTTCAAAATTGGTGACGGTTATGAGCTGGAGAATTTTCAGTAAATTTCCTCTTGTTCCTGCTTGATGGCAGGAGTTAGAATAAAGTGGCAATTCTCATGTGTGGTCGTAAAGGTAAGTGATAGAAATTTGGGGCTCATTTGGGCAGCAACAGCAGTTGCTTCCTTGCCCTCCCTCCCTTCACTTGCTTCCTGGAGGGAGGTCGGCTTGTCTTAAGGCATACCCCCCATCGCCCCATCGGGCAGCACGGCTGAGACTTGTGTAGGAATCCCCCAGGGATCTTGTGCAAATGCCTGTGGTGGTTCAGTTGTTCGGGGTAGGCCTGTGAGGAGGATGCATTTCAAACCGGCTGGTCCTGAGCACGTGGGGTGGGGGGCAGGAGCGTGGCCGTGGCCCATTGGCCCGCCTGTAAGTTCATTTGTACCTGCTGCTCCTGGCCTTTCCTCTTTAGGGGGCTCTGTTTATCCTCAGGCTTTGATCTTCTAAAGCTCGGCAGTTTTGTTTCCTTTTTGTTAATTTATTGGGAGCGCTGTTTAAAACACTTGTCCCCTTGTTGCCCGTTAAGGTTAGACCCTAATGTGAGAAGAGTTGCCCTTTTGGTAATTATTTAAATGATTGTGAGTAAAATCATTCCGTGATGTTTTTAATACTGGCCTCAACATCCTGTCCCCCAGAAAAACCCCAAATCCAGTCACCGTTATGGAAGGGAAGCTAGTTGAACAGGGCAGTAGTTGAAGGGAATGTAAGTTTTCAATTTGCAGTGATATTTCGGGTATAGAAGTTACTGAGTGTGTAATTGATAGCGCTCGGTGCCTTCTTTTTAGTTCGTCTGGGACGCATCCTGGCTGTAGGTTTAGTAATAAGTATTTATGTATGTATGTATGTATGTATGTATTAGAGAGAGCGCACGAGAGCGTGAGCACGAGTGGGGTGAGGGGCAGGGGCTCCTCCACTAAGCAGGAAGTCCGATGCAGGGCCCCATCCCGGGACTGCGGGATCATGACCTGAGCCGAAGGAGGCAGATGCTTAACCGACTGAGCCGAGCCGCCCAGCGCCCCAATAATAGGTAATCTTGAACTCAGAGCTCAACCCAGTGCATAGTTTATGGCTAAGAGCAATGGGTTCACATCCCATCTTTGCCGTTTGTTTAAGCTGTGTGGCTTTGGGCAAGTTACTTACATGTTCTGTGCCTCAGTTTCTTTAACTGAAATGATCAGGGTGGGTATTTTCCCAGTCGGGTTCCGTAGAGGTGATTAGAGGAGCTAGTAAATACCAAAGGCTTGTAGACATTCCTGGAGTCAGCGCAGGTGGTGGTGGTGACTACCTTCTCCCCCCGCCCCCCCTCTCCTCCCGCTCCTCCCGCGCCCCAGTGATAACGTGTGATCATCTGGCCTCGAGTCTACCTTGAGCTTCCCAATCTCTTCTGTCCCTGCCTTTTCCCGCCCCACCTCCTTTCTCCTCCCTCCTGGAGTGGGTGGTAGAGAGTGGACATGGTTTACTGATTCCCCACTGTAATTTGGGTAGATTAACCAGCACTTTCTGGTAACCTCCCGGAGAGGTGATAATTAATTCATTTTCTAAAAGAACTCTAAAGCAGGAGGATTCGCCATCTCTCTTGGCAGCCTTTTCCAGTCGGTCAAGTTGCAGACACACCAGGAAGAAGCCCGCTTGTGGGGGTCCAGCTTGCTCTGCAACGGCCAGACTCTTACCCAGTGGCCCTTCTCAGACTCCCATTGCTAGATGACGGATGCTTTGCTTTTGGCCTTACATGGCCCTCTTCCCTCGAACCCTTTAATCACACCTTAAAGTCAATCAACAAACATTCATTGAATGTTTCCTGGTGGTCCTAGGGGCTCTGTGGATTTCTGCCCCAAATCGCACTGTCACCCAGGGAGCCCACCCTGGCCAATTTCTTTGGTGTCTGCTTTCCGAGATGGTGGTCAGCAGTCTTGGTGTTTTCCTTGCAGTCACTGTGTGTGCAGAGCACGTGCTGGCGGGGAAGAATCCAGTTCCAGGTTTGTGAGGCTTAGTGAGGGGGTGGAGGGCGGCAGGCGAGCACCTCACTGTTTGTTTCGTTCCTCTTATTCACCTTTTTCCATTGTGCTGGGATATCTGAAACCTGTTTTGGGGTCCCCACAGTCTTCTGAGCTTCTGGTGGGAGTGTCACCCGCTGGGAGCAAGCGCAAGTCTGGGGTTTTGTTGGACCGGGTTTGTTACCTGTGATGTCCAGCTGGAAAGTCTCCTGCTGTTCGCATAGGCCTTCTACCCTTGGGGGGCTGGGAGGGGAGGATTTAACATATGTCCACCGGGAATGAATGGGGGCTGGCCATCTCGAGCAGCGCCCCCTTCTCTATATATTCTGGTGGGAGGGGCTTCGAGCAGTTGGGATCTGGGCTCCCCCTCCCCCCCATGCTGCCAGAGAGCGCAGACAACAGGCTCATTCTGTGTCTCCAGGCAGGAGAGGCAGCGGCCCCCTACACGGAGCTGCCCCCCAGCAGCCAGGTGCCTCGGCTTACTGACTGAGAGTCTTTTCACCACATTCAATTCCATTCTTCTGCACCATCGTCTCTTCCTGGAACGGAGTCCAGCTTCAAGTTAAAATTGGTTTCATTCTCCGGTGGTGTTTCTCTTCTTATTTCCATCTGCAGATGACTTGAGGTTCAAGCTAGAATAGGGTTCTTATGTGTGAGTAAAGCAGCTTATTTCCCCACGGCCTGTGACCTCGTAGTCGGGTAAGAGGCAGAGCAGATGTCCTCGTTGACCAAGAATAAAACCAAGTTCAAGGGGTCTTATACAAGGGTTTTTGGCCTTGGTGTTTTTCTGGTCCCTTTGGGTACTCCCCCAGTACCTAACATTCTGAGCGTTAGAGAGGTACTCACCAGCTCAAGTGAAGTCTTAAGAATTCCTGGGACAGCGGATGAGTGTGTCCAAGGATCTCACTATCTCAAGGGTATTTGTGCTATACACATCACAGTATGCACGTATATACGTTATTTGCAGCTTCTTTAAGGAAAGGAAATAATTTACTAGCATTCACTACTGCGGTTTTAGCCACAGTTTTTAAAATGCGGAGGATTACTCAGTTTACGTTTTCTTCTTTCTTTTAAGATTTTATTTATTTTTTGAGAGAGAGAGAGAGGGAGAGAGAGCGAGCAGGAACAAGACGGAGAAGCAGACTCCCCACTGAGCTGGGAGCCCCATGTGGGGCTCGATCCCAGGACCCTAAGATCATGACCTGAGCCGAAGGCAGATGCTTAACTGACTGAGCCACCCAGGCGCCCCTCAGATTTTATTTTTTAAGTAGTCTCTGCATCTGGGGTGCCTGGGTGGCTGAGTCTGTTAAGTGCCTGATTTTGGATCTGGTCATGATCTCGGGGTCCTGGGATGGAGCTCTGTGCTCAGCGGGGAGTCTGCTTGTCTCTCTCCCTCTGCCCCTCCCCCTGTTCATGCTTGCTCTTTATTTGAGAGAGATCTCAAATAAATAAATAATCCCCCCCCCAAAAAAAAGATAGTTTCTGCACCCACTGTGGGGCTTGAACTCACAACCCCACGATTAAGAATCACATGCTCCACCCACTGAGCCAGCCAGGCGCCCCCACCCCCCCCAAAGTCTTTAAACTTTCTGTTGAAGTAGCACATGTTTGATGTGTTGGCAAATCATCGTGTACATTTGGAGTTTTCAGAAACTGAACATACCTGTTGTTTAACCAGCTTCTAGGTCAGGAAACAGAGTCTTACCAGCCCCTCCCTAGAAGCTGCTTTCGACAGCGTAGCTGAGTTTGGAATTGCTTGGACTTTTCAACAGGCGTGGGAAGTCCTTTCACAGAGGAGGGCAGAACAGGGTCCAAGCAGGAAGAAAAGCACGAGGGGCGAGTGGAATGGAGAACAAATGGAAGGTGGGGGAAGATGGACAGCCTGTCTTTTCTCCTGTCTGCATCCTTATACTTTAAAGTTTAAATATCTGTTTTTTTTGTTCTGTTTTTAGTAGATTGCAATTAACATTTACATTGAAGCTTTACAATACCTTGGAGCTCTGTTTTGGGGCAAGGAAAGGGGATGGTTGTGGCTTCTAAAAAAAATCTGTATCTCACCCACCAGGAAATGTGACCGGTCCGTTTTTGAATTCCATTATATAGTATTTGAGGCTTTGGATGCTGCTCTGGATAGTTCTCCCTTTTCTGATGATGCACTTCCTTAAATCAAGAACACTTGTGGGGGGGGCGCCTGGGTGGCGCAGTCATTAAGCGCCCCACATCGGGCTCCTCCGCTGGGAGCCTGCTTCTTCCTCTCCCACTCCCCTGCTGTGTTCCCTCTCTCGCTGGCTGTCTCTCTGCCACATAAATAAATAAAATCTTTAAAAAAAAAAAAAAGAACACTTTCTTGTTGGGGGGGTGGTGAATTTTGTATATTTCTATACTTTAGTTTCTCCCTTTAATTATGTGATTAATTTAATTTCAGACATCTTATGAGTAGCCAATGAGAAATACATATTCATTGCCCAAATTTGCTAGGATAGCAGAGTCTGGTTTCAGTTAATTTGCAGAGTTCATTATAGTGCATAATTCATCAGGTCCAAGAAATCCAGACTCCTAGCCAGTGTAGCTTAAAACTTAATTATTTTCTTTGGAGCCAGTCAGTGACAGCTAAAACAAGCACTTGCTAAACTAGAAACCCTGAGTTGGTTTTTCTCATTCAAACCTGAGTTTCCATTCTAATGCTCAAGCCACAGCATGGTAGTGACATCACTTTCTCATTGAATTTTTCCAGTCTTTTGGATCAGCGCAGATAATTCTGTTTTGTTCCCCGTAATGTCCCTTAGCAGCTTTTAGTCATCTTAATCTTTTCTCTCTTTTTACATTATTATCCCAGCCGGTTTTGTTTAACTCCTTTGTGCTGGCTTAGGAACGCACTACCACCTGAAAACTTTTCCTACGATGAGTTGTGTTCTGCGTTTATTTATTTATTTTAAAAAGGATTCATTCATTTTAGAGCACACAGGGGAGGGGGTCAGAGGGAGAGAGAATCTCAGGGAGATTCCACCCTGAGCACGGAGGCCCCACAGGGGCTCCATCTCACAAACCTTGAGTCCCTGGCCTGAGTCAGAGTCAAGAGTCGGATACTTAACCGACTGAGCCACCTTCGTCTCCCCGTGTTCTGCTGAATGAAATTTTAGAAGGTGGACTGCTTGACAGCGATCCTGCTTGTATCTTTCTTTCTTTATTTTTTGAGTGAGCTCCATGCCCAATGTGGAGCCCACCGTGGGGCTTGGACTCACGACCCCAAGATCAAGTCCCGAGCTGAAACCGAGTCAGACCCTGAACCCACTGCATCACCCAGGCGCACCCCCTGTGCTTGTATTTTGAAAGTAAACCTCTTCGCCAGCCCTTCTTGCTTACGTAAGGTCCTTCATTATTCTCATGGTTCTCATCCCTCTTTGTCCACATGGAAATGACAACGAGGGTGAAAATGGGTCTGACAGTTTCGTGGCACTGGCAGTGTGCTGGGCAGTTGTCTTAAGCATTTTACATATGTTAACTCATTTGATCCTGACACCACCCGTGTCAGCAGGTACTGTTAACCACATGTCAGACCCCAGCTCACAGGCTGTCTGGCTCTTGAGTCTTACTCATAGCCACCAAAGACTTGACATTGGCACTGTTTGCCGTTTCGTGGATCCCCCTGCCTTTCCCTAGAAACTAGACTTGCGTAGAAATGGAAATACAACAGTATTTTTGCTCCTTGTTTTGTTTTCCCTATTAAAAAAAGTGGGGGGGGGACACTTAGGTGGCTCAGTGGGTTAAGCACCTGCCTTCGGCTCAGGTCATGATGGTTCCCTGCTCAGTGGGGAGCGTGCTTCTCCCTCTGCTGCTCCCCCTGCTTGTGCTTTCTGACAAATAAGTAAAATCTTAAAATAAAAAGGTATCTTTCAGAAACTTACTTCATTTACATATGAACGTTGGTAAAAATTGAGGAAGAGATAATCCTATCCCCCTACTCCCCACCTTGTGGTTAAATAGTGACAGTTGATCTGTTGAATGCCTTCCTTTCTTAAAAAAAACCAGCAGGGAGATTGGGCAATTGCACCAAATGTTATCAGGAGAGTCATTTATTCTTATTACATATATTACAGTGAGGGCCGTAAGTGGTGAGCGAAGTCAGACCCTCCGGAGAAGACAGCAGACCTACAGTAAACTAGGTTACCGCCGTTGTTGGTGGCTGAGCCCACTGTTTGGTCCACCATGACCTGGTGCGTGGCCGCAGTCTGTGTGCGGTACATAGGCCCCGAGCTCTGATACTGCTTCGGTTCACGTAGGAAAGTTTCACTATGGCTGTTTTCCAGTTTCACCTGAAGAATGTGGTGGGGGGCCTTGAGAGAGTAGTAGCCAAACACGAGTGACCCTTTTGGGTGACTGACTGACCTCCCGGTGATGCTGGCCCCATGTCTTTTCCCTCACGGGGATTCCGGCCTTCCCGGGCCTGAATACTTAGAGCAACTGCAGAGTCCCCGTTGGAAAGCTCTTGGGGAAAATTCCATTCTTCGAATTTGATAGAGTACCTCTTTCCGTCTCTTTCAGCAGGTTCCAGTTGTGTCCTCAGATGTAACTGAACGTTATCTCCCATCCAGCAGGCTCATTGTTCATCTTCTCTGAGCTGAACAACCCTGGGTTTCCTCAGCCATTTTTCAAATGAACTTTTCAGGTGCCTCTGTTATTTTTGGTCGTGGGGACCCTGTTATTACCCTCAAAAACTCGTAACCCATGTCTCAAGCTCTCGGGATATTATACCTAGTATATTTTGCATGCCATTTCATTCAGCTACTCTGGGTCTAGAAATTTATTTCGATTTGACCACAGGGAGATGTATCAAGTGTATTTCACTGTTGTCTCACACTGAAAAATGGTAACCAATAGGGGATTGGTTAAATTAGGGAACATCTGTTCCATGCAGTCATTAAAATGATAGGGTTGCAAGAATATTTAATGACATAATGTCGTAAATGAAACAGGCAAGTGAGAAAACAGTTATGTACAGGTTAATCTTTTTTTCTAGTATACTCATTTCAGTAAATAAGATATTTAGGAAACACTGTAAAAGGTTATATACCCAAATCAGCAGTGTTTTTATATCGGCGTGGTCAGAACACATTCAGTTTTATTTTTGTTTGTTTATCTGAGTAATATTTACTGATCTCCTGCCATATGCTGGGCCCGTGCTGAGTGCCAGGCACCCATTGGTGGCTGTTTCATTGTGACACAGGGAGGGACAAGTGTTCTGGTAAACCAAGTGCCCTGGGTGCTGTGGGCCCACTTTGGCACGCTCGGAGGAACAGCGCATACACGTGGAGGGGTAAAAGAAGGCTTTCTGGATGTCAGGGTGTAGAGGCACTTGGAGGGAGCAGTTAACAGGTGAAGAAGGTGGTGGAGACTGGTGTGTCCCAGAGTGCATTTTAGGGTTCCGAGGTGGAAAAGAGTGTTGCAGGACTTGGGGAAGAGGGAGGGGTGCTCCAGAGATGAGGCATAGTCGTATTTTCTCCAGGAAACACGTATTACAGTGCGGTTTAGAAAGATCTGGAATCTTCCTCTGTAAAAGGAGAGTCAGGGAAGCAGTGGGCACACAGAGGGTGCACCCTGTCTTCTTAAGGAGACGTGGCTAATCCCGCTGTGGGTTAAGACAAGGGAGGTTTCCCAGACTGGCTTGCTGGCTGGGCTGGGTGTCTCTGATGAAACAGATGAACACCAGATAACTAATTTAATTTCTAGAAGTGCTGCTTAAGTGCCTTTGCCTCCTACTACTGGTTAGAGCAAAACAAGCATGTGATTTATGTAAAAATACATGAATATTAGTTTTTATCATTACCCTGCAGAACAGCATAAAAGTGACGCTTCCTGCCGTAGCCGCTTTGCAGAATAAAATTAAGAAAATCAGTATTCTTTACAAATGACTAGTCACAGTGGAAAAAACCTGTCTGTTGAACTTACCATTTGTAGATAGCATTAATAAGTCTCCCCCTCCCATATTACCCCAACCAAAACTGAAACATGATTTACATAGCAGAACACAAGCTGAGTGAGAGATGGCCCTGAATTCCAGTAGAGGGGTGCTCAGGATGGCCTCCCCACCCCCACGCCTCTTTCTGGCCCATGCTTTCTGCAAGTTTCATGCCAGGCAGTTCCAGAAATCTGGGGGATACCCTCACCTATGTATGGAAGTTTCTGCAGGTTCTAAAAGGGAATGGGCCTAGGACTTTTTTTTTTTTTTTTTAAAGATTTTATTTATTTATTTGACAGAGATAGACAGCCAGCGAGAGAGGGAACACAAGCAGGGAGAGTGGGAGAGGAAGAAGCAGGCTCATAGCAGAGGAGCCCGATGTGGGGCTCGATCCCATAACGCCGGGATCACGCCCTGAGCCGAAGGCAGACGCTTAACCGCTGTGCCACCCAGGCGCCCCAGGGCCTAGGACTTCTGACCCATCTCTTCTATGAGATGGGATTTTAACTTTGAAAATCGGCACTCTTTGGCCTCTCAGGGTCTCCCCATTCTAGAAGCTGAGATTCAGACCAAGGCAATTGTCTTAAAATAGATCTTGGATATGACCTCTGCCAGGATGACTTGTGAATTGTTTTGTGCCAGGAACCGAGCTGACTTTGGTTTGTGGGCTCCTTGGGTCCAGCCCTGGGAATGTGTTCTGGTTTTCTGTGTCCCTGCAGGGCCTCCTGCCCACTGTCCCCTTTGGAGAACCCTCAGTGGAGTTCGCGACATTGTCAGTGCAAGGACTGGGCTCCTTTGGTATGCCACATTTTGAGTTCCAGTGCTATGGTTCTTTATCAGAGTGCTTTTTTGTACTGGGGTGGGATAGTCCCGTAGTATTTCTGTAACATCAGGACCCCCCTCCATGTGGCCTAGAGACTGCGGCAGGATATCATCCCCACCCCAAACCCAGTAACCACCCCAGGGGTGCTGGTGGCCTGCTTCCTTCCACCTAGTACGAA
The DNA here is from genome assembly GCF_023065955.2 of Ursus arctos. NCBI lineage: Eukaryota > Metazoa > Chordata > Mammalia > Carnivora > Ursidae > Ursus > Ursus arctos. The sequence goes on from NW_026622997.1 coordinate 18,910,830, forward strand.
GCCCGAGTGTGGGGAGCCTCCCTCAGACGTGGGAGTGTAAATTTCTGGGTTTGAAAAAGTACGAACACTTGTGAGCACATCTTTTTCTCTCGGCAGATTAGTATTGGATTTGCTTTTCTGCACAACACAGAAACAAATCCCTTCACACAAACCACACGTGGCACGCTGATTCATTTTGCAAAGAAGTGACTTTTTAGTTTTCTCTTGCCTTTTCTTTTTTTTTTTTTCTTAAGATAAAATCTACTTTTCCTTTAAATGTCTCAAGTCTTGAAAGGGTCTGTATTGTAAATATTTCTTTAATAAGTCACTTTTAACAGCATGAAACTTGAAGGAATTTTCCACAATCGGACCAGGTCCCTCAACTATCACCAAAGGTGTGGCTTTTGGCTTTGACTTGTATTTAATTTGGGTGGCTACTTTCCAGAAAAATCAGTTTAACCTAATGAGTTGTCACAACTCATTCTACCTCCCTTGTCCCTCTTTTGTTTTTAAACAATCGTAAATCTGTTCCAGTTTTTTTTAAAAAGTCAAGTTTATCGAAGTACAATTTAGAACACAACCCTTTCAAGCGTACAGTTGGATAAATTTTGACAACTGCATACACCTGGGTATTACCATCCCATCAAGGGGATGCAACACTTTTTTTTAAAAAAGATTTATTTATTTATTTATTTTTATTTTTTATTTTTTTAAAGATTTTATTTATTTATTAGAGATAGAGACAGCCAGCGAGAGAGGGAACACAAGCAGGGGGAGTGGGAGAGGAAGAAGCAGGCTCATAGCGGAGGAGCCTGACGTGGGGTTTGATCCCACAACGCCGGGATCACGCCCTGAGCCGAAGGCAGACACCTAACCGCTGTGCCACCCAGGCGCCCCTAAAAAAGATTTTTTAAATTAATTAATTAATTTATCAGACAGAAGGAGAGAGAGTGTGTGTGTGCGCGTGCACAAGCGGGGGTGGGAGTGGAGGGGGGGCAGGCAGAGGGAGAAGCAGGCTCACCGCCCAGCAGGGACTCAACCCCAGGACCCCGAGATCATGACCTGAGCCGAAGGCAGGTGTTTCACCCACTGAGCCACCCAGGCGTCCAATGCCCGTCACCTCAGAAAGTTCCCTTATTACTGCCCCTTTGCAGCCAGTTTCCTTCCCTCCCCCAGTCCGAGGCCAACGCTGACCTGATTTCTAGCACTATTGTATAGATGGAAACACTGTTAGGTCGAATTCCTTCACTGCCATGTCTTTTTGAGACTGATCCGTGCTGGGTGTACCGGTAGCTCCTTCCTTCCTTTTCTGCCTGAATCAGCTTTCCTTTTCTTTCTGCCTATGCTTTTCTGTCTGTCTTTGCCTTTCTTTGGTTTTCTGTGGCTTTCTGTCTTTCTCTCTTTCTGGGAATGCCATGATCCTTCCATTACTCCGTGTAGAGTCGTTTTCTCAGCTGGGCCTTAAAGCAGCCTTTATCTTTCACGTGCACTGAAAAACCCAAGTGACTGGAGAGAGACCCATCCACCCTCGCCCTTCCAGACGAGGGTGAAAAACCGGTCTTGTTCTTTACTATCAGCCGGATCTAAATGCTGGAATTCTCTCCAGGTCAGCACCTGCCCCGACACCGGGCTGCCCGCCTCCCTTTCCACAGAGTATGTGAGCTTTCTGTTGGATCGCCGTTGCTTGTTTTGAAACTTAACAGTTTTGGAAAAGGGTTCAATGCTGAGTATCACAGAGTTCAGCGCTAGGCAACTGTCAACCTCACGTTCCTTCCTTCCACAGGGAAGGAAAAGCATGCCTTCTTCGAAACAGTGAGGACCCACGGAGCCTTCAGTTACAGGAAAATGTCTAATCATCTCTGCTAATGTAGTTTTAATGGATGAGAAAGTCCCATTCTGTTGGATCTTTGTGCTTGGTGGGTGCATACACGCTGTAACATCTCATTTTATTCTAATGTGAAGAAAGTGCTGTGTTGAGAGCGAGTGTCTTTATTTATTTGTTTTTAAAGCTTTTATTTATTTATTTGACAGAGAGAGAGGGAGAGCACGAGCAGGGGGAGCAGCAGAGGGAGAGGGAAGAGCGGGGAGCCTGATGTGGGGCGCGATCCCAGGACTCTGGGATCATGACCTGAGCGGAAGGCAGATGCTTAACCGACTGAGCCACCCAGGCACCCTGAGAGCGAGTGTCTTGTCAGGGACAGTTGGGGCCGGGGTGGCCTGGACTTGGAATCACTGTGTGGCAGCTTGTCCTGCTCTGGAAGGTTCTGCTCTGGAAGGTTCTTCGCAAACCCTAGCAATTGGGACACGCTTCTCACAGATCCTGCCTCTACGTCCTCACTGGTGACTTCACGTCTTGAAGAGGGCCGGTTTTGAGAAGCCTGCTGTCAGCACTGCAGTGACCCGCGTTCCTGGTCAAATCAAAGCCTGTAGGTCGTTGGTGCTTTAGCAGAATGGGTGTGCAAGCCTAGCGTGGAGAACCACGCCTGTTTAAATTGTGGGGTGACGCTCGAACTCCCAGCCATGGTGTGTGTGTTTTCTCGGCGGCACTAGTTTTTTTGGCTTGTGAATCCGGGGAAGAACAGCTAGTCTGAAGCCAGACTTGGTGGCAGCATTCCCTGGCGGGTATGTGTATGTGTGTATATATATATAGGAACTTGTTTAAGTACAGATTATTAGAAAGTTTCTTCCCACTTGGACTTTTTTTTTTTTTTTAAGATTTTATTTATTTATTTGACAGAGATAGCAAGAGAGGGAACACAGGCAGGGGGAGTGGAAGAGGGAGAAGCAGGCTCCCTGCTGAGCAGGGAGCCCGACGTGGGGCTCGATCCCAGGACTCCGGGATCATGACCTGAGCCGAAGGCAGTTAACCGACCAGGTGCCCCCCATTTGGACTTTTAAGGAAAGAAGTACCTTAAGTGTATCATTTAAGCCTTTCTCCTCAAGGCAGCCGAGCTCTGCCCTGGGCTTCATAGGGTGGGAGTTGGTAATCACCTTTGGCTATCTCCCTCAAGAAGCCAGAAATGTCCTCTTGGCCCCAGGCACCCTTTTTATTTTTCTCTGCCATATCTTGTTTGGGAAGAGTCTACTGTCTCTGGGCCCAAGGTCTTGCCAGGACAAGTCTCTCTGATTCTGAATAGCAGTTACTCAGGTGATCCTGTTCCCAGGCGAGGATACCTGTGAGGCTTCCAGAGATCAAGGAACCTAACCTAGTGAAGTTAACTCAGATAGTTAACTCAGGCAGTGGCACGGTTGGACTGGAATTCCAGTGCCTATCAGAGGACCCACTGTGGCTCGGGGTGGGGGGGGGACACCCCTGTTGCTCTCTTGCCAGGTTAGTCTATCCCACTGCTCTTTTGTTTCTAACAATTTACCACTGTCTCTCAGATGCCTTGTTCTTTACTTGTGTTTCGTTTTCTCCAGTGAATAGAAACTTCCTGAGAGCAGGAGTCTTTTTGTTCTTGCTCACAGATTTACCTCAAGCACCAAAAACAGTGCCTGGCACTTCATGCTTCCTGAGTGTTGGTGAAGGAACGGATGAGCAAAGAGTACTTTGAAATTTGCCATAGTTCACATTGTGACTTGGGGCGTCCGATCTGTCACGGGCAGGGCTTTAATTTGATAAGTGATATTGGGGGGTCAGTAAAAAGCCATGCATTAGCTAAAACTTCTACAGTTTGGTACTTGTGTGTTGAGGCTGACAGACCCTGGAAATGCACTTTGAGGCCTCTTGGAGGGGCAAGAAAGAGGAAGCTTGAATTTGCAAAATGGTAGAGGGAATCCATGGGACACCAATGCCAGAAGATAGATCTTGGAGGAAAAGTTTTGGGGACTGTGAAGTGGACTGCAGTAATAATTTGTGAATGATTATTCGTCTTTTGCGATTTTTGGTTTCTGGAGAATTATCAGTAAAGCAAAATACAAAAACAAACCAAACCAAAAACCACCTCAGAAAACCCCCCAGAAAACCATACCTGGATACCTGGCCTGCTTTGGTCCTGGCTTCTACTGTGAGAGTCTTTCGCAAGAAACAGGAGGGTGGCATGCTTGTCTGAGAATTATCATTGTATTTGCATATATTGATTCTGTCAGAAAGCAGAGTTTAGACATGACAAACGTCGGCCTCTTTAAGACGCGGCCTGGTGGACACTCTGTAGGACCACAGAGGGTCAGACACCGTGTCGGTCTCTGGGAATTTTGTATGTTTAACTTCAGTGTGGGCGGTGTGCAAAGTGACCTGACTCCCCCCCACCCCCTTCCCCGGCGGTATCAGCCGGCTTCTTCCCAGGGTGGTGAGGACCAAGGTGGGGTTTGTTGGCCTCATCTTGAAGGATTACAGCTTCAGACAGCTTTGATCTTCAGCATGGGACGCAGAGTGGAGCCCGTAAAGTCCAGAGTGAAGTGTGGAATCTGGGGTTCTGACCAACACCCCTGTTCAGGAGTGGCCGTGTGTCTCCAGTGCAGTTCGTGTACCTTCATAATGAGGAGGGGGTGTGGCCAAACCAGGGGGGGCTCTAAAGCCGCAGCTCCCCATTAGTTGTGATAGTCCCGAGTTACTTGTAGAGCGAGGGGGGTTTGTGTTCAGTTCTTTCTTCATGTTGGATTGGAGTTTTCAGTCTAGTACTTGACCCGGAATTAGGAGAGTGCTTTAAAGAAGCAAGTCCTGGGGCACCTGGGTGGCTCGGTCAGCTAAGCGTCCGACTCTTGGTTTCAGCTCATATAATGATCTCAGGGTCGTGGGACCAAGCCCCGCGTCGGGCTCCATGCTCAGCTTGGAGTCTGCTTGAGATTCTCTCCCTCTCCCTCTGCCCCTCTTCTTGCTCTCTAAATAAATAAATAAAATCTTAAAAAGCAAGTCCTGTGGTTGTGTGTCTACTGGGCCCGGTGTGCTGGTCATCTCTTCCGTACTTGCTATTATGACTGACTTTTGAAATACTTTTTTTTTTATGGTTCCCAAATCTGTGAAAGAAGGAAGTGATGCTTTTAGATTAATCTTCTTTGTTCAGATGGATTTCCTAGAGGCTGAGGACATAAGCTGGAGCCAGGATTAGAGCCTAGGAAATTCATATGGGTCCTGCTTTCTTTTGGTTCTGTTCCATAAATGTCATTTGGTTAAGTATTTTCTCAACTAATACCACAGGTACAACTAAGGTGGGGGCCTGTACGTGTTTTGATTCTAAAAAGCGAGCGTCTTGCTTGAAAAGATAAGACGAAATACAGATTCTGCAGTTGTTCAGTTAGAAATATTTTATAGCAGAGATTGCCTTTTTAATAATTTTAAGGTTTGTTGCCAAGGACGGTATCACTTTTTATGCTTCCTACTGCTTAAAAGTGGGGATGTTTTGGGGCGCCTGGGGGGCACAGTCGGTTAAGTGGCCCACTCTATTTCAGCTCAGGGCATGATCTCAGGGTTGTGAGATCGAGTCCCGTGTTGGGCTCCGTGCTCAGCGCGGAGTCTGCTTTTGATTCTTTCTCTTTCTCTCCCTCTGCCCCTCCCTCCCCGGCCCATGTGCTCGGCCACGCTCCCTCTCAAATAAATAAACCTTAAAAAAAAAAAAAAGGTGATGTTATTTTGGACCATTCTCGACGGTAACAGTAGTGGGTGGTATCACTAAAATCCCCTCCCTGCAAAGATTGTCCTCGTATCTCTCTATCGCTTTGGAATGTCCTCAGTCTCTTTAAAGAGCTCAGCTCTCAGTTCAGTTTTTAGCAGACCTTTGAAGCAGTGTGATTTAGTGAAAAGGCTCACTTGAGCCAGATGCCTTAGGTCTGAAGCTCGGCTGTGACGCTAGTGGAAGGACTGTGGGCAAGTCATTTATCCTGTGTGCGCCTCCGTTTCCTCCCGAGCGAAACGGGAATAATAGCAGCGCCTTTGATGTAGGGTCTAAATGAGTGTACATCTGGTGCGGAGTGAGCCCCTGTATTAGCAGGTGTGATTTTTACACATCCTTTTGCTGCCAGTTCCTTACGATTAAAAGTGGAATGTTGCTGCAGGATTTTAAGCTCGATTGTAGCAACTTAGCAACAGAAAAAAAAAATTTGTTTTTTAAGCAATAGAATTTTTTTAGTCAGAAATGATTTCTTCCTGTCCGTGAAAACCCCTTGAGAAAAGGGGGAAGAAACAGCTCTTAGAACCAGTTCAGAAATAACGTCTCTAAAATGTAGAGACCGTATTAACACGTCAGTTATTTTTTTCCTCTTGCACTTGAGAATGTGTAAGTATCATTTAGGATAATAGCTTGGCTTCTGAGGTGGTTATTTACGGTTTGGTGTAACTTGGGGAGTCATGTAAAGGTTGATGCATGGATTTCTGGGTAAAATATGCTTCTGTTTGATATCTGCAAGCATTGCTCGAAGAGTAATTTCCCCCAAAACTCCCTAGGAAATTTTTACCTTTTACCTCAGGAAACCTGGAGTTTTGCCTCTTGCCCTGCTTGCAAAGTGAGTTCTTGCAAACCAACCCAGTTGCTTATCGTGTAACCAGTGGGTTCCATAATCCCAACCACAGCGCGCGCTCTGAATCCCTGAGATGTTGTCTTGGAATGCAGGTTTTGGGTTTCAGTTCAAGGTAGTTCCTCAGGTTGAGTTTCTAATCTGAGGAGATGCATAGGTATTTGTTCTAGGCCCTTCTACGCCCCTTCAAGGTGGGTGTGCCCGTGGGGGCGTGTATTTCCTCCGAGGCGCTCCACAAAGCTGGGGTGTGCAGATCCGGCCGAGGGAGGGGGTGATCCCTGCTGTGGTTTGTGTCCAGCACCTGTCCTGTTTGCGCAAAGTTTGAGTGTTCGAGCCTCCCTTGTCCTGCCCTCTTCGCCGCTGGCTGGGCCTCACCACCAGGCTTCAGCAGGTGAGGTGAAGAGGCCGCAGGAGGCTGAGTCCGGTGTTGAGTGCTGTGGCCCTTACTTAGGAGGTTTGCTGAGCAGGCCCCAGGGGAGAATGTGACAGTGGTGGGGAGAGTGATGGCACACGCGGATCTTGCCCTGCCTGCCTTTGTGTCTGCACTGCACGGAAAAAGCTGAAGTCTAGGGCCAGGCTGGAGGGCACATGGCTACGGCGGGCATTTGGGGTTTATTTTATATATATATATATATATTTAATTTTATTTATTTATTTTATTATTTTATTTGACAGAGCGAGAGCAAGCATGAGCAGGGGGGAGGGGCAAAGGGAGAGGGAGAAGCAGGCTCCCTGCTAAGCATGAAGCCCGATGCTGGGGCTTGACCCCAGGACCCTGAGATCACAACCTGAGCTGAAGGCGGCCACTTCCCCGACTGAGCCACCCAGGCGCCCTGGCACTTGGGGTTTTAAAAGATGAGTGGAAAAGGAAAAGAGCAAGGAGCAAGGTCAGCAGAGCTGTGCCCCCGTGCTGCTGCTTGGGGCTTGGGTGTCGCTCTCTGCAGTCACTCGGGTTCCTGTACAAGAAGCAGGATTTCCTCGTAGGATACCTGAGCCTTTTTTTACATGTGCAGCATGAACTTTTGGGCGTTTCTTGATTTTTGTTGTTGTAGCTACCTAATCTATAACGAGAAGCTTGCCATGCAGCCCTCTAGCCGGAAATAGAGTCTGAGAACCACAGGCTCTTGAAGAGCTTGTCCTGACCCTCCCCCGGAGGCACCCCCACACCCTGTCTTTGGGACTGGCCTGATTCACTGGTTTGGCCGTGCTGGGGCTGGCCTGCCTCATTAGAAAGCGTGTTTTGGAGCAGAGACAATGAGGGATGGGAAAGGTAACAAAAACCTCTCGGGATTCCCGGATTGCTCAGGATGTTATAACAGTAAGTGTTGCCTTTGATCTCAGAGGGTGGTGTGGGGCAGGCCAGCGAGGGGGGGTGGTTATTGAGAGCAGAGCTGGAGCCAGACAGCCATAATGGCTTGTCCAAAGGCTGCTATGAATCCCAGTGGCAAAAAGCTCTGTACTTGCCACTAATTTCTGTTTTCTTTGCTGTGGTTGGCTTTATTAAAAGGGCATAAGGAAGCAGCCTAGACATTCAGTTCCAATCCGTTTTCGGAGCGAAGCCGGTTTGGGGGTGGGGTGGAATCGGGCCTTTGGTGATTTCAGAGAAAGGATGACTGGCTTTATGGCTTATTCCCTTTCTTGGGGGAGGGGAGAGAGATCTACGGAATGTTATAAATCATCAAAGGGATTCACGAGACACAAACAGATGTTTCATCCTGTTTGCAGAGCTGGGACTGGTGCGGGGCTGCCGCCTTAAACGTGATTTTAAGGGGTGGCTCTGATGCTCCCTGTACCGCGTGTCACCTTTTTCTGGACGTGGTTCTGCGCTGGCCATTCGGCGCGTGAGTGAGATGATGGACGAGCTGTGTTTGGTTTCTGGATCGGAACTGGGAAACGGGGAGTCTGGACCGGAGAGGGGAGCAATGAAGGTTTAACCTGAGGATGGCCCTTTAACTTTCTATGAGGAAAAACCACCTAATCAACGGTTGCAAATTATGTAAATTTGATGCAATAATCAAGCTTCTTGCTCCACTGCATCATTTACCTTTTGATTTCAGAGAAGTTCAGCCCCGTGACTCTTTTCCTTATTTGAACTGGAGCGAGGCGCCCAGAGAGACTTGGGTCACACCCTAGGCGGGGAGCGCATCTATGTAAATACAAGCTGCTAATTTCAGACAGACACGGCTAAATTATTAGAGCTCGGTTACTTTGAGCTCACTCACCAGCTCCTCCATCCTCAAGTGTGTTCTTTCCGTGTGTTTCAGAACTGAAAACTGCCGTCCTGGCCTCCTGGGACTGGTTTGCTGGGAGCTTTAGGACCCTGCGTGGCTGGGTCTACAGGGGAGGCTGACTGCTGGGCGGGTGGGGTGGGGTGCTGGTGCAGAGGACTTCTAGAAGCAGCATTGCTCTTTTAATCCTCCGCACACCCTGGCTCCCCCCCCCCCCCCAATTCCAGGGACCTTAATATTTCGTTAGGATGCACGTGTAGGGTCTTGCTTGTGTATAGTGGTCCAAGCTGGGTTAACCTCGTTCTGGTTCCACCGCGACTGATTTACAAGGAAAGAGGAAAACCTTGAATTCATGAGGCAGTGCGTAACCTCTATGGACGAACGTGGGAAAAAATGGGCTTTGTGGAACTCTGTGATTGTACTCGGGGCTAGATGAGAGATCCCTCGGAGCGGGCGCCTGCCACGTGGGTGGGCTGACGGAGAAGGTGAAATGTTGATCGACTCTTGTTCCTGGAGGTGGTTTTGGAACCTACTGTACTTCGTACTCATCTGGCATTCATGACCATCGCAGTTCCTAAACAAGATGAAACTGTGTATAGCTAATGACACAAAGTGTTTCCTCCTTATCTAATCAGGAATCTTTCTGAGAGCAGCTAGATTAGATGTTACTCAGAATGGATAATATACGAAATAACTACTAACCGTATTTCATTTGTGGAATTAACCATGTGGCCTCGAACTTTGCGTATATTGCGAGTGAAAATAAAACCAATACAGAGCAGTCTAGTATTTTTAGCCAGTGGCACGCAAGAATTTGAGACTCTTGTTTGTTATTTTAATCCGCGTATGAAATACGATCTGCTGTTGGGAACAGAGTAATTTTATGCTATTGTTGCATTTGCCCATTTTGTTTGTGAAGTTCTATGAAATTGTAGTATTTTGATTTGGGGAGGGGAGGAGGTGTATTATAATAACATTTCACTCAAGAAGTCTATATTTGATTGTATAAGGCAGCATTTGGGGCGCTGGACACATGTTGTTAACAGGCTGAAAATGTACCAGAAGCTTACAGAAGAATTTTGGGAAGAAAATAACGCTGTCTTCAAAGATTTGAGATTGATTCCTGAACCTTACCAATTATGGAAGACCTGGGCATGTGCCGCTATGTATCACATTGAGTTTTAGTATCATTGGTATAACCAGCCACCTTCTTGTTCCAGGGATATAGATATATATATAGATATGCCATTTTTTTACTCAAGAAGGTAAAACTCATACGGTTATTTTTTTAAAGATTTTACTTATTTGAGAGAGAGAGGAGGACAGAGCAGGAGTTGGGGGGCCAGAGGGAGAGGGAGAAGCAGACTCTCTGCTGAGCAGGGGAGCTCGATCCTAGGACCTTGAGATCGTGACCTGAGCTGAAGGCAGATGCTTAACCAACGGAGCCACCCAGACGCTCCTACAATTAATAGTTACTTGTTAGTTGTCCATCCTGTATAATAACAGGCTAATCACGCCCATGCGAATGTTCATAATATTGGTTATAGAACACGTTTCGTTAACGTGAACGTGCACAGTTACGTAAGGATTAAGTATGACAGCAGTGCAATTCATACGGGGTTTGACCAGGAAATATTTAACAAGTTTGAAAATCCTTTTGGTCGGGTCATGAGACCTTTGTTTTGGAGCTCTGTTTTTTCTGCTCTGTTTCAATGTTCAAGCATTGGTGGCCGTAAAACCAAGCTGTCTGTTCAGAATCAAAGACTGAGTGCGTCCGGGGACTTAGCCGTTGCACAACTCGTCAGCAGAAAACACCTTTTCTTCAGCATCTCCTATGACTCCCCCTTACATTTTGCAAACTAACTGCTGCACTCGGGGTGAATAGTTAACAGAGATACGATAACAAAAAAGACTTTCCTTGAAGATATGAAAAGTTGGTCAATAATAGAGCATGCGTTAGAATCGCATTCTAATTTTATAATGGGAAGGGGTCTCTCCTTATTGGAATTGGTGTCTAGGGATGCATGAGCGGGTGGGAAATCTTCACAGGTCCTGATTGGTGGAATGAAAAGCACGTAAATGTAATTTCACACATACTAAGAAGTATATGGAATAATGACTGCTCGTTGGACCTTAGTTACCTGCGGCTCTGATTCTGTCCCTGGTTAAAGAACAGGGGCTCACATCATAAGAGCATGACTGTCGTCAGTCTCTAGACTAATTCTGTATGGATTCGCAATGGGCTACAAAATGTTTTATTCAGTATCTCTCCCTGTGTCCAAGAAGGTCTGGACAGGTGCCTGGGTGTGCTTTGACTAACATTCTCCCCGAGTCCTTTCCCTTCCTGCAGAATGGGAGAATACCCAGTAATAGCACCTTGTTAAGGAATTCAGTGAGTGTGAACCCCATGAGCAGTGCCTAGAATAGCGCCTGGCATATGTTCTAAGTGTTCAAGAACTAATTTGTCTAGAGACAGACCCCGGGCAGTATTTTCAGCCAGCACTCAGGGAGCATTAAGCCGCTGGCGGAATCAGACTTGCTTTTTCTTAATCTTTAAGCTAAAAAAAGATAGCTCCTCTTGGGGTGATCCTTTGTACGAGGAAATCCGTAACGTGGCGGGGTGGGTGTTGGCAGGGGGAGATTTCAGGATAGAGAAGGAGAGATGATTTCTTAAAGCCACTTCCAGATGATGTCTTAAAGCTTCCTGCCACCCTGAATTCCAGAATATCAGATATAACCATAATATAAACATAACAGCATCCTCTTTAAACCAAAGAAAGAAAAAAAATTCCAAGCTGTTCTGAATTATCTGGTTCATTTGAGATTGGACTCTGTGTGATTCGGTCCTAGTGGCAAGGCTCATTCTAGAAACACAGTCCTGCAAGCAAGTCGCCAGGACTGGAGGTTACTTTTCTCTGCAGCATAGTGATTGTAGGTTTCCCAACAGAATCATTCTGGCTTTTTTTCCCTTTCTGCTCCCCCAGAGCTGTGGTAAGGAGCCTCTTAGATCTGTGTGGGTGGTGGGCTTTTGCCTGTTGGGCAAGCAGGCACAGCCTGATTTTCCAAATGCATTTCTCCTGCATTTCTTGCTGCCTCCAGTAAAGCATATCTGAATTGTGTGGGAGTAGCTGCCTCTTGTGCTTTTGCTTTTTCTTTTCCTTTCTTACAAATCAGAGATGGGCTTGGGGGGTGGGGGTGCTGGTGTGTGCGGGGACTGACTGACCTTAGCCTAGCTAAGTAAAAGCAGGGGAGGGTTCTCCAGCAAGCATCTTGCTGTTTTCCCTTTTGTGCTTTTTCCTCGAGATCCTGGCTTGTCCTGTACTTTAGTACTTCAGATGTGAAGGTAGCCACTGGCCACGTGACTATGCCTGGTCTCCGTTGTTACGTGCTATCTGTGGAAAATACACGTGGACTTTCTAGGTCTTTGTAATATGAAAAGAGAGCTAGCGAAGTTGATTTTTATATTGATTGCATGTTTAAATGATACTGCTTTGGATATCGTTGAGTTAAAATTGTCACGCATTTTAGCAATTTTAATTGAACTGTTTGATAATTTTAAACGGTGCTCTGTTCCTGTTGGATAGCACTGTGTGTTCTGCCAAGAACTTGGGGGGCACACCTGTGGCCTTTCCCTAATAAAGTAGACTTGTATTGAGGTGTAACTAGCGTGCAGTAGTATTCGCCTATTTTCGGTGAACAGTTCTAGGAAGTGTGATAAATGCACGATGTCCTATAACCCATCACAGTCAAGTGCTCCTTTGTAGTGAACCCTCTCTATCACCACTGATCTCTTTCCTAGATTTTCTGACGTTTCTACAATGTTTAAGTAGAATCACACAGTATGTATCCTTTTGAGTAGAGTTTCTTAATCTGAGATTCATGCATGTGGTTGGTGTTAGACGTGCATTTCTTTTCACTGCTGAGTGGTATTCTGTCCTCTGGACAGACCACAGTTGGTATCTGTCGCTTCCTGAGCTCACAGACATGTGGTCGTTTCCAGTCTTTGGCAGTTACGGGCAGGGCTGCCGTATATAGGTTTTTGTGGGGTTATGGTATTCGTTGCTAGGTATTCATTGCTTGTGCATGTCTAACCTTTATAAGAAAATGCTAGTCTTTTCCAGACTACTCTTTTGCGTTCTCCAAGCAATGCATGAGGGTTCAGTTTGCTCTTGAGGGTTCCTTTGTACTTGGCGCTGTCGGTTTTTAAATTCTAGTCGTTTTAAAAGGTGTGCGGTAGAATCTCACTATGGTTTTAGTTTGCATTTCCCTAGTGACTGATAGATGGCGAGCATATTTCCCTATGTTGATTTGCCCCCTGTAAAATTGGGTTGTTTTCAGGATGCCTGGCTGGCTCAGTAGAGTATGTGACTCTTGATCTTGGGGTTGTAAGTTTGAGCCCCACGTTAGGTGTAGAGATTACTTAAAAATGAAATCTTAATAAAACCAAAAAATAAAAGGACACTAGTTCAAGTGTGGGCTTGAACTTGGGCTTGTATCTGCACTAAGAAATTTTGACTTGAGACCCACGCTTTGTGCACACACATGCAAAACTGAAACACGTTTCGTGAAACTTTGCCTTATTAAGAAATTATTTGTATTTATCCATGACATACTCTGACCTGTCCAGTTTTGTTCTGTTTAATTTAAAAGAAAAATGCTTGTCCGGAGACCTAGCATATTGACTTCCTGTGAGAGACATTCACAGCTTGTCTTGGATTTATGGGCGTGAATGTTTAAAGGCACTTTGCACCGGGCGTCACTCCACGGAGGCCCTTCCTCTCCATGGTGCTCTGCACACACGGGAGGGCGTTCTCTTTGCCAACTCTGGGTATTTAAATTTTGTGCCTCACTTTACTTCACAATTAAAAAGGAGTATAGAGGGTTCTTGCTAGGCCTGGTGTCAAGGAAATTCTGCCTTTTCCCACAGAGATTCCCTCCATCTCAGTGGTTCCCAAAGGGCCCCACAGGGAATCTTGGGGTTCTCAGAGTCCCTTTGAGGGCATTTGCACGTTAAGATGTATTCCTGTTTTTACTGTCATTCTCTCCCAACTGCGCGGCGGGGCATTCTAGATGCTACATGATCCGTGATAGCACATCGGATTGAGTTCAGGTGGGAGAATCGAGCTGACCGATTCAAGCCAGACATCATGGAGTTTGCAGGAGCAGGAGACTTTGCCTCATTTTTCGCTAAATTTTTTTATTTTGGAAAAGACAGTTTTCATAAGAATGTTATTTATGTTAACGTGTGGTGGTTATTTTCTAAATGAATTAATATATATATTTAAAATTTTTCTTGGTATTAATTTGAAACTTTTTAATTTTTTTAAAAGATTATTTATTTGTCAGAGAGAGAGCACAATCGGGGGGGAGAAGCAGGCAGGGGAAGAAGCAGGCTTCCTGCCGAGCAAAGAGCCCGATGGGGGACTCGATCCTGAGACCCTGTGATCATGACCTGAGCGAAGGCAGATGCTTAACCGACTGAGCCACGCAGTCATCCTGAAACTTTTTTTAAAGATTTTTTTCCTTTTAAGTAGTCTCTTCACCTAGTGTGGGGCTCGAATTCACAACCCCCTGAGATCAAGAGTCAGTCGCACACTCTACCTACTGAGCAAGCCAGGCACCGCAATTTGAAACTTAACTTGAAAATTTCCCTCCGTGTCTCTCTCTGCTTATCAATATCTATATATCTGTATCCCACGTAAACAACAGCGCTTTGGTCCTCAGTAATTTTTCAGAGTTCGAAGAGATCCTAAGACCCAGCAGTGTGACAATTGCTGCTTCAGTTACATGTCATGTGGCTTAAAACCTCTTCTTCTTCTTTTTTTTTTCTGGAGGAGAAAACACCTTCCAGCCTTTAAAAAACTTTTTATTGGGGCGCCTGAGTGGCTCCCTTGGTTGAGTGTCTGACTCTTGATTTTGGCTCAGATCATGATCCCAGGGTCGTGAGATCGAGCCCCTCATGGGGCCCTGCGCTGGGCTTAGAGGCTGCTTAAGATTCTTGCTCCCTCTGCCTCTGCTCGTTCCCCTTCCGCCTCTCCAAAAATAAATAAGTTAATTAATTAAAAAATAAGAAAATTAAAACTTTCGATTACAGGAAATTGCAACTATGTGCAGAAGTGGTGAAAATGATAAAATGTGCCACCATAGACTCTTCTCTTAGCCCCAGCTGTATCGAGCTCGTGGTCAACTTGGTTTCACTTAATGCTTCTGCTGCCACTTGGCTCTTTTGAACAGGATATCCTATACTTTGCAGACATTTCATTATTAATCTTTAAAAGATGAGAATACCTATATACATAATAGGTTTTGATCCCAGATAACTAGTCAGTGTTCTAATGTCCTCTGCTGTCTGTCTCTCATCTTGTTTTTGAAGCTTGGTTTAAAATGAGGTCCATACATTGAGATTGGCTGATTAAAAATGTAAGTTTATTACTAATCTAACACCCCCACCGTGACCCGTGGCCCTGCCCTTTGTAATTGGTTGAGGGAACAAAGTTGGCTGTCCCAAGGGGCACAAGTTTTGGGTGTGCAGGTGTGTGGCCTAATTTACCAACAGCGTTTGGGGTGGATCTGAAACACTTGAGTGTTGATAGGGTTTTTTTCTGAGGATATGCCATCTTTAGTGTTCTTCATAAAAAGAGGCCCGTCTTCTGGCCTCCAGTGTATCCCCTGCACGTTCTTCTTAGTTCATCCCTTCACCTGCACGCTTTCAGGGGCACAAACTATAGTATGTATAGTGTGCAGTTGGTATCTGGAAACTTCTTTAAGTTTCTTGACTCCTTGGGTCTGTGGGTGCCATTGCACGTGGGTAGGTGACGTGATCGAGAGAGTGGGAGTGCGGAGTCCTAATGGCCTCAGGGTGCACCGTTAGTGGAGCCGAGGGGGAGATCTAACAGTGGGGTCTCAGGAAGGTGGAAATGTGTGCGGGGCTGAACTCAGCTGGTCCACCTTGCATTCTGGATGCTGGTGGAGGGTGGTGCATGGGGGTGTTTGGGGTGGGGGTGCTGGCTGGGCGGGGGGTAAGAAAAGAGGACTAGGCGGGAGGGAGAGGGTCAAACACTCGTGAAACCAGCGGAAGGATCTTGTGTGAACAGGCCCCCACGGGACTGGGAAACTGGCTGGCTCTTGGGCAGTTGTTGCAAAAATCGGGTTAATGTACCTGGAGATAAACAGAGCCTTCCAGGAGGTCTCTATCCTCTCTCTGTTCACATTTTCATCCTTCAAGATTCACTCTCACTTCCTCTGAGAAGCCTCCCCCCGCCCCGCCCCCCACCCCCCAGGTTGGATGCATTTTCCACCTCCCTGTCGCTCTCTCGTTACCTTGTTCCTATTTCTGTCACAACACCAGTCGCACAGGATGTGAATTGTTTGTTTTCAGAGGTGCCTTTCCCCTCGTGCTGCCCTTGGCCCCCTTTGATCCTTCTTGTTAGCAGATTGCTGGTGAATATTTACTGCGCACCGGGCCCGGGGAGCTGTTCAATAATGCCGGGTGAATGAAAGAATCACCCTGAATGAGGAGGTGAGGTAGGGGTCATCCTTCTGCAACGCCCCAGGGAGGGCTTTTCGGCAAGTCGTGGGCCCTTTTGTAGGTCCTGACAGAAAGGTTGGAGCACGCTGACCTCACAATGTTCTGAGCGCCCAGGATGTAAAGCACACTCCCAAGAGACACCTGTGTGGAATTCAGAAGGCCTTTAGAACTTGCCAGAAATGTCAGTGGTCATACCTCAGTAAGCACGGTTTGCTGAGCACCTACTATGTACAGGCCCTCTGTGAGATGGGCTTCATTATTTCCAGTTCAGCTCTGTTCGCAGGTGCTTTTATCCGTAGGAACTGGGCAAGTTCCTCGAAGAACTGTCATAAGTTGAGGCTATTGGTAAAACTTGTTATTACTGTCGTTGGATTACACGATTTTGCACGTCTAGTACTTAGACCATAGTGAAACCTTACTGAATGCTTACTCCTGCTTTGACGGAAGAGGGATTCATCCAGGGGCGCGCCTGGCTCACTAAGTCAGTGGAGCGTACATGCGACTCTTGATCTCGGAGGCGTAAGTTTGAGCCCCACATTAGGTGTAGACGTTCCTTAAAAATAAAATCTTAAAAAAAAATGTTCATCCAAGTTGTCCGGTGTCATATTAACTATTAAGTGCTAAAGCCAAGCCTGGAGTCTGTCTTAGTCTGTTTTACTCCAAACTTCAGAACACAGATACAGTGATACAACGAGACTGTGTTTGCCCTTGTGACCTCAAAACAAGAGATTCTAGTTGTCCAGAAACGCTTCCCTCCATTTAAAACTGGTAGTGACTTCACTGGCAACATTGCAGTGTCTGTTTTATAGGATGTGGGCTGTTGCTGCTGTAGGAGGGTTCCTTGTCTATTAGTATAGCTTTGGAGGCCCTCGCCAGGTAAGGACGGGCTGGGGACACATCCCCTTGTTCATGCAGCTGGCGTGCAGCGAAAGCCAGAGAAGTGACTGGTAGGCCTCCGAATATGATGCTCTTAAAATCGGCCTTTTGCTAGGTTCCCATGTTTCCCTTGGATCCCAGATACCAGGAGAGTATCTGTCTGTACCCCCATTATAAACCCATTGTGTCTGGGAAGCCAACTAGGTCAGAAAAAGAATTCAGGAACCCAGAGAAACAGTCAGTGTATTGGTGCTTATATTTAATGAGGTAGGGAAGAAATGTTGTTTTAATATGTTTACTTGCATTATTTTGGTATTCCCTCAGCCATCCCTCCTTAACCATCAAAACCATCATCATCATCATCTGGCCCATCTCTGCTCATCTCGTGAGATACTGGCCTGGGCTGCTTCTGCTCTGTGGTTGTGATTTGTCCTGTGGGGGGCGGGGGGGTGGAGTCAAAGGGGGGTGAGCTGGAGGAATGGGCCTGCTGCCAGTGGTCCATGGGTAGGGAGCATAGGGCAAGGGGACAGCCTCCCAGGATCTAACAGATGTTTGAGCGTGATTGTGGTGATAATGCGAGTAATTCTGCCTCTTCACTTACGGCAGGCAGGTCCCTGTAAACCATGGTGTGTGTGTGTGTGTGTGTGTGTGTGTGTGTATAGGCAGGACATAACACGATGGCCTCTTTCGCTGCTCCCACCTCCGTTTGAGGGTGCACAGACTAGTTAGCATTTCCCCTACATGAGCACGAATGTCCATCTTTAATATGCAGGTCAAACCGCTCACACTCTGTCCAGCTTGTGAAGGTCAGGCAACCGTTTGGATTTTGTCTTCCGTTTCCAGACTGCCCAAATTGTTGTGCAGTGTTAGCACAGTTACTGGGCTTTGTCTTAAGATGCCCACACGTGGAAACACCTTTATCCTTCTTGTGGGAGGTCAACAAAGAACATGAGTCCCGTGCTAGGTTGCAAACATTTGTTTAATTTTTCCGGAAAAACGTGTCGTAGAATGTTGGTGGAGGTTTGTGCTGTTCCATAGCCCTGTGGTTGGAAAAACTTACCTTGTAAAATTGTTCATCGACAGCTCAGCACGGATCTATGAGATACGCACATAGCAGCATCTCGCTTTCACTTCATTTCTACTGAGTTTTTGGGGTTTTACTGTAATTAAACTTGGCATTCGTTTAAGGAATGAGTTGTGATTTCTTTGGTCACGACCTAGGGAAAATGACGTGTGTGTACTCTGGGGGTGAATGCTGGTGAGAACCTTTTGTGCTCTCCCCCCTCAATGCCCCCACCCCTCTTTTTTTCATTTCACAAGTCAGGCTGTAACTTTAAAAGAAACTGTAGGAGCTGTTCCCCAGGTTATCCACAAAATGAGTCTTTGTCTGCTTTTTCATTCACCATCTGGTTACAAAGCTAAATTGGAATCGTGCTTGTTTTAATTATTTTCTACTTGTGTGGCCAGGAGGTTATTTGGTCTGGTGAGGTTGCACGAAAGCGCACATTCTCGCTAATAGCACGCCGTCCACTTCCTCCGCCAGCACCAGGATGGTTAAGTCGATCCACTTGTGTGGCCAGCGCCTGATACAACACAGTGGTCACGACTTAGAATTACCGGAGGAAATGTGGTGTCAGTGTGTGGGTTCTCCCCCACCCCCACCCCGAGTTGTTGTTTTTTTTTCCTTTAAATCTCCAATAATGTTAATTAAGTGCATTTTTCTTCCAGCAGAAATATGATTACAAATGGCTTTGGTTGACAGTCTTAGATCAGCACATTGTGTGATGAAAGGGACAATGTGTATTTCAAAAATTGGTAAAATAAAGTATTCAGAACACTTATATTTTGAACACTCTCCACAGCATGAATAATGGAAATAGCGTAGTCAGAAACCTCTCTGTTCAGTCATGATTTTTAGTGAATCAGCCAAAAGATGCAAGTCTTGCAAAGAGGTATTGTTCAATACTAGGAAAGTGACATCAAAAGGTTTCTTAAATTTTTTCTTTCTTTCTTTTTTTTTTTTAAAGTCCTCCGTTCCCCGCTTTCCTGCTTGGGATGACTGAATACTCCAGAAGCAGGCACTTGTTTTCAGAAGGGGACTTGATTCAGGTTCTGTGAAATATTGTTCAGTGTGGTAATTAAGTAATGGGTGCTTACATATTCATTACAGTAGGCGATGAAATGTACATATGCATTGTCTTGTGAAATCCCCACCACCACTCCTCATTTAAAAAGCAAAACAGAACGTGTGGGCTCATACTTGGGAAAGGAAAACAGAACGCCCGCACCCCCACCCCAAAGAACTTTACTTAAAGCTGTCCATTTGAGCAAGACTTTATGAAAGATCCCAGAGATTTGGGAATACTTGCTAAGGTAATCCATTACAAATGTATGCTCTGGCATGGGAGCCGGAGTCGGGTCATGACCAAAAAATTTGGAAAGTCTGGTTAAAAGTACTGCCAAGCTAAAACCCAGTAGCTCTGACTTAGGCATACATCAGCATGCAGTGGGAGGAGGAAGGTGGGAGGATTAAAACGGGCTGGGGAAAAAATGCCTAGGAAGAATGATGAGCGATAATTCAGTCATCGAAATGACTTCATCAATAATACGCTGATATTTTACGGGGGGGGGTGTCAAATGGTTCTTTTCAGAAAAACAAATTAGCAGTTTGCCGCATGAATTTAATTTTTAAGATCTATCTGAATAGTAATTTGGCGCTCAGACAGGCGTCACGGTTCTTTTGTTAATGAACTAAAATACACTGGGGGGTGATGTTGACCTAAAAGACACGCAGAGCTAAAACCGAAGATTTTATTTTCATTTGATTGAACTGGCAGGTGTCTTAAGGTGGCAGCCCCGTATAGAAACAGTTTTCTTCAGCAGAGGGAGCAAAATTTAAAAACCTTCTGCCGTGGGGCACCTGGGTGGCTCAGTTCTTAAGCGTCTGCCTTCGGCTCAGGGCGTGGTCTGGGATCGAGTCCTGCATCGGGCTCCCTGCTTCCCTGGGAGCCTGCTTCTTCCTCTCCCACTCCCCCTGCTTGTGTTCCCTCTCTCGCTGGCTGTCTCTCTGTCAAATAAGTAAATAAAATCTTAAAATACAAAACAAAACCCTCTGCCGGTTGCTTATCACTTGCCTGTACTTCTAAAGGGTTGTGACAGTGGCCAAGGTCTGGAGGGACCAAGGTGTTCAGAAGAAGGATTTGGCTTGCAGCTGTCATGGGTGGTCTTCGCCTTCCTCCCGTCTGTTAGGGCCTTGACATTGTAGCCAAACCGGAGGGATTCAGTCCTCTGCCAAGATGGGACGCAGACAACACATCCAAATTGGGGAAATAAACATGCATTCTTGTCCTTTTACACACACACACACACACACACACACACACACACACGTGCACGCACTTTTTCTTAAGCTTCTTCCCACAGTCTTTTAAAAATAGCTTTATTGAGATGTAATCCATATACCATAAAATGCATCCTTATAAAGTATACAATTCAGTGGTTTTTAGCATACTCAGAGTTGTGCAAACCATCACCACTGTCTGATTTCAGAACACATTCATCACTCCTAAAAAAGAACCACATACCCATTAGCAGTCCCTGCCTATGCCCTCCCTCCGGACCTCCCTCCGGGCCCTGGTAATCTCTACTGTCCTTTCTGTTGGCTGTGGATTTGGCTTTTCTGGACGTTTCATAAAAATGGAATCATAAACTATGTGGTCTTTGTGTCTGGCTTTTTTCACTTATTATAATGTGTTCGAGGTTCATCCACGTTGTACCATGAATCAGTACTTTATTCCTTACACCCCCTTTACATTTTAAAAAATGGTGATAAAATGTACATAACAAAAGTTGTCCATTTTAACCAATTTTGAGAATGCAGTTAAGTGGCATGGATTTTATTCAAAATGTTGTGCAATCACCACCACTATGCTATCAATTTTCAAGACTTTATTCAGTCTTTTTTTTAAAGATTATTTATTTATGAGAGAGAGAGAAAAAAAAAAACGAGTGTGGGCGAGGGGCAGAGAGAGAAGCAGAAGCAGACTCCCTGCTGAGTAGGGAGCCCAACATGGGGCTCCATCCCGGGACCCCGAGATCATGGCCTGAGCCCAATACAGACACTTAACCAACTGAGCCACCCAAGTGCCCCAAGAATTCATTCATTCCTATTGCCAATAATACTCCATTGTGTGGATATACCACATTTTATTTATCCATCCATCAGGTGATGAAAATTTGTTTTCATTTTATTATAAATAATGCTGCCATGAACATCTGTGTCCAAGATTTTGTCTGGACATATGTTTTTAATTTTCTTGGGTGTATTCCTAGAAGTGGAATTGATTGGTCATATAGTAACTACATAGGTCTCTTACACGTCTATTCACATCCTTTGCCCATTTGTAAACTGGGTTGTCTTTTTTTTTTTTTTTTAAGATTTATTTTTTTATTTTAGAGAGAGAGAGCAGGCAAGTGGAAGGAGGGGCAGAGGGAAAGGGAGAGAAATCTCAAGCAGACTTCCCACTGAGCACAACCCAGGACCCTGAGATCATAAACTGAGCTGAAATCACGAGTCAGATGCTTAACCAACTGAGCCACTCAGGTGTCCTGGGTGTTTGCCTTTTTATTGTTGAGCTGTAAGTGCTCTTTATATAGCCTGAATACAGGTCACTAGTATGATAGATGATTTGCAAATAATTTCTTCCCGCTTGTCAGAGAAAGAAGGGTTATGTTGGTCCCCCCCCCTTTACCCTCAAATACATCTGAATGAGTTTGGGAATTGGCAGAAAGGATTATATTTAGTTAAGCATCCAAATTTGTTCAGAAACGTGTAGGTTAAGGAGAAAGGAAATGGAGGTTGAGTTATGTGAGATGTGGGTGTCGTAACATAAGAATGATCAGGGAATCCTAGGTCAACGGAAGCATGCCACTGAGGTGGTAATGCAGCGTTCAGACACGTATCACGCAGGGCAGTCTGGAGAAGAAAGGAGTGGGTGTTCTTGTTTTTAAAATCTGTGGTTATTGGTATGGACAAACGGACGAAAGCCACTAAGTGGGCAGACGATTAAAATGAAACGTCTTACAGTCAGAGCCCACAGCCCCAAAGCAAGGCCGGCTTGGTACATGCGGAAGTGTTCTCAGAGCACGTGTAGGTCTGTATGAATGTGCAAACAGCAATTGATCTGACAGCGTGAAGACACGGCAGCCTTCTCTAATTAAAGCCTCTTGATGACATTAAACTGTGTTGCTTAATTACAATAAATCATACACTAACAGATCATGTCTCCAAAGAGGCATTGTCAGCGTGCTGCATAATGGAAAAAAATTTGACCTTGTAATCGCGGGGGTTCCTGTGAGGCGATGGCTCTTGTCACCGAGAGGAATGTGTGCCCCACTTAAGTTTGGAATAACTCCGATCTTAGAGAATGCGTCCCGATAATTCTATTCATACAAAGATGTGTTTCATATGGACACGTTCTTTAAACGTGAGGCCGTTTTATATACATTGAAGGGACTAGAGTGTTTCATTCATTTGCTGTTTATTTTCACAGCCCTTAGTTCTCCGACCCCCTCTTAATTTTCAAGCTGGTCGGGGCTTGACTTCACTGCTACAGCTGTTTTGCACTCCTTGGGCAGAGCCCTTGCTCCGTGTCCCCTCCGTCAGTCACCTTTGGAGCCTGCAGACTACAGCTGGGTCACGCAGGTATTGGGCTGTTGTTACCAGAGCATCATGTTACGTATGTCCCTTTCTTAGATTAATACCGTAATAGTTGAGATGGTGTATCACTATAAACACAGAAGGTCTTTTTGAAACTCTTCATGAAGTAGTAGTAAAATACAGGCTAATGTGGGATTGGGAAGAGTAGTTTCTGTTCAAAACGAACCCCCATCTCCAGCTGAAGAACAGGAATATGATAGCGTATGACACTACCTAGGCTCATGAATGTTGCAATTAATTTATTTTCATTGGCTTAATTTTCAAAAATTAATGGTATTAAAACCAGTGGGGTCTATTTAATTTCTTCTTGATGCAGACTGTTGAACAATGACCAGCCTTTCTTCTCTTCTTGATTTTTGTAAATGGGCCTGGAAAGTCACTACATCTTAGCTCCATAGAACTGGATGGGGCCCCGGGGCTTACTCCATCCATCGCCCTCGTTTTGTAGCAGGCCGTGTTAGAGATGTCACGGTCACCTCGCCTAGGGCAGAGGTCTGACCCACATGTCCAAGGGCAGGGTGCTCTCTGCTCTGGAGCGCTACCTGTAACTCCACGTTTGGCTACTTCCCCCCCTCCCCCAATACACATTCTCTCCCCTTTCTTTGGATCCTGGATGCCATTATTTCCTTCCTTTTTCTCTTCCTGTTTCTGACCATTTTCTAGCTACTGTTTCATCTTTTTTTTTTTTTTAAGATTTTATTTATTTATTTGACAGAGACAGCCAGCGAGAGAGGGAACACAAGCAGGGGGAGTGGGAGAGGAAGAAGCAGGCTCCCAGCGGAAGAGCCTGACGTGGGGCTCGATCCCAGACCGCTGGGATCACGCCCTGAGCCGAAGGCAGACGCTCAACGACTGCGCCACCCAGGCGCCCCCACTGTTTCGTCTTTTGCAGCGTGTCCCTAGATGTTGAGGTGGCCACTGCTCTTGCTGGAGTGTGCAGAAGAGCTCCCAATGCTCTGTCCCTTTCCCCCCAGCCTCAGCCCTTCTTTCTTGGGTGACTGCTGTCTGTTCCTCTTGACCAGCAGTTATAACGGGCTGTGTCCTCCTCTGCCTTTTGGGAGATGTGGCTGTGCAGAGCCTGGCCCCTTCATCACCCCAGAGGAGGAGACTGTTCCGTGAACACTGTGGGTGGGAGATGGGGGTGGTTCTATGGCTGAAACTCTGAAAACTGGGGGGGGGGGGGGGGGGGGAGGCAGTGCAGTGGGTAGATAGCCTCTGGGAGGGAAGGAAAAGTATGTCAAGTCTAACTTCTTCACTTGCGTGTTTTATGACACTATTTCTAAAATTTCAGCATGGTGTTAAAAATAGGAATCCAAGGATTAAATATTTTGGCTTGTCAAGTTTTGGAATGAACTACTTTTGTCAACCTCAAACATGAATAATCGCTAACATTTAGTTAGAACTGTAGTATACATTTTAAGTGTACATTTCAAGTAACATTTGTAAATTCCTGTGTATAATGGTAGATACTAAGACTTTTGTAAGGAAACCACTTTGCTTGGGAAAAGAGTGTTGTAGTAATTCCCAAATGTTGAAAACTGGCTCTCTGGAGTTTGTTAACAACACACACTCTTCAGTGTTCTGATGCAGCATTGGCTCACGAATGAAATACAGGGTAATGGTGGTGGTGTTTTAATTAAAAAGTAAAAAATTTTAAGTGTGTTACCGCATTTTGACGTATAACCAGGGTTATGCATTTTAACATACCATCCAGGTTAATTGTGATCCCGTCAGGATCGGAAGGAGTGCTGGACTTTGAGCAAATTCCTTTTGCCAGGCAAAGCTTAACTTATTTGCAGTATCGAGAGTGGTTCAGCAGGTCATGCATACAAATCAATTTCTGTGACTTTTGATTACCCCTCTTCTACGTGTTCCAGATTGTAGGGTTATCTCCGTGAATGCAGATGCTGTGCTCAGATGTCTGTGGAGTGCCCGCTGTATGCCCTTTCTCTCCGTGTGCACCTTCTTCTCGCTGCTTCTCTGATGGAGGATGCCGTTGCCCAGTGAGGTCACAGAGCAGAAACATCAAGGACTGGTGTTTGAGCCCAGTTTTGATTCTGTGGCTTACGTAACACAAAGGGTGCCTCTGTTACTTTGCTTTTCATTAGCTGGGCAGGCAGCTTACACGCTGCATGGGCATAGTGATGAGCACAGGCAGGTGCTAGTTTTCATTCCTTGCAGTGGACGTATTGAACCCCCGGACCCCCAGACTGTATGAAGTCTACTCCCCATCTTGCTTTGAATGGTCTTTTTAGCTGATGAATATTGGAAGAGCTATTGAGTCGACGCGTTGGACACATCTGATTTGTTTCAGGCCGACTTCATCCATGTGACTTGGTGGTGGTCTGTATGTTTATTACGATTACAGCTCTGGCGGGGAAGGTAGATTTATGGTGTTGATGTCACAGTCTTTGTTCCAGCCCTTCTTAGCTCCTTCTAGGTCAGAAATGTGTCTCGATTCCTCTTCAGTGGGAAAAACATGAGTGTGAATGTGAGATAGTTTCAGTCAATACTCTCAGATCTCAGATGATCTTGTGACCTGTCTAGTCCTGAAGTCTCCTGTGGGATATTTTTTTTTAAGATTTATTTTTATTTATATGAGAGCGCGAGCAGGAAGAGGAGCAGAGGGAGGGAGGGAGAGAGAGAATCCTCAAGTAGACTCTCGTGCTGAGTGTGGAGCCGACGTGGGGCTCAGTCCTAGTACCCCTGAGATCGTGACCTGAGCCGATAGCAAGAGTTAGGTGCTTAACTGGCTGAGTCACCCAGGTGCCCCCACCTGTGGGATATTAATGGAATTTTGCTACGAAGCTGTGTGTTGGGACCTGTCTGTCTCTCCATGATAATGTAAACTCTGTCAAAGGCTTGGCCACCTTGAGGCAAGAGCAGGCTTGCAGCACTAATGAACCATCATATAAATGACCTTTATCTCTTAATTTTTTATATTTTTAAATTTTTAGAAAAGATTTTATTTATTCGTTTGACAGAGAGCACAAGCAGGGGGCGCAGCAGGGAATGGGAGAAGCGGGATCCCCACTGAGCATTGAGCCCGATGTGGGACTCGATCTTAGGACCCTGGGATCATGACCTGAGCCAAAGGCAGATGCTTAACCGACTGAGCCACCCAGGCCCCAGGCCCGAACTTTATCTCTTTAAAAAAGAAAAGGAAAGAAAAGAGACTGTTTTCAAAAGGACATACTTTCTTCTATACCTACGCTATCCTTCCTGCCCATGTCATGTTAGAAAAAGTGAAAAAGTGTTATTTTTGCTGTTATGTACACGTTCTTGATGGTTTTTCTTCTGTGCAGTTTTGAGATGTCTCCTTGTTAATGGAAAAGCATGCAATACTCAAGCAGAACTCGTACCTTCTTCATGGCCTGTTCTCTTTTGTTGTATATACTTCATGTTTACATGAACAATCCTCCTCCCTCCACCCCACGTTCTTTCCCACTCTGCCACATTTTGAGTGGAAAAAAAAATGTTCTTAAAGGGTGGTACGTTTTTTTCCCTCTGGAGCGGCAGATGTAAGATCTGCAGAGGCTTCCTTAAGCACGTGGGCTTCCAGTTTCTCTACAACAGACGGGGAAGTGGTCAAGTCCGGGGCGGGCCCCAGCCTCGCATCTTACCTGCCAGAAACGCTGCCTCGTCTCCGTGGGCCTGCCTGCCACAGCGAGGGTGCTCCCTAAACAAGACCTGCTATACTCCATGGGCCGGACCTTCTAGTTTGTCATCAGAGTTTATATTTACATATAAAATGTCTTCTTTTTGGGCAAGAATGTACTCTAGGAATTGCTTAAGGGAGGCCCATTAACTTTGCCATCGATAGCTGGATTCGCCATTATTCTGTAGTAAGTGGAGGTGAGAAATCCCATTGATGAAAAGCCGGGATGGGAGTAGTGCCCAGTCTCCTCATAGTACCTTCACTGATGGATACTTGGTAAAGGCAGCAAATAAAAGTAGGTGATTATATTACCAGGAGGGCGGGCAGTACTGAGAATGTCTAAACATCAGGAACTCCTGAGAGAGGAAGAATATAATTTGGTACAGTCTGCTACTCTATTTTGTGTATGGTTTATTGAAAGTAGCCTTTTATAGTACATGAGTAATTTGTTTTAATCTTAGAACATTTAGAAACTCTGAATTCTTAAAATAAAATGGAAAAAAAAACAGCGACATTTGTGCCACCCTGATAATTATTAACATTTTATGTTTGTCAGTTTTCCTCTTTTTCTCATCTAGTAGGCCGAAACAGGAAGAAACAAAACAGAAACAGTTCCCAAAGCTCATTGCACGTGCTTCTTCTCTTATTCCAAGTGTTGTCTTAAAATCATTTCTCTCATCTTTCTTTGTAATGGGCTGTCTAGTGTTTCAGTGTGCACTGAATCGCTGCAAAGCTCCCCTCCCCCGGCTCCGTGCAGTGTGACACTCTACCCCCTTTATATGGGCCTGTCGAATCTCTGGAACAGCCTCAGAGGACAGGGATGGCTATGGGAACCCGGGGCAAAGCAGACCCACACCCCCAGGGGGGTCTGACTCCTAGACCTTCAGCCAGCTCCCCAGCCACTGTACCCTGCGGCCTGCTAGAATTTATTAACACCTGGCTTTCTGGTAAAATACTGAATGTCCTCAAAGTCTAGTGCATTTTCATAATTATCGTCTTAAGATAAAATATGGAATTACTTGGTCCAAATATACATTTTTATTTATTTTTTAAAGTCTTGGTAAGTGTTGGGGCGCCTGAGTGGTTCAGTTGGTTAAGCGTCCAACTCTTGCTTTCGGCTCAGGTTGTGAGCTCAGGGGCCTGGCATCGAGCCCCGTGGCAGGCTCTGCACTCAGTGAGGAGTCTGCTCAGGATTCTCTCTCTCTCCCTCCTCTCCCCCCTCGCTTTCGTGCACGTGGGCTGTTCTGCTCTTTCCCCCTAAATAAATGAATAAAATCTTAAAAAAAAATCTTAGCTAGTCTTAACGTTTTACATAACTCTTAAAATTCACGGAGACGTTCTGTGAGAGTTTCCTACTTTCTTTAAACTATAGAAAAAGCGAGGAGATGGTTTTTATTGCCGAAGTGTTTTTCACAGGATTATTCAGATAACCCCCTCCTACCTCAAAATGAACGTTCCTCTGTATTGTGACCTTTCTCCACCCCGATATTTAATTTGTTTATTTGTCCTTGTTTATTTTTACTTAGGCATTTAGTACTAGTACTAAATTATTCAACCATTATTTATATGCTTTGATTTTACAGTTTATTTACGTCCACGCTCGAAGATAGGCACCCTAAGTCCGAGGCAGGTAAAATAATGAGGATTGTTGTGTGAAAAGCTGCTTTACTGACCCATTCCTAGTTCAGGATTTTAAAAAACGCTGTTACGAATGCCTTCCGTAAATTGGTTTTGTGATTTCTGGGATTTTTCCACTTCAAAGGAAGGGTGTCATTAAGTTCTCAAATGTAACCAAATCGGTCTTACAATTTTGGTGGGCATCATTATTGATGGTGGAATTCAAAGATGGTGAATATCGTATTTAAAAACTCCCCCAAAGCTGTGTTGAAGTTACATTAAAGAATTGGCCGCGTACTGAGAGTCTGATCACCTCCTGGTGTAAAATTAGGCTATTGTACATCAAAGAGGCCTGTGCTAAGTATGGTTCCATCAATGTCTTTGGAGCGGGGGAAGGGCGGCCCGACATCCTGTCACTGTGCCCTCCAACAGTTAGCAGATGTTCTGTGAGTTAATGTTGCCCTTCAGTTATCTTTGACAGAAGCAGGGTCTGGTGAAGATCAGATTGTTTAGACTAATGCACGTTGATCTTGGCATAGTAAGCAGAAGCTCTCAGCCTACTAGACAAGGAAGAGCCAGGTTGTTAAATTCAAAAAACAAAGCAATTAATAATTGGAGAATGGCTTCAGTGTCCTTGACTCATTCGTAGTCATTCATTCTGATGAATGCTGCTTTTCGATTTACCTGGGAGGACCTTTTAAATAGCTTTAGGGTATTAAGCTCCATGCTGCTGACCTTGCTGATCTGGGCATCAGCACCAGTGCGGGCTCTCCTTTCAGACCTCCAGGGAGAGCGAGATCACGGGGACAGCTAGCCCTTTGGGTGTTTCGGCTGCTTTGTGACACCTCGCTGTTTGGCACTCGCCCTGGAGGTTCAGTTTTATTTAATGCTTGCTTAATGTTAACTTAATGCGTGTGTATCACAGAGTCAAATGCGACGTCTGCTTGAGTTTTAGGGGAAGTATATGATATTCTGGCACACTTGGGAGTAGTAGGTGGTAATGTTATAGCTTCCAGAGGTGCCTGTTAAATTCCCTTTCATAGTCGACTACAAAGCAGTGGTCAGTCCTAAAGCAGTTTTGGGAAGTAGGCGAGAGAGGGAGATGTTCACGGAGTCTGTGTTCTGTTCTGTTCTGTTTTGTTTTAGCTTGGGTATATAACTTCTCCGGCATGCTCTCATGCTTCCTGTGACTGAGATCGAGCACTGGCATGTAACTGGTTTCCTTCCGTTGGTGTTGGGAGCGACCATGGAGTATGCGTAGCTCTGGCTGACCGAGCTGTTGTCTTGAAAAATAGAATGTCGTGAAAAATAGAACTTTTTGAAAGATCTTTTTTTTTTTTTTTTTTTGGAAAGAAGTTTCACAAGAAAGTCTGATGTGCTCTCTGGTGTTTTCTTAAACAGCTTTATTGAGATACAAGTTACCTACCCTACAATCCACCCATTTAAAGAGTATAATTCAGTGATTTTTAAGTGAACTCTCCAGGTTGTAGAATGACCATCGTAATCTAATTTCAGAATCTTCCCAGCCCACAGTTTCTCTGATTTTAGAAGTAAAATATCTCTTTCCACGAGTATAAATCATTCGGCGTCGGAGTTATTTTGATAGGTTCTAACCTACCTAGTTACGTGGCTTTTTATATTACTTTTATACATACTCTGCAGAAAATTTTTAATCCCAGCTTATCTGCCTTTTTGCTGGTCTCAAGTTTTCTGTAACAGTCACCTCTTCATGAGCTAAAATAATTTCAATTCCCTAACTATTGTAATGCTCAGAACATCCATAGATACCTAATTTTATTAATAACTTAAGCTGTGAAAATGCTACTGCTAACACCATACATTTCTGAGTACTTGGGATTATTTGCTATTTTAGATGATTATTTAAAAAAATTTTGGATTATCATTTTAAACAAGAATAGTTGAAGGTACATTTTATTTTTTAATTTTTTTGTCAAAGCCTGATTTAATTAGAATCTAAGTCCATTTGCTGCTGTTGTATAATCATAAAATATGCATCAAAAGTGATTCTCTCTGTATCGCTATTGTTTGTAATTTGTTTTTTTCCAAGAGGGGCTAGAGTAGATTGAAGAATGCAGTGTGGTTTAATATTCTTAACCAGGGATGCGCATCTGAATCCCTGTGGAACCATAAAAATTCACCACTGTGAGTTTCTGCTTCCAGCAACTGGAATAACTGGAGTGGAGGCCAGCTCTGATGGTTGGAGCTGCACTCCAAATTGGTTTGTCTTTGGACTGAAAGTCTGAAGGTCAAGGTTATCAATTTATCTTGGTCTATTCGCGGACTTCCTGTTTTTTGCCTGTGTAATGGAGAGAGAGCTTTTGATATGAATTTTAGTGTATGGGAAAGTAGTTCAAGTCCTGGGGGTGGGGGGAGTAGGATTCAACCAAAATTGGTTTTATAATTAAATGTAGCTGACAATTTATCGTGCTGCTGGGAATGAAATAAAACCCATCTGTGCTTTATATAAATTGTATCACATTTATAAACTTACCCTTAAAATAAAAATTTTGACTTGACTTTACTCCCTTTAGATGGAAATTTTCTGACGAGGATTTCCACTTGCTTATGTTTTCTTAGGGTAGCACGGGTAAGGTTCTGGTTTAATATAGCCCCTAGCTTGCTTTGTTCTGTTTGGGGTAATGGAGCTTTGGGTAGACCAGAAGGCTGAGCTGTGGCTCTCTTTGGGAGTTTGCTTTGGAAGGGAACTGCCCGGGGTTAATCCTCTCCTTTGCTGTTGACTAAACTGTGCAGTCTGGGTCAAGTTAGCCTTTCCTTCAGGGGCTTGTTCTGTTCTTTTTTCTTTTCTTTTCTTTTTAAATTAAATATTTATTTGAAAGAGAGAGCGTGAGAGGGGAGGGGCAGAGGGAGAGAATCGCAAGCCGACTCCGTGCTGAGTGGGTTGCCTTGCCTGCCGTGGGTCTCGATCTCATGACCCACAAGGTCATGACCCAAGCCGAAACCAAGAGTCAGGGGCTTAACCGATGAGCCCCCCCAGGCGCCCCTCATGGGGTGGTTCTGAGACTGAGTTGTGATACATGGGCAGCGTATTCAGTAAATGGTTATTGTCTTTGTTGTTGGTGTTCAGCTGTTTGTATTTGAAATAATGAATTTTTTATTAAATGAATTTCTTGTCTGGTAATACTCCATTCTGTTGTTTTGTTGTCACATGTAGACTGGAAGCTTTGAAGAGGTTCAGACTCTTCCTGTCCCGTTTTGAAGCATCTATTTGGTGAATGTGACTTCTTGGTGGCTTAAAGGACTTTTAAATGTGGTTTCCAAAGACCCTGGCGTACATTAATGTATTCATTTATTCACTAGGAAGAGTTGAAATTCATTTTTATTACACAGTAGCTTATAGCAGGTGTTAGAAACTCCTGTTGTTAACACTAATGGCAATCAGCATTTAACTTTTTTTCTTCACTGTCTGCTGTCTTGTGGTTTTCCACCATTTATTCTTAATTGTCATGTATAGTGGAAGTAATTAAATCCGTGAGTCTCCTCCTCTTATAAACGTTTGCACCCCTTTTAAGTTTTCTTGGCTTTCCCAGATTCTGGATTCAATTAACATGCTGATGGTTCTCTGGTTTGTAGGGCAGATGAGTCAGCCTCGGTGTAGCTTTTTTTCCTCCTTCCTTCCTGCTTGTCTGCATGTAGTTGATGTACCTGTGTATATAACCAAGCAAAGAATTTCTCGTCCTTTCTCTGGGAAGAAGGTGTGTGGAGCCACCGTGGAAAGAAACTTGCAATGCTTGGTTTCATTTTTCTTGGAGCGCCTGAGTGGCTCAGTCAAGAAGCGTCTGCCTTTCGGCTCAGGTCCTGATCCCAGGGTCCTGGGATTGAGTCCCTCTGTCATTGGGCTCCGTGTTCAGCGGGAAGCCTGCTTCTCCCTCTCGCACTCCTCCTGCTTGTGTTCCCTCTCTCGCTGCCTCTCACTCTGTCAAATAAATAAATAAATAAATAAATAAAATCTTAAAAAAAAAAAAAAGTTTAAAATCGTTTGTCCTGACTGTGCCAAGTGGACACAAGCATTTGGATGTTGGTAATTCCAAACAGATTTTGAATACAGCGGTCAGAGTTAGGGCATTGAACTATTTTGTATCAGGAAAAAAACAGGCGGAGTGATTTTCCAAAACACTGTTTGACTCTCCTAACCTGAGCCATTAGGTGATTAAGTAATCTGAGTGAGTACATGGGGACACGTTATGCAGCCACACTTGCTGTAGCTGCTATATTTAAGGATTTCAGGTTGAGAATTTTGCTATGAATTATGTGCAGTATGAGGATGTGGGGAAAGAAGAATCTAGGGCAAATAAGTTATCTTCAATTGTTTCAGGATAGAAAGGGAATATGTTGGTTATAATGCAAGTTTTTAAAATTATTTTTTTTTTTTAAGATTTTATTTATTTGAGAGAGAGGGAATGAGGGAGAGGGGGAGCTCACATGAGCTGGGGGGGGAGGGTCAGAGGAAGGGGGAGAAGCAGGCTCTCCCCTCAGCAGGGAGCCCGACCCATGGCTCCATCTGGGCTGAAGGTAGATGCTTAACTGACTGAGCCACCCAGGCACCACCCCTGTAATGCAAGGATTTTAATGAAAATTGGGGAGAGGTGTATGGAAAGGGAGAAGAGAGTGTGCTTGCTCTCAAGAGAAATGGTGGTTTTATTTTAAGCTAGCAAGCATTCTCTTAAGTAGTTCAGAATCCATTTTGCCTTCCCTGATCACTCACGTGGCTGGTGAGCATTTATGAGAAATGGTTCCATTCCCATTATGTGTTGTAGATCCCCGGGCATATTGCATAATGTTTTATGTTTGAAGATGTGGACAAAAATGAGACGAAGAATGGGATGTTTGTCACCAATTGCACTGACTTCGTAAATAATACAATTCCGTTTGGGGCTTAAAAATTTACACTGCGTGTGTTGGTGTTAGTGGCTTGAAATCCACTTTACGGGCCAAGGAGATTTCATTATTTCTCTTTTAAGTGTGCTGTTTTCTCTGAATCTTCATTATAGCAGATTATTAGGGGGGAAGGGGCTATCGTAGTATTTTCTAAAATGTATTTTGGAAATTTCCATTGACTGCTTCCAACTTTTCATAAGCTCACAGAAATGGCTCAACATTTTAATTTGATTTAATATTTTGTTCCAGATGTTAACTAGTGGATTTTCCTTCTTTTTAGTTATACTTGAAAGGGCAGAGAGAACTGCTCTTGCTTTCTTCTCAAGTATAAAAACGTCAAAGTCAAAGTTAACCTTTATTCTTCCTTGAAACCATTAGAGGGTAGAAAGCGAGCATTTGCAGACAGGAACAGCATACAGCTAGATGAGAAGCAGCTGTACCAGGAGGATCGGGGCGGGAAGAGCTCACCAGAATATGCTTTGTTGCCGAGGTTTTCAGCATTTACTTATTTACTGCCTCTTTGGGTGGGTAGCTGGGGGGAAGTCAAGCCAATTAAATGGATAAAAGTTATTTATTTCCGTGGAAGAGGCAGGATATAGTAGACCGTCTCAGGCACACAGGCTGGAAGTTGAAGACTCCTTAATTAAGGCCACGAGAGGAACTCTAGGACACAGCTGAAGAAGTTTTTTTCTAAGTTAACAGCATGCGCATTAGGGATGGAAAGCATTTTCAGTGAGATTCCTTAGACCCTACTGTAATGTGAACTTACCACTTTTCTTTACAAACGAAAAGAGAAACCCCATCCACAAGGTTGTAGCTTATCTGTGGGTGAGGGGGGGTAGATTCGTACTGGTTAGTTCTAAAGGACCTCATTGGTATTTTAGCTTTTGTTCTCGAATCCAAGATGGTGACTTCCTTTTGGTGATGGAAGATGCTGAACAAAGATGTTCCATCTGAGAATGGAATTTTGTGGGCGGGTAAATTTTTAGTGTCTCCATCCACTGCCACAACCACATTATGTGCCCTAATTAGGCACATGTGAGTGAAGTAGGCCCAGCTGGGTTATTCCAAAGAGAATGGGTAGTGAGAAAGTTTCAGTCAGAACTATTTCCAGGTTGGAAAATTCCCACTTCTATTTCCAGGGTTGCTCAGTCTGGAGGTAGAGCACAAATTAAAGAGCACTGTTTTAGAAGTGGGATTGGGTTTTGGCACTGGCAGCTTGATAATTGCACTTTCGGCAAACGATCCTTTGGTGGGTTTGGGCCCGCCAGACACGAGTTGCTCCTGAAGAAGCAGTGAAGGGAAAGGGAAGGGATACGGTAGAGGGAGGTCTGAATGAGAGGAAACACCGACGCCCCCCCCCTGCAAGTTCCAGAACCTTCCACAGGTTGCAGTGTTGTCTCCATAAGTGACAGTGAGGGAAAGCCACCAAAGATAACAGTGGATCCCAATTTCTCTTTCTGTCCTTTATCTGAATACACACAGGCATCTTTTCTAGTTAAAATTCTTGCCGGTCCTGTTTTGGAGATAGGGCAAATACCATGTAACTGTGTATTTGTTTGTTTATTTTAAAGAATTTATTTATTTATTTGTCAGCACGTGTGCACGTATAAGCTGGAGGAGCAGCAGGTGAGAGGGAGCCCGA
Organism: Ursus arctos; assembly: GCF_023065955.2. NCBI lineage: Eukaryota > Metazoa > Chordata > Mammalia > Carnivora > Ursidae > Ursus > Ursus arctos. The sequence goes on from NW_026622997.1 coordinate 18,945,447, forward strand.
TGAGGGAACCTGATGTGGGACTCGATCCCAGCACCCTGGGATCATGACCTGAGCCAAAGGCAGATGCTTAACCAACTGAGCCACCTAGGCGTCCTTTAGCTGTGTTTTTGATGATGAAGTTTCTTCTCACACTTTGACCCCCTGATCTCTTGTCACAGATGTCACACCTGGTCACTCTTCTTTTTAGTGACCTTCTATCATGCAGGCATGACACAATGAAAGTTAGAAATTGGTTTGGAGGTGGTTACTGGGCCCACTCTATCTGAGACCTAGACGTTGGGTAAGGCTGCTGGACGTCCTTGTTCCAGTCTGTGGATACACAGCTTCCCTTCTGACTCACGACCAGAATTTGGGGGAGGTGGATCAAACTGTAGGCGTGAGTGGAGGCAGATTTCCCTAATGCAGAGACCATTATACAGGATTGCCTTTTCTGTTTTGTGCAGCATGTTAACCGGGCACCAGAAGTGACCAGTCTGCATTTTGCTGTGTTCATGATGAAGCCCAACCACAGGTCTTCTGGTCTACCTCACTCAGTTTCTCGTTATTTCTATCTGGAAATGTGTTATTTAGTTAATGTGTTATTTAACAGATACCCCTAATTAATAACATGGAGACCATATAGCCAATGGGGGAACATTGGTGCTCCTGACCAGTAGTGCTCAATAATTGGCATATTTTGTTGACTCTAAGTTGTACTTGGTTTTCATATTTTTAAAAAGCCTAAAATAAGAAATAACCCGGGTGGTCTCCATGACACGGTTTCCATAGCCTGAGCGTGAGTGCATTTGGTCATGGTGGTTCGTCTTGCCGTTCCTTCCATCAAGTTATAGGCATTGTTGGGACTTCGCATAATTGAAATGAAGTGAAGACTTCATCTCAACGCCAGATCATATTGTAAATTTATTTGGAGCAAACAGAGGCATGGAAATGAAAGCAGCAGGCTGCAAATTTCATATTCGCGAAACAAGTATTTGTTGTGGCCAAAATTTCGCGTTTTCATGCAAAACAACCACCAGGTGTTTTACAGGACCTTAAAAAAGAAACGTCTCCCCCCACCCCCCGAGTAGATGAGGTTCTGGTGGGTCCACTAGGATGGCCTATTCCAGCGCACCTGAAGGCAGGAGAAATTGAGCCTAAAGAAAGAAAACGGAAAGCAAAGCTGGTATCTTGCACGACTAAGGGATCGCGTCACATGTGACTGACAGGAGGGTATGTCGTGTTAGGTATAAATATAATGCTGAATTTCATACTCATCGCCACCAATACTTGAAGGTTATGTTTTTTGGTGAAGGAAGAGGATGTTGCTTCACATGAAGACTTAAAGAGCTCACCTCAGGGACCTTCATGTCTAGTGCGGGAGCCTGTCATTTTGGGGGGATGTCTGAGGAAGCATTCTGCTCTAAGAGGCAAACAACATGCTAAGATTCTAAACGTTTCTGAGGCAAAGAGACATTTTCAGTCAATACTTGAAAGGCGGAGCTGAGTTAACTAGGGGAAGGGCTGGTAGAGTTTGGGCAGAGCCCCTGTTTTGCTCCCACGACTAGCTACCAGGTGGGGATGGTTGTGTGAACCAGCCAGAGCAAACCTTGCTTCCAGCCCGGGCCAGTGTGGAGGGCCATGAAAAGACACTGTTGATAATGAAGCCGGAGGTCGGGTTTTCACCCGTCGTCTTCCCAGTAGAGTGCAAGCAAGCTTTCTGACCGTGACTTCGGCTTTCTAGGCCACACTGTCCTCATATGTAAATTTTGGTGCAAGCGTGCAGAGTCCTGGCAATAGAAGGAGGTGCTTTTGTGTCCCACAAGCCGGGTCGACTGGAGCCTCAGAGAAGCAGCTCTATTCTGGGGGCCAGTCCTATTCACCGTGACTTTTATATTTGCTGATTTTTTTTTTAAAGAAGTGACCGCTTTATGGGTTAAACTTGGAAGTTATTCTAGGCTTCTGCAAAGTCGCTGTGTGGTCCCTCTGTGCACACGCTTTTGTGCAGCGTTATAAATGGGATGTGTTGGCATCAGTCGCTGCTTCGTTTGGCAGGAAGAGAGACAGCCTGAGTCACTTTCCCTGGTGCTTCTTCCAGGCTTTCCCCCCCGCCCCCCCTTCCCTGTGCTGATCACATCTCAGGAGATTTCTCTGTACGAGCTCATTTGGGGCTTGGCTGGAGAGTTGATTAGAAGGAGCCTAGACTCCTGTATCTCTGCTCGTTTAAAGGAGAATGTGTGTGCCCAGTCCCGGGCCAGGAGGTATTTGCAGTCTGTGTTGATTTTTCTTTTTTATCTTTTTTTTTCCCACGAGTAGTTTGCCTCGTGTCTCTCAGAGCAGGGGATCTCCCGCTCTGCCCACTGGCTTGTCAGAGGCCAGGCCGGGTGCCTTCCTTGGCCTCACTGCTGCCTCGTCTTCCCCAGCACCCCCTCTACCCCCCACCTTACTCCCCTGAAATCCTGTTTGTTTCTTACACTCAGATTAATTTATTGACGTGTAATTCTTTATAACAGAACACTTTAAAGGCTGCTGTGAATCTGAGCAATCATGCTTAGCTGAGATTCCTGTGAGGCTGTAGGTTTTAACAAGTACAGCTCTTTGAGTCGTTGACAAGAAACTCTCTTTAGATTCTTCCCCCCACCCCCTTCCCCCACATTCATGTCACACTGTCCCCTGTCTGTGCGTGGTTTCCTAGTAACACGTGCACTCTCACTGTAGGCGAACCGTTTTTTTTCCTCTTGGCTCAGATGTCGACTCCCAAAGAAGGAGTCACGCACCTGCCTCCCTGCCTATTCGCGAACGGGCGAAATGGTGGTGGGGGGCGGCCTGTGTGGGCCGTACGGAGGAGACTGCTGTCTCTCCTTCCTTCCCCCTCCTCATCTCTCTCCTTTCTCTCCCTTAACCTGCTGTGAACACGAGGTTGTCTGAATGTCTATTAAGTAGTTTCCTTGGCGGGCCTGTCATGTAGGGAACAGACGACGGATGGCGTGTTTCCAGCTGACAGAGCAGGTGAAAGGTAGTAAGCAGCTCCAGCATTTTCCTTTCCAGACATGCTCCTGAGCCTAGATTCACGGTGGAGGAAACACTCATTGGATGTGCAAAGTTTTATGAGTTAAATGTAGTGTGGGAGAGCAGAGGCTATTCTCGAAGGGCAGCTATATTGGGATAGATCAATACCTCTGTTTTATTGTCCAGCAGTTCCATTCATGGATGCGTGTCCCATTTCATCCGTTCGTCAGCTGATGGGTGTTTGCGTTGTCTCCACGTGCGGGCCATCACGAACATCTGCGGGCAGGTTGTGTGGCCATTTTGCTCACTTGTCCTAGGTGTACGTACCTAGGGGTGGAATTGCTGGGTCTCGTGCTGACGCCCTTGAACCTTTTGAGGAATGAGCCCGACTGTTTTCAAAACCACTGCACCAGTTTTCATTACCACCAGTGTAGGAGGGATCCAATTTCTCTGCGTTCCTGTCAACACTTATTATTGTCTGTCTGTCTGATTATAGCCATCCTACTGGGTATGAAGTGGTATCTCGTTGTGGTTTCGAGTTGGAATTCCCTCATGGCTTAATGCTGTCAAAGCTTATTTTCATGTGTTTATTATCTCCTTTTGGTCTTAGAGTAGAAATCTTGAGGTTAATTCCTATCATCCTATCTGAGAAATTTTCAACACATTCATGTCTTCTTTCTTTATTAAATTTCTACTTTAGTGCTAGTTTTGAGAAGAGCAGTTGGGCGGTGTCTCTATTTAGGAAAAGATAAAAAGCATTACTCAGGAAGGGCGCTCTTTGAGTAGTAAAATCAGAAATAGAAACTTCTTATCCCCAGGTAAATTAACACGACTCCAGCCGTCAGTTGCAGACTTAGAAGGGAAGCCCTTGCGACATTAAATGATCGGGCTCCTAATGTGCGTTCCGTGTTCCTCTTTATTGAGAAGTCAGAACAATAGTAAAACCCTTCAGCCAGTTCACTGCTCCCCTCTGCGCCATGATTTCAATGCAGGAGAAAAAAAGTCTTTTCAATGGAAACACTCAATTACTTTGCTGTTTCTAGGGAAACAGAGAGTGTAAGCTTTGAGAGATGGTAGTTCTGGATGAGCCTACGAGTTCCACCCTTTATTGTTGGCCCATTCAGGTGTTCTTGCTTTATCAGGAGCTGATTGTTTTCTTTAAAAAAAAAAATGGGGGGAAAATTCTGCCAGGTGTGTTCCTGAAACGCTGTCCCCTTAAGGGGTGTAAAAAGTACTTTGCCAGTGTGATTACACTAAGGATCTTCACATGGGGATGTTATCCTGGGCTGTCCTGGTGGACCCAGTGTCATCACGAGGATCCTTATAAAAGCAGAGGTAGGAGGCGGAGGTAGGGCGGAAGGGAGGCGAGGTTGCTGAGGGGCGGTCCGGCCGTGCTCTCTGAAGATGGGGTACGGGGCCACAAGCCACGGAGTACAGGCAGCTGGCTTGAAACAAGGCAAGACACTAGATTTCAGAGCTTGTGGGAGAAGCCAGCCCTGCCAGCCCCACCCCTCCCTTATAACCCGGTGAAACTGATTTTGAACTTCCTTCCAGAAGGTACGCGAGTAAGTTTGCGTTTGTCAGACGCTAGTAACAGCAGCAGGAGAAAACCAGGCCAAGTGTTCTCTTTGTTCTGTCGTCCCTCACTAATAGAGGGGGCATTCCCTCACTGCACCCTCTTTGTGCCAGACCCGCCGTGTGATACCACGCAGTTGGCATGACTTTGGGCACAGACTGGTGAAGGCAGTCCGCGAGATCACACAGCTTATAAGTGGTTCCAGATTCCATGATTTTTGTGGGGAGGTGGGGGTTCACGCTTGACTTTGTCAGCTACGTGAGTTAACTTATCCCTTTGACCCTTTTTTTTTTTTTATGGTTTTAAAAAAAACAACTGTTTAATCCTAGAGAATCAAGTTTTGAATACAGTTGACCCTTGAACAGCTTGGAGGTTAGGGGCACCGGGCCCCCTGAGCTGTTGAAAACCTGCGTATGATTCTTGACTCCCTCAGAACTTAATTCCTAAGAGCTTACTCCTGACTGGAAGCCTTCCTGGTAGCATAAAGTCGATTAACATGTATTTTGTACGTTACGTTATTATATACTGTGTCCTTCCAATAAAGTAAGCCAGAGAAAAGAAAATGCCAAGGAAATCCTAAGGAAAATCTGTTTACAGTCCTGGGCTGTGTTTATTGCAAATGCCTGTGTGTAAGTTGGACCCGTGTTGTTCAGGGGTCGACTGCATCCTGAATGCTCCACACAGATCTTGCTCCATTACGGGCGGGATTCAGCGGGTAATTGAGAAAACCATACACTCCATCCTCTGACAAAGGAGAATGTCATGGGTGAGAAGCCCAGTGAAGAAAGTGAAGCAGTTACTTAGACGGTGTGGTAGGCTGGTCTGAGAAGACTTTGTTGAAAAGGTGGTGTTTGAGGGGCGCCTGGGTGGCTCAGTGGGTTAAGCGTCCAGCTCTTGATTCCGGCTCATGTCTTGATCTTGGGGGTCCTGAGATGGAGCCCACCTCAGGCTCCGTGTTCAGCAGGGAGTCTGCTTCTCCCTCTCCCCCGTCCCTCCCCCTGCTCATACAGGAGTGTGCGTGCCTGCGGGCTCATTTGGGCGCTCTCAAGTAAAAATCTTAGAATAAATTAAAAAGGTGGTATTTGAGAAATACTGTGATAAGGGAAGATCCAGAGGAAGAGACTTATGGGAGAAACAAGTGCTAAAGGGTATTTAGGAGATGGGTTCAAACCATTGTAAACCAGAGCAGAGATGCAAAGTAAATACTGAAAGTTAAGAATGTTGGTTGAGCCCATTCTGTCATGAATGACCGGAATCTTGCTCCTTCCCTTGCTGGAGGTTTGATCACTACTGTTGGCCAGGCAATGGCTCTGGTTCTAGAGGGGAGCAGATCCCACACAGCCCTGTCCTGCCCTTTGTGAAGAGGAAGTCTGTGGGTCTTCAAAAGTCGTATGAATTATAAAGGGACTGCTTTCCTATATGTTGACTTCTTTTTAATTTCAGCAGTACATTAGTAGAAGTTTCTAGTGAACATAAAACCAAAATAAGCTCATATTTTGGTTCACTTAAGCTGCAGTATTAGTGGTATTTTTTGTATTGAGAAAATAGATTTTTTCTTGGTAAAACGTGATTATGGTTTTGTTTTGAATACTGACGGGTGATTTTACAAGCCTTTTTAAACTCAAGCCCCGTTTGCCAGTAATATTCTTTCTAGAACTTCCACATGGAATAAAATACTAGTAACATCAGTATTGATGCTCAGTATCTCAAAGTAATTTAAAGTAGAATTTGTTTTGAAATGAGCAGATTTAACATCCTAAGTTTTTTGTTGTTGAGGTAAAGTTCACATGATAGAAAATTCACCGTTTTAACCATTTTAAGGTGTATAGTTTTCAGAGTTTTCTTTCTAGAGGTTAAGATAAAAGGCTCCAGACTCCTGTTTGCATCGAGCAGAAAAGCTTTGAACAAAGTGAAAGATCCTCACTAGGGAGAGCGCCCCAGAATGTCCTGAGGTAGGTTTGTTGGAGCCAGACAGCAGGCTCTGCCTTGGCCAACCTGCCTGTTACCTCAGCACTGCGTTACTTCATGTAAATCTCTTAGAAAGCTTCCCAGAAGGGGCGCCTGGGTGGCTCAGTCGGTTAAGCCACTGATTCTTGGTTTTAGCTCACAGCATATATGGTAAGCAGAGAGAACCCTGGATTTTGCAGTGGTGAAGATACCCGTTTTCGTAATAGAACAATTCTTGGTCAGATGAATACAATTCACAGGCTAGTGAGGATTATGAGGCAAATGTGCAGACTTATTTTTTTTTAAGATTTTATTTATTTATTTGACAGAGAGAGAGACAGCCAGCGAGAGAGGGAACACAAGCAGGGGGAGTGGGAGAGGAAGAAGCAGGCTCATAGCCCAGGAGCCCGATGTGGGGCTCGATCCCACAACGCCGGGATCACGCCCTGAGCCGAAGGCAGACGCTTAACCGCTGTGCCACCCAGGCGCCCCTGCAGACTTATTTTTATGCTCTTCACTCATTAGTATTTTCTGTGCTGCTTCTCTTTAATCACAGGTTCATTTTGGATAGGATTTATACAGTACATGTCCATGAACTTAAATCATAATTTCAAACTGAGAACCTCGTAATCACAGTGGGAGCTAGTGTGGTTGATTTGATGGACAGCTGCCTCACGTGCTCATCTGAGTAGTTCTCAGGCTGTTTTTTAAGGGAGGATCTCTGCTTTTCTTTATTGATTTTCCCCCCCTTAAAAAAATCAAATGGGCATTGATTGGGAAATCGTATCAAATTTAGGGGAAATAATAAATGCCCAGAGGAATGAGAAATCTTTTCTCAAATATTAAGCTATAGTTTATTTGGTGGGTTTTTTGGAAACTTTCCGGTTGGTACCAAAGAAAATGAATGGTCCTTGCATTCTGCTTCTGTATTTAAGGAGGGTAGCAGCATGTTGAACCCTGAACAGTCCTCTCTGCAGGCTCATAGACGGGGCCTCTTGTTGGAGCCTCTTCCAGATGTGTTTCTTTGCATCTCACTGAGAAGCAGTTCCGCCTTCCTCCCGGTTTATTGTTGGCCGTGTAATTTTGTTTATGATGTTTTTGTTGCTGGTGGTTTTTCTTGTACTCTGTACTCTGACTCAGGAAGCCCGTCTCCTTTTCTATTTATGGTAATTACTAGAGAGCATTTTCTTTTGGCCCTTGGGGAGCTCCTGCTGTGTTTCTTTGTGTGGGCATGTATGTTAGCGGTGCGAAGTGTTTTCTTTGAGGTCAGGGCTTTTGTAAAATGGTCTGAAAAGTTTGTCGAACCCCAACTGGCCATTAAAAATTTTTGTGTGTTTTGTATAGGACTACCCACCCCGCACCCCCACCCCCCACCCCTGAGCTTTACATCAACGTTAGGGATAAAATCCATCCATTACTGTCCTGTGGGAAGGACAAGATCTATTTTCTCTTGTGTGTGTGCCCGCCAGGTTGGAGAAGGTCTTTTTGAGAGCGACCCTGATAACTGAGGAATGTTAGGAACAAAAAGCGAGCCCGCAGGCCGCGGAGTCTCTCTGGAGACAAAGTGGAATTATAGGTTCACGGTGGGCAGGAGATACCCCAGAATGTAGAGCCTCACCGTCCTGCTCTACTGTACAAGAAGAGGAATAGAAGCTTCACCTGTGTCTTTCAGGTAACTTGGGGACTGGGGGTATTTGGCAGTAGCTTGAGTTTTAGATAAATGAGAAGAAAAACTCAACACGTGGAGGTGGTTGGTGTTTTTTTTTCCCCCTTTCCCTCCCTCTAGTAGATTGACCTTAGTTTAGCTCCCTTCCCTGTGATGGGATATTGGGTCAGAGGTCACCTACATTTCAAATCTGTCCCTCCTGACAGAATTAAATCCACAAGCAGTCCTAACCTGGTTTCCTGATTCTTGTACTGAGATGTTATTTTTGTATTTATTATTGGCAAACCAGAACTGATCTCTGACTCAGACATGCAGGGTTTCCCTCATTCAGTGGGAACTCTGGAAACTTTGAGTAGTTTACAGCCATTCGATTCACTTCCTTCAAGCTAATAGGTGCTCAGTTTATGTTTCAAGGAACGAAAGCTTTAGTATCTGCTAAAACTTTTTTTTCCTCTCTATTTCAGAGAACACTGAAATCTTGATCTTCGAGAATTTCTGTAAAAACAGTAAAAGTGTATTAGGACATTCTGGGTATCTATTTAAATAGTTATCTGATTTCCTTATTTACATGAGTTTCTTTCTGTTTTCTTAGCTTCATTTGCTCAACAATTCTGACACTCCTAATATAAACAAGGGTTGCTGTTGGGCAGTTGTTAAGAATAGTCATTAGTGCTGTGAGACTGCTTTTTACTGAGGGTGGCAGTGTCAATAGATGGTCCCAGGGCTGAGTCCCAGAGGTGTGAATCTGGGCTTATCAAAATCTTGGGGCACATGCCACAACCCCGACCTATTAACATGCCACAACCCCAACCTGTTCAAGTCCGAATGGGGGTGAGGTCTGTACTTCATTAAGCTCCCCAGGGGGGTTTCCAGGGCAGCCAAGCTTGACACACGTAGCATTCTGGAGAAGAGCTTCCGGGGCTGCTCAAACCTGAGCACAAGTCCTCAGCAATGGACGTGAGAAAGACTGACTTATTTGGAAGATAAGAATATGGGTTTTTTTTTTGGGTAAACCCAGTAAAGGAGTATCTTTAAGGTGAGAATCTTGGTTTCAGGGGCCGGAGGTATAGCAAGGCGGTGTGGCTCGTGGCCGTGGGTAAAATAAGGATGTTCATTACTCACCAGCCATTGGGTTTCTGTATTCTGCCTCCAGGTCTTGGGGTTTATGCCTTTGGATTTTGTAGTGTTCTACCCTTCGGTGTCCCCAACAGCTTTTCTGTCTGTGGGTCTAGCCAGGATCCTTCCTCAGTTCACTTGAGGGGGAACAGATTGGAATTTGGATCTCCACACAGATCTTTGTTTTGTGACCTCTTGAAAACGTCACTGCGTCGTCCCGGTGTTGCCGTACGGGGCATCTTGTGACCGTATTTTGACTACCTATGAGCACAGGCCTCAGGCCAGTGTCTCCTTGGGTGCCTGTCTCTGCATAGGGGTGGATGTTCGTCCTTTTTCTTATTTGCACGTGAAGCCTATATAGAAGAAGGGATAGTTTTGGGGTGTATGACAGATTGATTTTATTTAGGACTTCACATGGCTGAACAGAATTTTCTTACCAGCACCAGCTGATGAGCGCCAGTGTCACCTGTATTGATCACTGCCCCATTGTTGACCGGCCATCACTGGTGAATTAGGGCTGTGGTGACAAGTGGGTTTTTATAGAATGACTCTTGAGTACGTGAAACCTCCATTTTCTCCCTTCATGCTCACCCCTCCGTCTTCACTCGCTATTTTTAAAAGCATTATCTTACCTAAGGCTCTAGAAACCTTCTTAGCCATAAAATGAGTCATCCAGGTTAGCCAGCCCTTTATTTGACTTCGTTCCTAACTTTCACATGGACAAATAAACTGCATTTTCTGCCCTTCAATAAATTAGGGTACAAGAAATTGATGTTTAAACTACTGGTTATATTCCGATCTCTCGTTTTGACCCCTGGCCTGAGCTCTGACATCTCTCCTAGGGCAGGTTATAGGAAACTCAGACTAGGAAGCCTAAAAATGAAACTCTGGTTCCTCCCTTCTCTCTGTTCCAGAGCACTCTTCTCAGAAGTGTCTTCCTTTTCCCCCGAGGTGAGACTCCGTTTACGGAGATGAAACATTTTGGAGTTTATCTTTAACTCCCCCCTTTGTCACACATTCTAGATAAGCATCGAGTTGGTTCTGCCTAATAAGTGTTTGTTCTCAACGGAGCAGTCCCTGGGGGACTTTTAAAAAATGTAGATCAGATTGTTCCTTCTTTGCTCAAAACTTCTCCAGTGGTTTCCATTGAGAGTAAAATTGTCCTCTGCCTGCTGCTTTATTTTTTCATACATGCTGGCTGACGTGTCAGTGGTAAGCTTCCACTTAAATCCATGTTACTTATAACATGAGTTTTTGCTTATCACTGAAATGTCAGCAGAGGAAGAATCATGACTTTGCCTCCAGATAGCCATATTTGCTTTCCCTAGCAGCTTTGATTTAAAATGAGATTGTATACATGCAATGTTCTCTTTGTGGGGGGTCATCCCTCGCGACTTTAGGGGAGCTTTGTCAACCTATAGGTGAGCGTGAATCTCTTCATTGAACCACACACTGGTACGTTGGGTTTTATAGAGCTAAATAACCACAGGAAATCTTGTCCTGCACGAAAGGAACAATACTAGAACTGGCTTGGATGCACGCACCAAGGAAGATTTCCATTTTTTTTTAGGTGGCAGTAATGATGACTTGGAAACCAGTGTGAAATGGTGATCTAGTTAAATCTTGTTACTGGACTAGGACTAGATTGACTTGTAGGAGATCTATCCATTTGAAAACCATTGTTATCTTGTACAGAGGGTCCTGGTCACACAGAATCATGCATTCTATGTGATAGGAAACCAAGAGCTGTGGGTAAATACTGAAACAGCCATAGGTGGTAAATTGAGTCTAATTGACTGTTGAGCCCAATTGACTGTGTTTCTTGGTACCAAGGTATTGATATGAAAACGAATTGAGAATGGACTCTCACTGGTTCATTTAGAAAGTCTGTTCTTTATTTTCTGTGGAATTACTGAAGTCACAATGATTATTTAGTTAATAAACGCCAGTACTCGGGTTTCCTGGAATTTCTTTTGGGATGCAGATGCAAGATGAGAGAGAGGTCACCTCTTGTGGAGGTTGTCCTGGGGGTGGGTATTGACAGTTGTGGGGGAATTGCAGCCTAGAAGGTAAGTTGGGTTGATTATAAAGGAATTTTTGTAGGCCATGCTAAGAAATTTGGAAATTTCCCCTGTAGGAGTCACTGGGGAGCCATGGAAGGCTTTGGTGTAAGGGGAAGGAATGACATGGATTGATGGTTTTCCAGGGTAACTCATGGTCACTCTGTTTTTTTTGTGTGTGTGGTGTGTGTGTGGGGGGGGGTTGTTTTGTTTTTGTTTGTTTGTTTTTAAGAGGAAGACTGTGTGTGGAGGATGGTTGGGCCAGGGATTGGTTGGTGGCAGTCATTTTGGAAGGTTTCCTCTGTAAGAGGGGAGAGGAGAGTGTGTTTCAAGGCTGTATCTGAGGACTAGAAAGACAAAGAGCATTATACCTGGATTTAGGGAGTGGAGGTGAATGAGAAGGTGCCACGTCCTGCTCTAGGATTTCAAATCGTGGGTAGGCAGGAGGTCTGTAGGAGGGATAATTGCGGTAGAATCCCACAAGACGGTGGGGGCGGGGTAGAGGAGGAAGGAGATTGTCAAGAAAATGCATGAGTAGTCATGGGTATTAAAATCATTACAGATTGGGAAGCGCAGAAAAATCCTAGTTAAAAGTGGTCGGGGGACAGGAACTAGGAAAGCGAGGGGGGAATCAGGTTGCCAGTAGAAAGTTTGTGTTAGATTTGGCAATTACCATGCTTTTCATGGCAGTGAGAACCATTTTCCTAGGGAGCGAGGAAGTCCAATCCACCACAAGGCTGGTGTGCACCTGTGATTCTCCAAGTGTGTGGTCCCCAGGCCAGCACTGTCAGCATCACCTGGGAGCGACTGTGGAGGTGGGGCCCCCAACGGGGGGCGGTCGTCAAGCCTTGTGGAGGTTTCTCACGGATGCTCGAGTTGGCGATCACTCTTCTACACATGGGCAAACAGTTCTAGAATTGGGAGTCCAGGTCCCTCTTACCTCGAGGCCACTGTCTTGTTTTCCATCTGTTTCTAAGTGTTCACTCCTGGGAGATGGTTTCGAATACACCATGTGTGCTAGACTCCTTGCTCCTTGTTGGGAGCACAGAGATGAATAGGGCACACGGCAGGTGCTCTGGACTCAACACCGACTAATTCGGGTGGGATCTGTCTTCACACCTCTTTGCCTAAGGTTGGTCGTTTGCAGATGTTTGTGTGATAATACTTCATAGGCCAGTTGTAAAATGGGGAGGGGACTATGTGCGAGAAACACGTAGGATGTGGCCTGCCACATAGTAGTCTACACTTATCAGTGTGTGAAGTGCTCATAGAGGGGGAGGCAGACATGAAAACGGTTTCTGGAGACCCATCAATTCTAGGTCATTCTCTCTGCAGAGGGCTGGAGGGTATGAGAAGGGGGGGTAAAACACACCAGCACAAATGTGGCACATGATCCATTTACCCTCAACCCAAGGGCAGGATTTTATTTGTATGCTTTCTGATAATTTGATAAGTTTTCATAAAAAGGCCAAAAATCGATCCAGTGGCTTATGATCTAGTGGGACCAGGCAGTTGGTGTCCTGGGCAGGTACGTACACTTACGCTTACATCCTGGATGGGGGCACTGCTGAGCCAAAAAAGCCAACAAACCAGTCAGCTTCTTGATGGAACTCCTAAAACGTTCCCAGCAGTGTCCTAGGGCCTCAGGGAGGAAACAGGAGTGTAAAAATTGCTCAGAGGGCCATAACCTTGACTGGTCCTGGCAGGAGCTGGGGCAGCAAGCCATCTCAGTGGTTTGGGTCACCCTGTTGGTGCTTGGAAACTGGCTGGTGGAGAACAGGCTTTTGTCTAGTCTTAATCCTGGAGGATTTATTTTAATGATTTATTTATTTTAGAGCACGCGCATGTGGTGGGGAGGGGGGAGAGGGAGAGAGAGCAAGAATCCCCAAACTGAGCTCGGAGCCCGATGTGGGGCTTGATCCCAGGACCCTGAGTTTGACACTCAACCAGTTGAGCCACCCAGGCGTCCCTCCTGGAGGATTTATTTTGTGGAAGAGTCCTTAGAAAATGATTTGAAGACCTACAGAAACGGTGTGTTTCCAGGGCTTCCTTGTAGACTGAAAAGTCTCCCACTTTATCCCCAGAATTCCTCTACATCCCCTGCAAAATTGAAAGGCCTGGTGTAGCAGAGAGGATGGCAGCTATTTTCCTGAGCATTGTATGGGTATCTGTAATTCAGGTGGTTCTCCCCTACTTGCGACTCGGATTCTTGTGCAAAGTATTTAATATTCCTGAGTTTTCCTAAGCATAAAGGTACATCCTTTGAAGAATCTCAGGGACATGATGGAAATGCAGCAGGAAGTGGCCCACAGTCCTTGAAACCCTATCCAATGAAACACAAAAAGGATGCTCTGGAAAGAAACGTGTTAGCCATGGGAGCTTCTGGTGATGATGGACACATTCTGTAGGGAGACATGCGGCTGTTGAGCACCTGAAGTGTGTCTAATACAACTTGGAACATATTTTTTTTTTAATTGTAATTAATTGTAGATGTGGCTACATGTAGCTGGTGGCTACTCTATCGGTTAGTGCCATTTGGGGAATTTTGGGGAGGGATGGGGTGTATTCTTCACATTAAAAAGGCTTAATGATGAGAAGATCCAAATCGGTTAGAATTCCTTTGGGAACCTACACGTTAGTAACATCCCCAAATGAAGTCCTTGTCTACTTGCCCCATCAGCACTGCTGATGCTGAGTCGACTGTCCTTCGTTCTGCTTGGGTTTTTGAAGACACCGGTCCAGCATTTCTTTGTCACTTGATTTTTAGTACTTTCCCCATCTCCCTACACTTGAAGGTAGATGGTCAACCCAGAGAATTCTTGGAGGTTATCCTGCTGTAGGTCTCGCGCTTTTCTGATGATGTCGAAACCACTAAGTGTTGGATGAAGAGCTTCGGGAGGGTGGACGGTTCCCTGACTGCACCGCTTACCCGTGAACGTGGGGCTGTCGCAGCCCATGCTGCCGCTGTCTTGACAACAGCAATGTGACATGCTCAGACGCAAAAGAGCTGACTTGGCAGCTGCCCAGCAGATTTTTATAAAGACTCAGTTGGTGGCCGGAGAATCAGGCTGTCAGAGTTGTGTGTTATGCAATAAATCGTTTTCAGCAGAAGTTCTTAATCCAATTTCAGCTGTGGCTTTTTTTTTTTTTTTAAATAGGCGGTAATCAAAGATAAGTACACATTATTTAATGGGAGTTTGGAAGAAGTAAAACTCTCCTTGCATAAGCATTTTCAGGCCGTTTACTTTATCCCAGGAAGCATGTCTGTCTGAGGGAAATTTGCTGCTGGAAGTGCTTTTTAATTTAAAGTCCAGGCAGAGCAAATATCATTCACAAGTTCAGTAAGTCCGTGGTTTCCTGGCCGCTTGTCCACTTTCTAGATCTGAATATTCTTTGATATTGTCAGCATTGACTGTTGATCCATTTCATGGAATTAAAAAAAAATGGATTAGCATCAGGTTGATTTGAGAAATGGAGATTTGTAATGGAGAAGACATGATTATTTTTGAAAAGGGAAGAAACATTAAGTTTTAGCCTGAGTTATAGCGCTCCCATTTTTCAGTATTTTCTCATTTATTTTTTGGCTCTGTACATCCTTGTTTACGTGGAATCCATGTCAAGAATCAAGACAGCCTCACCTCCCCTACCCCTATGCCCCCTTTTTGGGGGGGTGCTTTCGTTGTTACTCTTCTCAAGCTTGATGGAAGAGGCTGGCGTTTCAGACAGCAACACATTGTATTAAGTAGGACGACTTAACAGGTATACGCAGAGCTTGTTCTGAAAAGAAAAGGCGTTCATGGGGAGGGTTCCAGTCGTTTTCCCTGGAATGAGGAAAGCGCTCTCAGTTTTTCTCCATCTCCCTCACGAACCCGGTCTTTCAAATTTTGTCTCTTTACTTGTTGGCTCTGTGCACCTGCCAGACCCGCCCCCCCCCCCCCCAATTCTCCTCCTCTCCATGAAGTGCTTATTTCTTGTTAATCCAACTTCGGGTCGGGTTAAGCGTTGGAGTTGGGCCATGGCACTCCCTTTTCATTTTCAAAGGAGTAGAAAGTCACAAGTTCCTCCGTTCCCAGAGCCTTGGCAAGGTGCATAGAGAGAGGCTATAGCACATGCTGGTGGAATTGGTTAACTTTTCCAGTGGCTCCTGTGATCCAAACACCTAATCATTTGTCTTAGCATTTGTATGAGCCATCGTACAGAGGTTTCCTGAAGGAGAAGGTCTTCCTACCTTTGAATCTGAACATTCTCTTCCCGAACAATCCCACCCTCCCTTCCACATCTGCTTGTTGAACCTACAGGAGGTTGCAAAGAACATTTGATTTCCTGTGCGCCCTCCCTGTGGAAGCATGAGTGCCTGCTGTGGACTGTGATGCCATCTTTAACTGTGCTAGTCCCAAGGGATTCCCCCCCCGCCCCAAGCAAGTTGACCTTTAAAACCTCAGTGGGGAGGTTCTGGATTTCAATTTAAAACACAGGTGTGTATCACTGCATTTCTGGTACGTCTTGGATGTTGGCTTTATTTTTCTTGGGTGATGTGGTTAAAAATGATCTCTGGTGTATTAGACTTTTTTTTTCTTTTTCTTTTTTTTTTTTTTAAAGATTTTATTTATTTATTCGACAGAGATAGAGACAGCCAGCGAGAGAGGGAACACAAGCAGGGGGAGTGGGAGAGGAAGAAGCAGGCCCACAGCAGAGGAGCCTGATGTGGGGCTCGATCCCATAATGCCGGGATCACGCCCTGAGCCGAAGGCAGACGCCCAACTGCTGTGCCACCCAGGCGCCCCCTAGACTTTTTTTTCTTAATGGATTTGTATCTGCTGGAAAGGACACCCAGTTTCTACCAGTCCTTCCTGCATCATTATTAACGATGCCCTTGGTTGGTGTGATAAACTGCTTGGTCATTCTACCTGTGATGCATGAGTCTCTGATGTAGTTTGCTGACAAGTGATGGGAAATTAAGGATCTGACCTTGGACGGGCCCTATTTCATTTGTAAATCGCTGTAATTGTTAGGAAAGGTGTCTTTGTTTTTGCTTTTGAAATCAGAAACGTTTCCGTCATACCCATGCATTTCCATCCTCGTTTTCCCTCTCCTCAATCAAGATGGCCTGAATTTGAAACCATAACACACACCGAGCCAGATGGCATACGGATGTCTTGAGAAATGACCTTAGAATGGTGTTGTTCCAATTACACGAGGTAGCTGCAGAGACCAGTAGGAGAAAATCCCTCTTCCTCCTGTTCTTTCTCTAATCTCCAGCTAGTGCTGCACGTGAATGGTTCTGGGTTGGGTTGGTGGTAGTGGTGGTGTTTCCCCACCCCCCACATAATGTTTCCATTCACCTCTTGAAATGAGTAATTTTAATTTTGCTTTCATTGAGGAGTTCATGTGAGTTACAGGTTTGACATTTTCTCTTCAAGAATGAGTTTCCGAGTTTTAAAACTTCGCTTTGGGCACCTGCTGCCTGGTGTGGACCCATTGACCACACAAGCCAGCTCCAGGTTCTCTCCAGCTGTGTGACCTTGGGCTAGACATTGAAACTCATCCCTCTCTCTCTCTCTCTCTCTCTCTCTCTCTCTTTTTTTTTAAAGAGTTTTGTGATTACTTCCTTTTCTGCCCCATTTAAAGCCTAAAGGAGATGGTAGCAAGCTTTTTAATCTCTAACCCGGACGTGAGTTTTGGAGAATCGTTCCTGGGTGCTGTCTGCCACAGGGAGTGTCGTATCCTCTTGTGCTGGCCTCGCACTCCATTTTCTTGCATGTCTTTTACAAAACTTGGAGCAGCTAAGGGTTATGCTGTGCTCTTTTTCTCTTAATAAAAAAGATTATGACCATAAGCATTCAAGTTTAATTCCTGACCAGCTGCCATTTTTGATAAGAGATTCTCCAGCTATTTCAAAGAATGGGAAACGTTTTTCAAATGAAAAGAAAACCCTGTCACTTTTACTTTTTTGAAGACCTAAATACTCAATTTTTCATTTGCCGAAGAAAGTGATTTTTAACAGTCAGAATAGCAAAGTGAATCTAGATCTGCGTGATGATTTTTTTGTTCTTTTTTTTTTTTCTTGTTGTTTTTTTAAATCCTGTCAGCATGCCCACATATTCTTATTATGGCAGTATTTGCAAAGCATTTGTTTTGGAGTTGGGGAAATACAGGTTAAGAAATTAGGGGATGGGAATGAGGGAGGGTGCTACATTGTCTGGGGCTTGAATTGTACTTCCCCAATAATCTGATGAAAATGTAAAAACGTAGAGGTCTTACTGATGCCCCAATGGCAAGTAGCTTTTTTAAAAAAAAAAAAAAAGTCTTTAAGGAAATGCATAGAAAGAACGGACACACACTCTAGGCGCCTGAATTTGCATCAGAATTAAGCCGCCGGTTTCCTCTGTCGTGGCTACAGTTTTTCCTGGGCCGCCTTTTGTTAAGCTGACCAGTAAACCAGAATGGACTGGGTACATGGTTCTGGGGAAGCATCCCAGAGGAAACCAAGAAAGGATCTCTCCCTGATCTCTCCCTGTTCTGTCAAATCTGGCAGGATCCCTTCTGACGAGAAGGGAGGATCCCATGGCCTAAAGGGGGTCTAGGGAAGGTCAAAGGGGATCATTAGGAATTTTGAACACTGAGGCACGAGTGGACCATCAGATGATTTTGAAAAATAGTGATTTGGGAATGCATAATTGGATATAGAGCGTGCAGGGAAAAGAGCCTGCAAGAATCCTGGAGGATTACAGGGGGGAGGGGAGCCAGAATTTAGCCTAAGGTAAGGGGCTGTGGCCCGGTCATCAGGTTTGGGCCCTAGGAGACCATGCGGATTTCTAGATAGGTGCCATTTAGTGGCAGGGAACTAGGTGATTGCAGGACGAAGTCTCCAGTACGTGGATAAGCTTACTGCTGAGAATGAGAGGGTAGATAGTCCTTTTGGATTATCACTGTGGGGAGTGTTTTATGGGGGGTAGCGGTGACTTGAGTCAAGAAAACTGTAGGATTTCCAGCACTGTTCTCTACTTAACACACCCTGGATGTTTGTAAGGTTAGGGACCGGCAGGCCAAGTGTAGGTAAAGGTAGTGTGAAGAGTAAGCTTGAGTCTTTTTGTTTCCCTGAAATATTCATTGAGCTCTTATTCTATCAGGCAGGCCCTAGGTGCTGGGATGTCAGTGGTGAAAGGGATTTCCCAGCCCCACGCAGATGTTGTTTAAATGGTTGATTAAACGAGACCACTATCAGGGAGTCTGCGTCTCCCTCCCCATGTCTCCTTCCCCATGTCCCCCTCCCCCTGCTTGTGCTTGCTCGTGTGCGATCTCTCCCTCTCAAATAAATAAAATCTTTTTAAAAAATGAGACCACTGTTGAAGAGGAGGAAATAAAAAAGTCTTAGGTGTTTGCATTTTGAGTCGCCTGACGTCTAATGATAGTTCTGTCTGGGCTTTTCTTGGAGCTCTCAGCCCTTGGCTGTTCTGAACGACAGCTAAGGCTACAGCAGAGTGCGTGTCGGACTTGAGGTACCTTCTTGCAGACCTTCCAGGACCCCCCTCTGGGCTACCTCTGTGTTCCCGGCTTGTGGGGTGCAGGCACCCTATGCTTTTTGCATCTGGCATTCCACTGGGGAGGAGTGCAAGCCTGCTAGCGTAGCGTGGGGTGATTCATCTTGACCTTGCAGCTGTGAAAAGCAGCTTAAGTTTTAATTTCGGAATTATTACCCACCTGTGGAGCTTTTGGAACCAGAACAGAGTCCCCTTATTACCTACTAGGTTTGTGTCTTGCGTCCACATCAAGGGAGGTGACAAGGCTTGACCAGCACTGTACATCACAGAAAAGAACTCTTGTGTTTAAAAAAAAAAAAAAAAGGGTTTGTTTTTTAATGTCTAGAATTTGAAACCCCATAATCCGGGTCATAGATTTTGTTCTCCTGTATTTAAAGTACTTTATAGATTTCATGAAGCTGCTTGTGTGAGTAAGCGAACCGGAACTGCATCTTCCGTGGTGGGCGGTTTCAGCTCACATGGTTTGTTTTAATGAGAACTTAGGGGTACGAGGCTCTTGTACGGAGTTTACTGCATCGTGTTCCGACCGGTGCCTTCATTCTGACTTCGGGCCTCCGTACAAACGCTGGGGTTTCAGCCTCACTGTCTAAAGGTCGGGAGGAGTCAGCGCTTCTCACTCAGATGCAAGTCATCGGCTAGGGGCGCTGGTGGAACAGTGAATTCACCTTCTTTGTGCCTTTTGTGTGTGGTGTGGATATGTCCTTCTGTTGGTTCTTGTTGCTCACATGGGGTCTGGTCAGAGGGCTTCTCTTATCCGTTGGTGAATCCTGTGATTGGAAGGTACGGAGTGACTTGTACGCAGTTGCAGCTCAGAAATTCCGTGTGCTCCTCGCTCAGGTGGAGGCCGTTTGCTGGCTTCTTTCAGCCTTTTTTGGGTTTGAGCCTCAGCCCGCCAACCCTGGCCCGTAGAACTTCGCTGGCCTCTCTGGGGAGCGCCCCCGGGGAGACAGGATGTGCCTTCTTCCGCTGGATCCAGCGGAAATCTCAGCTTGGCAGGTCTGCAGGAGTGGGAGGATGTCGTGGGGAAGGTGGAAATCCTAGCCCTTCTTTCCCAGGGCTCTCTTCCCCCTTATTACAGAAGATGGAAGAGCGTTCTCCTTGTGGGAAAATCCTGGCAGCTTAACCGAAGTGAAGCTTAAAGTTATTTAGGACTTTAGAGTCTCCGTGTGGTTGGATTTCTAGATGTAGTTTGTGTTGGTGCAGAGTTTAGGAATGTGAGCACTGGAAGAGACCTCACGTCCTCTAGCCCCCTGACCTAGTCCCGTGGACGTTTCCCGGGACTGGCGAGTGGTGCGGGTTCTCTCTGGCATGCGGGACCGGCCTGGCTCTTGCGCCGTGTAAGTCCACCTGTTTGAGCAAAACGATCCCAAATATCCACCCTCCCCCACTCCTGCTTTTACCCAGGATGTTAAGGTTCTCCTTACTCTCCTAAGGCCTGAAGTATCTGAGAAGCTCCCATCCTTCTAAGGCGAACGGTTCTGAAATGCTTAGTCTTGAAGGGAGTTTGTGAACATAAGGGCCTCTTGGGTTCACAGATAGTGGGCCGGTATCTAGAGGCGCGAACCTGCGACTGTCCTTGGCCATGTGTGAAGCAGCACTTCAAACCTTACACAGACCTTCTTGCTGGTTCCCTGAAACCGTTACCTCTGCTCAGATCCCAGATCAATGTGTCCACGTTGTTTCCAGACTTGGCTCCCGTTCTCACTCCCCTGCTTGGGGAGACTCCTTCCCCTCCTCCTCTTGCTGCTTCTCGATTCTCTGCTGTCTTTCTGGGGTTACTGCTGGAGTGGCTGGGATGGGCTCGGGGCCCAACGCCCTCCCGCCCAACTTGGCCTTCATTTCTTCTGTGCCTCTCGCAGGAGCTTACATTGCGTCTGTTACCACAGACCTAAGGGAGCCACGCAAATTAGACCTTCAAGACCTATTATTAACCTGCGTGTATTTTTCTTTTTTTTTTTCCCCCTCCCCCTTTAAGTCACCCCTTCCCTAGCAGACTTCCTACCCGTACCCGCCAGGATTCATGGTCTGTTTTCCACAGTGCTCTGTCTCTTTCCCTAATTAGGACTCCTTTCCATGAGTGAGGGGTCAGTACAGATCCAGTTGCATTTCTTCGGACCGAATGGTAAATTCTCTGAAGGCAGCACCAACCCCTCCCCAGTGACAACAGCACATGTTTGTAAGGCAGGACATCTTCTGGAGTTCTTCAGCGGAACTCCCGGACAGTCGTTCCTCGGCCCTCTGCTTGTGGGTGTACTAACGCCTCTTTTGCCCGGCAGGAAACTTCAGGGTTACTCTCTAATAAGGATATTTGGGCGCAGGGTTTGTAAAGGAAGCGAGGTGGTTGTCTTCCTTCCACGGCCTTTGACAGGCTGTGCGGGAGCTTTCTGCTAGGGGCCGGGCTGGAATCGTGACCACGTGGTGGAATTCCGGCCTCCAGCGCTGGTTCTCAGTAGCGTCCTGCTCATTTGGATTTTTTTTTTTTAAGGTTTATTCTAACTCTTAATATTTACTGGCCCCCCCTTTTTTTTTTTTTAAAGTGATTTCCCTTCTCCCTTTCTTCTGTTTCTCCAGGATGACAGTGATGGGATTCCATGGTCAGAAGAAAGGGTGGTACGTAAAGTCCTTTATTTGTCTCTGAAGGAGTTCAAGAATGCCCAGAAGAGGCAGCACGGGGAAGGCATTGCTGGGAGCCTGAAAACAGTGAATGGTGAGTTGCCTCTTCTGTTGGAATCGGCTGGGATCTTGGGGCACGGCCTTGTTTCTGCATTGGATGTGTTTTGGGCGGCTTGTGCTTCTCAGGCCCCTCATGGCAGTTTCTTTGGACATCTGACTGGGTTTATGGATTCATTTTTAAGCTCCGTTATGTGCTGTGTGATATAATTGGCAAGGTGCCTTAATTAGTCTGTTCCCTACAGATAAGACGAGGGCTGTGATCTGATTTCTACCAGGTCTGGGTTGAAGGTAGAGTCCGCCTTACAGGTTTTTCTGTGGATCTCTGTCGTTCTGCTTAGCTCTCGCTGCATCCTGGAGCTCCTGGTCCATTTTCCCTGTTTGTGTGGGAAGTAGCTTGAGTCTTCTGGGTGCCTGCTGTCCTTCGTGCTCTCTGGGTCAGCAGCCTCCTAGGGGCTGCTGCTTTTCCTTGCTGATCAGGCCGAGCAGGTGGTTACGTGGCAGCAGGTAGACGGTGGCCTAGAATTCCTGTGCATTTGGGAGTGGCAGCCATATGGTTATTAGAAGTCTCCTTGCAGCACGGAAGGAAGCCTGTTCCTCTCTGAGTTCGCTGCGCGGTCTCGATTTCACAGGCGTCGGAGGATGGGGCTGAAATCATCCAGTGGAAGCCACTTCAGAACATGCGTTGGGTCCCAGTGTGTTTTTTTGAGTTCAGCGGTTGTGGCTCTGATGGCATTCCCCAGTCGCCCTGGGCCTCACTAGGCCTCAGAGTTCTAGGTAGATGTGAATGAGTGGACCACGTTCTGGTCTGTACCTGGCTTGGAGCAAGGAGAGATACGGAAGTGGTGATGGCTCTTTCTAAGAGGCTCTGCTCTGGTCGTGGGGTGATAAGAGTAGGGACGCGTGGCGGTACTTGAGAGCTTGCCAGGGTCCACAGGGGCAGTTTCGCCTCGGGCGTCCACTGTCCCGCATTCGGCTTCGTTGTAAGGTGAGTTACCCTCTCCGAACTCTAGGGTTTACCCTGCCACCCACCCAAGGCCTGTCCCTCTCTTCTTCTGGTTCTGTGTGACTTAAAACAAGAAGCTCTTGGAAGTCAGAATCCACATGTATATGGGAAAGCCCCCCCCCCCCCACTTTTTTTTTCTTTTTTAATTTTTCACATGCATGGAAGCAAAATCAGTAGAATTTGTTGCCACAAGTCTAAAATCTGGAGCCCCGTGTGACGTGATTGTTCTTGGTGTCCTTGCTTCTTGTTGAACGTAGTGTCTGGTTCTGCGTGTTTGAGGGGAGCCTGTCGGGGGAGAGTCTCCCTGCACCCTAAGGTTACAGTAGACCAGGGGCTTCGGTGGGGGGGTGTAGATTTTACTGTCGTGATAAGGCATGCTCTCGTCCTGCTGTGTAGGAGTGGTAAGGCCTTAGTGCTTTTGGGATCTCGTAACAAAAAAAACAAACAAAAAACCTACCTGAGGAAAAAATCCGATTTTTAGGACAAGTTAGCCAGGTGTCCAGAATTAAATAAAGGTGGAATTTAGGTAAAAGAACAAAAACTTAAAGCCCTTCAAGAGGTCTAACAGGCACTGCCAGCCTCATCGACCAAAGGTAACTCTCGTTTTTAAGTGGCCTCGTTAAGGGTTTGGCAGTGCCGAGGAAGGAATTCTAAGAAAACTGGCAAAGACCGCTCTGTGGGGATCACTGAAGACTGTAAAGAACCCTTGTACCAATTTCATGAGGAACAGGGGGTTTTTGGTGTGGAAGTTTGTATTTCATGCTGATAAAGCCTGGCTTGTCGTTTTTTCCTGTCTCCTTTCCAATACGGGGACACCCAGGCCTGCCTCTCTTGCTTGTGGGATTGCTGTGAAGATGCCCGTTCCTGGTTCCTCTTGGTGTCCGTGCGGCCAAGTCCCCATGTCTGTCACTCTGTATCGTGGATTTCCGTAGCACTTCTAAGTAAACACCTCTGGTTTTAAGAATGATTTTCTTAGAGGCCGCTCACAGGTCGAAGTGTGCTTTCTCATCGGGGGCCTACTGGAGAGATCGGGAAACCAGCATTGTTCACTGGGGGAATAACTCCTTCTCTGTACATCCCCGAACCTCAGCAGTGCGCTCTTAGGGCACGTGGTCCAGAGGAAGCCGAAAGCAGTGGAGCTTTGCAGACTTTTTTGGCCGCTGAGGTTGGGAGCGGGGTGATTGTGAACAGTGCTGCGCGCGCGCGCGTGTGTGTCTATATAGATGTCCCTTATTTAACAGATACTTCATAACCCTCATTCCATACTGCACAGTAGAAGGACCTTGTCCTGAGCTGGATGTCCCAGCACCCCATCTTTGGGGTTCTTCACTGTGGGGCAAATGGACATAGGTTAGTCGTGATGGGGGGTGGGGTGGGGAGAGCGGTTTTCACAGCCCTGCAAGATGAAACGTTTTGGGTTTTTGTTTTGGTTCGATTAGTCACAGAACCTCCTGAGGTTCCCGTGTGAAAATTGAAATCCATTGGTCCAGTGTTAATGGTCACAGAGATCTGTCTGGTGGTCGAGTTTTGAAGCTGAGGACACGGGGAAGGAAACTGACCAGACAGGGGTCAGAATGGGCACCTGCTGCCCCTCTGGGCACCCCCCCTTCCTTTCATGCCTTGAAGCTTGGGGACCTTGGGTAGTGACCGACCTCTGAGGCCCCTGGGGTGCTCATCCGTAAGCTGAATGCAGTGTCCTCGTGGGGCTTTGTGAGTGTTCTGTGTGGTAGTGACTTTCCCAAGGTCACATGGCTGTCTCCTGTGCAGTGGCAGAACTAGAATTATAGCTCAAGGCCTGGAACTTTGAATCTAGCACTTATTTAAGGAGGCAGAGGGGGTGAAAATTCCACTGATACCTTTGCAGCAGTACTATTGAAAACAAGGTGTTTGATTCCCCCACCCCCCCCCCCCCACTCCCTTCACTGAATCACTTTTCAGAGCTGTTTCTGGGTTATTGGTCCTGCCAGTGTTTCATGGGGAAAATTCCCTCTTCAAATAATGCTTTGCGTTGACAATGGAAGGAGCTTGATGTAACTTTTTATCTGATTTGAGACTGAATTGACATCACTTCCGCTAAATCCTTGGCGTGCCAGGATGAAGCAGCAGCAGCTCCTCGCCCTTGTGCGAGGAGGGTGGGGTCTGGTGGCTGTGAACAGAAGGCGGCAGCTTGTATCGGAGCGGCTGAGCTCCGCTGCCCCATTTCTGTGGGTCTCGTGTAGTAGAAATAACCCAACCAGACGTAAGATGGTAGGAAGACCACCTATTTTATGTCACAAAATCCATGTTGGCCACCAGTCTTGCTTTTGTAGTTCTAAAGCGACAAGGAATGAGGTTGTATGTTTTTTATGTTTTTGTTTGTTTTTGTTTTGGTCCTAGTCGGAGTATCGAATGTGAGTCTTGAACAGCCTGGTGGATTGTCTGCGTAGGGCTTGAAATCCTCATTACGGCTTGTTGGTTACAGCCGGGTGTGGGGCGAGGCAGCGCTCTGATTTTTGCTGATTGTGAGAGCCTTCTGTCTGCTTCCTGCTGTAGATAATGCCACTTCTTCTGGCTGTAATAAATTTGACAAAAGCTTTGGGAAGGGCTGGCAGAGGCTGAGGCCTCGGCCACTCTTTGAGGGCCCTTGGCCCGCTGGGGCTGAAATTAGGGACATTTAAATAATAACATGCTACACAAATGAGTACACATAATTACACAGTAAGAGAGGGGAGCTATTAGCTGTATTTTGAGTTTCATTTGCTTCCTATAAATGTCATCTGAGATCGAGCAAGGTCTCTGGCCAGCCAGAGAGCCTTGAGTAGATTTAAGGGACCCCGGGTTTTTTTTCTTGGATCCTTAACGGTAGTTGTGATGGCCAGTATGTTTTGGGCACTCACTACTGACCCACTATTGATTCTAGGACTTGATGCGCATTTCACTCGTTTTAACCCTCAGAACAGACCATTCTGTAGATGAGGAAGTGATACACCGGAGTGGATTAGCCGTTGGCCTACACGAGTAGTCCTTGGCAGCCAGACTCGAAGCTGCGGCTTTCTGCACCTTGCTTTCAACCACCTCTTCGATAAACAGAAGTAATTTTGGAACACTCTGTAAAGCTAGGATTCCAAAAATAAGAATTTGTAGGAGGACACTTTTTCTAATAGGCATTTCTTTTGAAGGAGATAATGTGAGCTCTTTCATTGGGGAAGGAGACTTGGGAAGGGCGGGGGCGTGTGAGTATGAATGTGGGCATGTTTCCGGGCTTTAGTAGAGCTTATCATTGATCGAGGGCATCCGAAGATGGCACTGCTTCTGCTCGCTTACCCTCCCATCACAGGCACACAGATGCATTCACTTTATTCTTTCACCAAGAGGTAGAGATTTGTATTTTTAATGCTGCTATTGAACCACCAGGTTGGCGGTCCTGGCACCATGCTGCTGGGGGATGGGCCTTTCTGGCAACCACTGACAATTTGTAGCGAAGGGCCAAAGTTGGAAGTGCAGATACAGGGTGACCCCCTCCTCCCCAACATACACCCCTTGTTTCTTTTAAGGAATAGAATTTTCAACTCCTTGAAAATCTTTCTCCAAGATTCCTGATGTGTTTGTTGATTGTGAAATGAAACAGGGTCCCAACCCTGCAGGTTCATTGTGGACCACATAAAATAAAGATGCCTTGTGAGTCCAAATGAAAAGTCCAAGCACATTGTCCCACAAATGGAATTCTATTTACGAGGCTGTATTTGAAAAGACCGTCATGGTCGTCTGGTTGCCTTCTGTAAGCCAGGGGGACACCTCTCCCTTCTGCTTTGGGCCTGAAGTGTTCACGTCTAGCTGTTCTAAGGATGGTCCGTACTTCAACAGGAAAGACCGTTTTGGGGAGGGGGGGTTGTTCATTTTCCTCCCGGAGAAAGTGGCTTACCCCACCGCTTTGCCCAGATGGAACTTGTCCAGTGTCCCGTGTCCTCTGTAAGCTGTGGGCACCGGCCACCAGCAGCTCAGGCTGCCCTCGAGCAGCCGCTGCAGGTTTGGGTTTCTGGAACACTCCAACCTCTGAGACTCTTCTTCCTTCTGTCCCCCCTGATGTGTGAGACGACACTCCATGTGAAAAAAAGCTGGGTGAGATGAAGGGTAAATAATACACTTCACTGAAAACAACTCAAGTTTATTCTTTGTTTAAAAAACAAAAAACAAAAACTACATTTTATCCTGGAAAATGGTCACGTGGAAAAGGCTTGATGTCTTTCTCTGGCTTTCATGTGGTCCATCCAGGACCTGAGTGATGGACTCGGGGCGTTTGTTGATAGTGCGTCCATTTGGTTGATAGCTGATGTGTCTTTAGAATGCAGGCAGTTTCGTGAGTGATAAAACGGAGCTCCGTTGCTTTTCTTTCCTGTCACTTTGTGCTTGAGGCCCCTGCCCCTCCAGCTCTCCCAGCCCACTTCCTCTGTCGGCTCTGTCCCGGATTCTGTCCTCTCCATCCTTGTCACATCTGGGCTGCTTTAGGGGGAGGGGTACGACAGGTAAGGGTGTGTGTGTGTGTGTGTGTGTGTGTGTGTGTGTGTGAGAGAGAGAGAGAGAGAGAGAGAGAGAGAGAAAGTGCGCGCACGCTCTCCTGCCTGTCGTAGTTCTTAGAAAAGCCCAGCTCTGAGGGGTCCTGAGGGCAAGAGGATGGAAATCTGCTGTGATCTCCTTTTCTCATCTCTACAGGGACATCACTCTGGAACTTATCTTCTTCATTATTTACTTCTCTCCTAGATGATTGCCATCAGTAAACAAAGCATGTTGTAGTTGCTCTCATAATAAAATAATTCCTCTCCTGATCTTGTATCTCCCTGCTGCTGTTCATGTCTCTCTTTACTGTGGTGTTCCTTGAAAGAAAATGTCTACATGGGCTGTCCTCTCTACTGTTTATATTCATGTTAATATCCTTTCCCCCTTTCATTCTCCTTTGAACCCCTAGAATCAGGCCACGATTGAGGCTTAATAATGACCTTGATTGTCACATCAAGGTTCCAGTCAGTGTCACCTTATTTGCCCCTTTGGCAGCATTTCACATGATCAGACCTGTCCTGAACTCCATTGCCTACTTGCCTCCTACACTGATTTCTTGGAAGGCCTCGTGAATGTAAACTGTCCTAAAGCTAACTCTGTCTCCACCGTCTCTCCTCTGCTCTGCCTGTCTTCCCGTTGTCCATAAATGCCAGGTCCGTTTTTCTAGTTGCTTTGGCCTAAACCTTGGAGTGATCTGTACTTCTCTGATTTTTCCATAGTTTGCGTTTTGTCCTTTAGCAAAACCTGTTTGATCTAAATTCGCATCTTCTGAATCAATCTGAATTTGCACTACTGCCACTAGTCCGAAACCTCTGGCTGGGCCTGGGACCCCTGATGCGCCTTCATCTCAGCTTCTGTGTGTCGCCCCCCACCCCCGCCCCGGCAGCAGTCAGAACAGTCCTTCATAAATGCCGAGTAGTGCATGCTGTGTTCCTGCAGTGTCTCCCTGCCTCTTAGCATGATAGCTGAACGTCCTTACCCTGACCACTTGATGTGGGCAACCGTATTGGTCAGATCTCCTCACCACTGCCTCCCCTAGTGTGGCCTTCTTGCTGTTCCAAATGCACCGGAGTTTTTGTGCCTTTTTTTTTTTTTTTTAAGATTTTATTTATTGAGAACACGAGTGGGGGGGAGGGGTAGAGAGAGCGAGAAGCCCATGCAGACTCCCCGTTGAGCCTGGAGCCCAACATCGGGGCTCCATCCCAGGACCCTGGGATCATGACCTGAGCTGAAGGCAGACGCTTAACCGACTGAGCTACCCAGGCGCCCAATTTTTGTGCTTTAAAAAAAAAATTAGTTTTTGAGAGCATGAGCAGGGCAGAGGGAGAGAGAATCTCAAGCAGGCTCTGCTTGGTGCAGAGCCCGACTCAGGGCCCGCTGTCAGGACCCTGAGATCATGACCTGAGCCGAAATCAAGACTTAGATGCTCAACCGCCCGAGCCACCCCGGCATCCGGGATTTTTGTGCTTTCTAGTCCTTGTGTTTACAACGCTCTCCCTTCGCATAACTGCGTGCTCGGCCCCTGCCTGTGTTCCAAATTCCTGCTCAAACCCAGAGGTTTGAACTGGAGCATTCCTCTTGAGCACCCTAGCAAAGCTCGTTCCTTGGTCTGTTACCCTTTCGCTGTTTACCTTGTAGTATTTTTCTGGGTAGAATTTCTCGCTGCCTGGCATTGTGTTCTTGTTGTTCGCTGATTCTGAGTCTTCTTTCCGCAGTAGACTGAAACCATGACACAAAAGCTTTCTCCACGTGGAGTGCACTCCCGGGCGCTCCGTTGAGCATGTGTTGTGTGAAGCACTGTGCGGACAGTTCTCTGCCCATCGGCCCCCTCCCCCCTCCAGCATCCTCTGCTGTGCTGTGGACACGTGCCTCTCCGTCCAGGGGTTGAGTGTCCCACGTGGGACTCCAGGTTTTATTTCAGAAATGCACACAGCCTGACAATTCCCCCCCCCCCCCCCATCGCAGCCTATGCTGTTTTCCCTGTTTTTGAAGCACATGTTGATTCATAATTGTGATAAGTTTCTCAGTCTTACCATTATAAAAATTCTTGGAATTGGATCACCCTGTACGTTTTCTTTTTTCTTTCTTTTTCTTCCTTTCTTGTCTTTTCTTTCTCTCAGATTTCATTTATTTGAGAGAGCGCACAAGTGAGTGAACCCTTGCGCAGGAGGAAAGGGCAGAGGGAGAGAGTGTCGCAAGCAGCCTCTGTGCTAAGCCTGGAGGCTGACACGGGGCTCGATCTCATGATCCTGACATCACGACCTGCGCTGAAATCAAGAGTCCGATGCTTAACCAACTGAGCCACGCAGGCGCCCCACCGTGTACCTTTTCTTAACCACGTTTGTAGATTGCCTGTTCAGGTACCGGATACGTTGCTTGGTAGTTTAAATGAAAATTGGGCTTTTAAGAAATAAGTTACTGTTTCTAATCTCATAACCTTATCAGCTGTTACTATCCTAATTTTGTGGGTTTGTGTTGTGCGTTGGCACAAGGCTGCATAACTAAACAGTCTAATCAGAATTTGACCCCTGGACTCCTGACTCAGATCTTCCTTTTTTTTTTTTTTTTTTCTTCTTTTTTTTTAAATTTGAGGTAAACTTTACTTTCTGTGAACTCAAACCTCTTACTTGTATAGCTCGATGGATTTGCAAATGCTCATACACTCGTGTGACAAGCACTCCAGTGTAGACTTAGGGCTGTTCCATTGGCCCGGAAATGTTGCTCCTACCCTTTCCCCTTTCCAAGTGAAAGTATGTGTTCGTTTTGGGGTTTGTCACCATGGCTGGCTTGATTTTTTTTTTTTCTTTTTTTGAACTTTTATGATGATACGTGGGTTTGTGGTGTTTTCCCAGAATGTACTAGATGCTTGAGAGTGTCTGTTGAGACTCGAAGGGGTCTCAAAGCCAGTGCCTTGGCTCCTCTGTGTCCAGTGGGCAGCTCTTGGGAGCCCTGGCTTTAGGTAGGCATGAGTAAGCCCCCCACAGTTGCACATGGCCATGAATGACCTTCACTGTCTCAGAGTGGCATTCTTGGAGCCAGATTATCTTGAACCGGTGTTACGTTTTTGGTTCTGAGCTGTGTGCAGGTCCAGACCTAATGGGCGTTTGAACAGCTCTGCCTCTTCCTCCTGCTTGTTGTCCCCTTCTGTGAGTGTTAAGAATTCGTTCAAGAATTGATTTCTCAGAACTGGGGTTCCAGGCGTGGCTTTTCCCCAAAGGCAAGCTAATGAGGCATCCTTAGGGCGTATATCCCTTCTCTGCCGATACGTGTGTTTTCAGTTAGCGTGATTCTTGTCCGGAGCCTGTGAGCTGCCCCATGGCCCTGAGGATGCCAACAACGCAGCGGGGGGCAGCCTGGTCAGATTGCTAATTTCTGTTCATTTTCTTAGGGCTGTGACGAACGTCTGTGTATTAGTCAGCTCGTGCTGCCATAAGAAAATACCATAGACTGGGTGGGGTGGTTTAAACAGAGAGATATTTCTCATGGCTCTGGAGGCTGGAGGTCCCGGATGTGAGATGCCAGCCAGTCCTTTTCCTGGTGAGGAATGGCTTCCTGGCTGTATCCTCACTGGGCTGAGAGAGGGGGAGAGAGTGTGCGGGTGTCCTTCCTCTTCTTATGAGGACACTGGCCCTGGTATTGTGTCTCTCCCCCCCCCCCCCCCCAATTATGACCTCATTTACTTTTCTCACCTCCTTGCAAGCTCCGTCCAAATACGGTCACACTGGGTTTTGGGGCTTCAACATAGGAATTTGGGGTGGGGCAAACAGCACTACTACCAATACTAGCACTAAGGTAGGGCTCTGAGGTGGTAACAGTTTTATTCCATTTTAATTCTAGATTAAGTTAATTTCCATGTTCATCAGCAACATGTTTCCTTTTGTTCTTATGTGGGTACTAGAATGACTTCCTGGTGTGTCAGGAGCCCCTGAGAACTTGTTTGACCTTGGAGAAGTTATTATTCTTCCCAGTTGGATAGAATTAAGCTTGGGTTTTTAATTCATTGAGTGCTTGCTTTTTCGAGACCACTTGGGTTTATCTAAATCCCATTCTTCAGTGGGGATTGAAACGAGTCTGGAGCTGGGGAGCTGCTGTAGGCCAGGAGCCCTAAGGAAGGGGCATACAGGCTATTTCAAAGGCCCCAGAGGCCAGGGAGGGAGTAGGAATTGAGTTGGCCCTGGAGGGATGTTTCTGTTGTCAGTGTGGGAAAAATCATGGAATTATTTGAGGTTGAAGGGTCCTATTTGTTAAACACACATTTTATTTGTATTTTATACACAAATTCAATTTATTTTTATATGCTGGGGGTGTAATTTAGGGCGAGGCTTTCCAACCAGTTTTACTTCCCAACTTGTATAGGAAGGGAGGAGCCTGTGGGGTCCCCAGACAGGGCTGCCCTCAGCCAGAGAGGACGTGTTCAGGCATGGAGTGGAGTTTATCTGTGTTCACTCTCGTAATTACTATCCAATCTACCACGATGGGCCTACTGCCGTTGTGCTTTGCTTGTGAGCTTCTTAGATCCATTTCCCCCACATCTAGAGGGCCCTTTACCTCGCTTTTGGAACGAACCTGTTATTACTTGAGCCACATTAAATGTTTAGTGTCCTGTATGGCGTATCTTTAAAGCCAGAAGGGTGATAACTGGGTATGCTTTTGGGAAATTACCCTACAGCCCATAAATCCCTTAATTTACAATTTGTTACTTAAGCTTACCAGTTGCCAAATCTCCTATCCTTCTAGCCTTCTCTGTTAGTTTTGAGGGGGGCTTCTCTAGAGTCCCCAAACTAGCTTCCTCATGATTTCTTTCTGAAAGATGGTAAAGCAGTCCAGGTGTCTCCTTCTTGGAGGTTTGGGGTCTGTGAGGGAATTAGGAGCTATTTCATAACCTTAGACCTGTCCGTCGAGGACTAGAGTGTCGCCAGTGTCCGCCCAGCCTGTCTGCCAGGCTATCTCAGTGTCTTGCAAGGAGACCTTGAGGCTCCTTTCCGGGGTTTTAGAGCTCCTAATGCCTGGTGCCCGGGACCCCGTTCCTCCCCTCTCTTGTTCCCTGACCTCTGACTAGTGCTCTTGGTTTCTTCACACTTTGGAGCTGATGATTTCAGCTCTGCTCACAGGGGCCTCTTCCTGTCTGACCCGCCCCACCCGAGGCTCCTGGGTCTGTTCCTTCACCGACTCCATGTTTCCCTCTGGCAGGTACGTGGGCCTTCTGGTCATGTGTGTGGCACCTGGTCTTGGTGACTGGGAACGACATCTGTGCCTTAGACTCCCCTGCCAGCTCCTGGTGCCGCCTCAAGTGGCAGTTTTCCTTCCAATTTTCCAATGGCTTTGAATGATTTCTGTTGCCTTCCGATGCGTGAAGGCAGCTCAGGGTCTCCCCTTGGAAACATTTACCTGTCTTAATTCTGATACCTTCACTCTGATGGGCTTTTGGAGTATATATGAAAGAGTTTGAATCCCTGTGTTTGAAAAGTTGGACCTCCCCATCTAGAGTGATGCTAGAAGGCCAGCGAATCCTCTCCAGACATGAGTAGGGCAGGTGACACCCCAGTGGAAATTGTGCACATTTATTGTCTTGGCATGCAGGAGGCCTGGTGATTTCTGGAGGGATCTGCATTGCAAATTGCTTAGCCTGGACCAGGGGGGCTTTACCCTGTCCTCACTCAGCAGTTTACCCAACTTCAGACTAGTGTTATTTGAAAAGGGCCTTTCCAGTTTACTCAGTTGGAAAGTGTTACAGAGTTTTAAAGGGTGAGCTGGAAGGCTCTCAGCTGGCACTTTCTGAATCCCTCAGAGGAAAATATTGGCAAACTCTCCACTCTCTGCCTGAACTCTTCTTATAAATGGAGAAGCCAAGAGTTACGAAGCCATCACA
Source organism: Ursus arctos (assembly GCF_023065955.2). Lineage (NCBI taxonomy): Eukaryota > Metazoa > Chordata > Mammalia > Carnivora > Ursidae > Ursus > Ursus arctos. Next base: position 18,978,416 of record NW_026622997.1, read on the forward strand.
AAGGGCTGGGTCGAACCGTGGGGGGGATACCAGTCCTTATCCATGCTAAGACCTTGGGCAGTTTTCTGATAATCCTGCCCCGCCTCCCCCCCCCCCCCCCCGCCCCCATCTTGTGATGTTAATCTTCCTGCCACTGAAAATAGAAGTGTGCAGTGAATGTAATTTACAGTGTATTCCCTTTTTTTTTTTTTCCTGGATAGCCGCCTCTCGAGAAGATACATGCACATGGCTTTTATTTCTCCCCCCCCTTTTTTACAGTTTAAATAAGACAAGTGCTGGGCTGATTTATTCAACAGGTGTGGTAGCACCCGCCAGGAAGGAAAGTTGCCCTTTTTTTTTTTTTCCTTCCATTTTTTGGCTTTTTTTCCATGGTTTCGGGGGACAAGGTGCTGAGATCAGAAGCAGGAGCTTGCCATTGATTTATTATCCTGTTTGTTACCATCTGTCTGCCTCGCACTTCAATCTGTAGATGGAGAGCCCAACGCGAATGTGTCACGGGGCCTGAGAAATTTCCATCTTCACGAGTTGTCTGACTGCAGAACCCGTATTGTCGCTTCCACCCAGGCCCCCAGAGAGGTGTGTGGACACGAAAATAACCCAGGGGAGAATGTCAGCATCCTTTCTTTATGCATCCTTCTGTGCCCCTGTGCCTGCCTCCTCAGGCCACGCGAAAGGGCTTTTTTCTAGCACTGTCCACACATTCTGCAGCCCATTCTTGTTGCTCCCACCCTCCTGGGGTCGCTCCTGATGGAAGAATTCCAAGGGAATAGGTTAAGATTGCCATCAAGTGGCTGCTCTTGGTAGTGGATGGGAGGTCCTGGCCCTCCGTGCTGGCCGACTCCTCACACCTGCTCCTCCCATTTCTTAGACCCTTTGTGAAAAATAAGCCAGCTCCAGCAAGCTCTGGCTGGGGAACGGACTATCGGGGTGGGGGTCAGGCACCGAGAGCTCAGAACATCTCTATACTGCACGTCCTCAAGGACGGGCTCTTGTGTGAACCCGAACCATACGTCCCCAGTGGACTCGGACACGGAAGGCAGGCGTACTTGCCGTGGCCTGAGCTCAGGGCCCTGGACCTGTGAGTGCAGATGATCTAGAAGCTTACTGTGGAAAACTGCTTGTGTGTTCAGCCTCCTGCCAGCTCCAGCCCCGGTCAGCCGCTGCCCTCCAACTCGGCTTGTGGAAATTGGCAGGGGGGATCACGCTGTCATCCCTGAAAGGATGGCCTCACCGTCCCAGCACGGGAGAGGAACGCTAACACACATGACTTGGCCATTCCGTTTGGCTCCTGTCCTTGTTTCCCAGCTCTGTAAATGGAGTAATAATTTCTTTCTCAGTGGCGATATTCTTAGGATTAATGAGATGATTTATTTAAAGTCCTTAGTATCTGGCAGGAAGCAAGCATTCAAAGGGTAATTGTGATAGAGGTTCTAGATACACATTACCGAACTACTGCCCATAAAAGCTCTAGCTGTGTCATAAAACAGTACACCTCAGGGACTGTATTAAAATCTGTTTGCCCCATTCCTTGGGTCTGGATGCCATCTTCCTATAATTAGACCTCCCCCTAGGACTCGGAGAGCAGAAGCTCTTGACTGAGCGAGAAGGACGTGAACCCTATTGAGTTTTCCCCAGTAGGTCGTTCCTCAGTGGTTTGGGAAAACCTGTCCTATAGCAAGGCAGGTTTGTGTATGTGGGGTGCCCCTCCTGGGGCACAGAGCTCTTGATTGGGTTGTCTCTGAGGTTTCTGAGCTGGCCTGTGGTTCTGTGGCAGCTGGGTTGGAGCGGGGAGGCAGGCAGAAAGAGAAAGGGACTGTGGCAGTACATCAGCGTGGCAGTGCGACTTCAGGTTAGGGTCACGGACAGACAATTCTAGGGCTTCTGTATTTGCAGCAGCTTTTTACAAGTGATGGAGGCTACGTTACGTAACCATTCACATTGCAATCTGTCAGATCATGAAACCACAATTCCTGGATTCTAGCCACTTAAAGCAATATTGGATGCATCAAAAAGAATTGGTATGTTGTAATATGTTGTAATGAGCGCTGACCTCATTGGAGGTGTAGCTGTACAAGTAACTGGGTACCACCGTGAGCGGGTTTCTTATGTCAGATAGAACACTTGAGACCTCCCTTTGTCCGATTTGGTTTTGTTCCAGTGACGAGTGATCGGCTGATGTTTATGGCCTGTTCAAGTTCTTCTTCCTAACTGCTAGATCCTACCTGGTACGATCGGGTAGGAAACATTTGGATGCTTTTGCAGAATTTGGGGAGAAGTAGAAAGCAGATAAACTAAAGGACAGGCATCGTCTGTGAGCACCGATTCTCTCCTGTGGTGTGTGAAGCCTTCCCTGTCCCTCAATCCCCACCTGCATACGGGAATGAATTCAGGGTGATGGTTTCTTTCTGGAGGTGGTGTGTGTGTGTGTGTGTGTGTGTGTGTGTGTGTGTGTGTAGGAGCCAAGCAGTGAGCCCAGAATCCTCTCTGTGGATTTACACGTTTCCTTGTGCCTAGAGCCTCGAGGGTAGCAAAATGTGCGTCTAACTCTGAACAATTTCACGCGGCGTTTTGTTCCTGACTATTAATTGGTGATTGCTGGCCTTTTACCCTCTAGCTACATCAGGATTGCCTAAAGTCCTCTATGATAGAAACTACCTTTTTGGGGGTCATGGGTTTGCAAAGAGTTTCTCTGTAGTTTCTAGTTTACTTGAATAAGTGCGTGGCTTTTTTTATTTTTATTTTTAAAGATTTTATTTATTTGACAGACAGCCAGTGAGAGAGGGAACACAAGCAGGGGGAGTGGGAGAGGAAGAAGCAGGCTCCTAGTGGAGGAACCTGATGCGGGGCTTGATTCCCAGAACACCAGGATCATGCCCTGAGCCGAAGGCAGCTGCTTAACAACTGAGCCACCCAGGCGACCCCCCCTTTCTAAAAAAGATTTTATTTATTTATTTATTTGACAGAGACAGCAAGAGAGGAAACACAAGGCGGGGGAGTGAGAGAGGGAGAAGCGGGCTCTCCACTGAGCAGGGAGCCCAGTGCAGGGCTGGAGCCCAATGCGGGGCTCGATCCCAGGACCCCTGGGATCACGACCTGAGCTGAAGGCAGCTGCTTAATGACTGAGCCACCCAGGCTCCCCTCCCCGCTCGTGGCTTTTTATAAGGGCTCTGACCTGCGCTTTCCCCTTCTCCCCATGTCTCAACACTAGCCTGGTGACACCAGTCGTCTGCTGCTGGACTAAAGGAGGTTTGTCAGCCCGCTGCTCTCCATTTGCTTCCCTCTGCTTTTCTCCCTGTCTCCTGGAAAGAAGTCCCCATCTGGCTGACTTGCCCTGTTGACTGGGTCTGGGCTCTAGCGGGGGACAGCAGAGAGCTAGAGGGACCGGACCGCTGCTGCCCACAGACGTGGTAGCAGGGTCTTGAGACTACACTCATGAAAAATCTATAGATGTAGGACTTTCCACAATGAGGGGAATGCTGTGTATCCGTATTATTGTATCTGGTAGCCACTAGCCACCTCTGAATCCGTGAGTCCTTGGTACCTGGCTGGTCTGATTAGTTTTAGTTGATTAAAAAAACAAAAACCAAAAAAAACCAAAAAACAACAACAACAAAAACCAAAGCCATATGTGATGACAGGCTACCGTGAACAAGTGTAGCTATAGAGGCAGGAGGAGCATAGCGGTTACGTTCTGAGCTTTCGTTCTCCAGCTCAGGCTTTTTTTGTTGGTGGTGGTGGGAGGTCTTTCTAGATTGCCAGTGTAGTTCAACTGAGAAACACTCCTTTAGCTATCTTAATGGTATGTTGTGTATGTAGGCAGTGCCTGTTTATTCACATGCCTTGTAGTGTGTTGGGCAATTTGAGAATACTTTACCTATGGTATTAATGTCACAGTGTCCATATCCCCGACTTCAATATAGCAATATTACTACTGGCTTCAGAGTTGTCATTGTCTGCTGTTCTTCACTTGATCCTCGTTTTTTTTGTTAGCTCCGTGTGAGTCCTCGTTTCATATAACTTGTTTTTTTTCTTTTCTTTTTTTTTGAAGTAGGCTCCACACCCAGGGTGGAGTCCATCGCAGGGCTTGAACTCGTGACCCTGAGATCAAGCCCTGAGCTGATACAAGAGTTGAACGCTTAACTGAATGATCCACCCGTGTGCCCTGTATAACTTCTTTGACCGAGTACTTCTTTTTGTGAACAGTACTAGTTCCATCCAGGCAACACACCCACTTTCCTTGTGATACCATTTGAATAGTTGTTAAGATTCCCTTTTCACTGGGTTATTAGTATAATTTATTCATTGTAGAAAATGTGGACCTTTCAGAAAGCTGGAAAGATTGCCACTGGACAGAATACTCCTTTTTATTTTTTTTAATCACTACCTTGTTTTATTTCCTCTGGTCTGCTTTCCGTACCCTTGCATTTAAAAAAAAAAAAAACCACTAAATATTTCGTGCAGTAGAATCTCTGTTATTTAAAACATTGTTTTTTCCTCACGTTGCTAAGTGTTGAAAAATGTGATTTTTGGATTTCCTTTTTAAAACCTGTCTTGTCTTATTTTTTTTTAATGTTTTTTTATTATGTTAGTCACCATACCGTACATCCCTGGTTTTTGATGTAAAGTTTGATGATTCATTAGTTGCGTATAACACCCAGTGCACCATGCAATATGTGCCCTCCTTAAAAACCTGTCTTGTCTTAAATTATGTTCCTTATTCAGCATTAGGTGTTATTATGGCACATGAAACTTTTAAGGAAAATACCACAATGGATGCACACAGAATTGTTAAGTGATTGATGTAGTTACGCTTTGTGAAAAAGGCATAAGGGTTGTAGTTAATTTTGGCTTTTATTTGAACACGGTAGTAACCAAATGAATTTATCTAAGTTAGCAGGGTATAAAAGGCAAATCTTTGAGGAAGAGCCAAAACAGTTTTATTACAGACAGGAAGAAATCATTGGCTCTAAAACAAAGGACTTTAACATTAAAATTAGTGTAAAGGGATTAAATGTCAAGAAAACACGACGTGAAGGTTATTGAGTGTTAAATAGTGTTCATAAAATTTTTCTCACCTGAAAATTTGAAGGTTAGATCTTTTTCCTAGGCTAAGAATTCCTTGGGTACCTGGGTTGCATAGTTAAGCATCTGAGTCTTGATTTCGGCTTAGGTCATGATCTCAGGATCATGAGATCGAGCCCCATGTTGGGCTCTGAGCTCTTCAGGGAGTCTGCTGGAGAGACACACACCCCCTACTCTCTTTAAAAAAGTCTTCAAAATTAGGAATTTTTTTTTTTTTAATTTTTGAATGCTGAAAAATCAGTGCAGTAAAAATGTACATGATGCGTTCCTAGCCAAGTAACTTCTATACACAAAGAGCTAAAGAATTCTTCCCTCTTCGGGAAGAAAGGGGTGCCTTTGAATGCTTCAAAGTTGTGAAAGGGGGCCTCCAAGGTAAGAGGGTGTCATGCTATGGAGATCCTGAAATGGCCTCAAAGAACAACCTGTTCTTGAACAGTATTTATTGGCTCTCAACTATTTTCTCTAGGTGCATGCTAGGTTTTGAGGGTTCTTAAGATGAGCAAGTCTAAATCTTTTTCTTCTTCTTTTTTTTTTTTTTAAACGAATGAAAATATTTCTGTAATCTCCATACCCAATGTGGGGCTCAAACTCAACAACCCTGAGATCAAGAGTCACAAGCTTCTCCCGACTGAGCCAGCCAGGCGCCTGAAAACTAACTCCTCTTGTTCAGAGAACATGGCAGTTGGGTAGATGTTGGCTTGTCACTGCGGGTATTACCTTGAAAGTAGCACCTGCCGAGCAGGTGGTGGGTATCCCTGAAGGCTGACCAGAAGGAGGAGCAGGAGTTTTCTAGACAGAGAAGAGAATATTCCAAAAGAGGGAACAGCGTGTACCAAGTCAGAGGCTTCAGGGATCAAATTAAAAGAATGTGTCGGTTGCCATACACGTAGGATCCAGCTACCTCTGGCATCATGTGCCATCAGGTTGGAAGACCGAAGCCCTGTTAGTCTGTTGCATGGCTTAGGAAGCTGGTGTTTCTCTTTCTCTGTCTTTTATTATTTTTTAAAAGACTTTAAGTAGTCTGTACACCCAACGTGGGGCATGAACTCATTACCCTGAGATCAAGAGTCCCGCGCTCCACGACGGAGCCAGCCAGGCACTGCTTAATATTTTAACTGGGTGCAGATAGAATTTGGACCAGTAAAAGGAGCAACAGAACAGTTAAAGTACGTTGAAATCCTTGCACGTAAATCTTTGTTTCTCTGATTCGTTTCCTAGTATTACTTTCTAGAAGCAAACTTGCTGAATTACAGACTTGTAAAAATTGGCATCTATCACCGAGTTGCTCTCTAGAAATATTTTTTTCGGTTTGTTCCCATCCTAGCAGCGTAAGGGGGGATGGGTTTTGTCAGCCTCAGATTTGAGAAGGAGAGCGACGATTCTTCAGTCGTGACCTGAGTCAGCTCTTTTAGTTCTTCTCAAACCGAGTTTTCCATTATTCAGTATTCTTAAGTAGGTCAAATGGCCATGTTTTAGTTCTGGTTGAATTTTACTGGATCCTTCTGCAAGTCATGTTTTCAAAATATTCTCAATGCTGCTAATCTTCTCTAACTTGGCATCGTTTCTGTGTTTACCTTTTTATAAATCCATTACCCAAATCATTTTAAAAATATACTGAAAGCCAAAGCGTATTTTATCTTCTTTTTACAACCAAATAATCAAAAGTGTATATTTGACAAAAATTTCTGCAATTCATTAGCACCAAAGTTTATTAAGGCATCAAGGCAGCCCTTTTAAAGTGCTTATTATGTGCCACTAACCCTTTTATGTATATAATTAATTGAACGCCTTAATTTAACGAACTGTTGTCTTTACGTGTATTTAACAGAGGATACGGGGTTTTCCCTCGTTCTCCCCTGACGTTCACACACTTGATGAAGGGTAGAGTTAGAACCAGGCAGCCTTGTCCAAATTGTGCCATGTATTCTATGAACTATCAAGGTTCTTAGTGCTAGATGTTTACCAAATCATTTTTTTTAAATAAAAAAAAAAAACCTGATGGAACATTGTCCTTTATAGTAGCCTCTTAATTTGAACTTCCTGGTTTAATTGTAGTGACTTTTCATTGGTATTAGTGACTAAATCCATAGCAACCAAGTTTCACTAGTTAACATACAGTCCCCCAGCCTCGATCTCCCTACTGTGTTCTTGTAATTATTGGTATTATTTTATAATTGTACAGCATGGACTTGAAGTCACATTGGCTATAGGGCCAGCCACACGCATTATAGAGTTGAACGCTGTTGGTGCTTCAGAAATTACCAAGCCCTCTTGGAAAGAGTCCAAGGCGACTCCGTGTGTACCTAATTCTGCTTGGTGTATTGCCAGTGTATTAACTTTTATTTAAATAGAAGGCTAACAAGTAATGTTTATTATTATGTTGGCTGCTGTAAACGGCCCACGCTTAGTATTTTTAAAAGTCAAATATTAGCACTGTGGATCACTTTTTCTGCATTGGCTTTTTATTCTAACGTAGGTGATATGATCAATATTGTGTCATTCAGCCCAAATAACCTCTATCTTTATGAGGACATGGCTAATGTGGTGTGATCATTAAAACACTCTATTTCCTCTGTGAAATTCTCAGACTCTACAGCCTTGGACACCCTTCTCTCCCACATGGCAACCCACTCCACCCCAATCCTCCTTTGTCACGTGTGTTTTGTTGGGGGATGTTGGATTGGTAAGGTGCCACCTTTTGTATGCAGTCACTTACATAGGTGGCAGGAAATTGGAGAGCTTTTGGAAGCACATCATGGACGATAAGGAGTATTCGGTGACTTGCTCTTACTTTGTAAGGCTTGTCTTTCTTTTTATGAGTTAGGTCCCAGCTCTCAAGATGAGCTGACTTCCTTGATTGGGTACATGAATAAAACAAGTCTTAATGCTTATGAAGTAGCTTGTTTAATTAATCAGCACGGCACTATTAGATATCCAAATTTGATGAAGACGTGCAAGTGAATTGCTCTCTCACATTATCCACAGCCTAGATTGGGGTTTGCCCCAGTCCTATATTTTTAAAATGCAAAGTGTGGCTGGCGGGCTGCTGGAGTTGGCCCAGCTTGGAGGTGATGACATGGTTGTACATGCAGATAGGGTCCTCCGTTCTGAAGCTCTTGGCAGCAAAATACGTCCTCGATGTCCTGGTGTTTGGGTGATCGTTAGGTGGTTGGTGGCCACGTAGCTGGCTGGCTGCATAGCGTTCTTCGGATGAGAGATCCTTCCTGAAATGCTGATCTCTCTTCAGAAGTAGCAGTTTGGAGTACCTTGTGCCCTCAAGTCCTAGGTAAATTGGTCTGTATATTTAAGCATTTAGAGATTACAACGATTTGTATTGCTGGTGCACACGCAAACGTGGAGGCCTGCTTTGGCAACCAGTTTGCCATTAACATGTAAATTTGTTTTTGCATATTCAAGAATTTCCAACACTTCCACTTCTAGGTGTGTATCCCAGAGAAACTCCAGTGCATGCTTTCCGGGGGACAAGCAGAAGGTTTGCAGCGTGGTTCATGATAGCAACAAACTGGCAATGCTTAGATGCCCTTGGATGAGATAGTCAAAGTGTGGAATATTCATACAGTGGAATGTGATGAACAACAGTGAAAACGAGCAAAGAAAAAGCTTAAAATCATGGATAGATGATCTTAGTAGCCTCATGTTGAGTTGCGGGAAAAACAAATCCCCTGAGACTTGACACAGAGCAATATCCTTTTTTTAAAAAAACGTATTTATTTGTGAGAGAGAGAGAGAGAGAGAGCAAGCACACATGTGAGCATGGGCCCGTATGAGCCAGGAGAAGAAGAGGCAGAGAATCTGAAGCAGGCTCCCCGCTGAGCACAGAGCCCAGTGCAGGGCCAGATCCCATGACCCTGAGATCATGACCTGAGCCAGTACCAGGAGTTGGATGCTTAACCCACTGAGCCACCCAGGTGTCTCCCCCCGCCCCCCAAGAGCAGTACCCTTTTTGTGAAGTTCATAATCGAGCATGGTGAAATAATAGAGCACAAATACATATGCCTAACTTAAAAAATAGTGAAGTGCAGTAGGCAGGAGCATATAGGCAATGCTTTAGTAACTGGTTTGGCTGTGGGTTTATAGGTGTTTTTTTACATTAAACTGAAACAGGAAGACTGAAGTGGGTGGGTGACATTTGGGGAGTCTTCACTTAAAACTTGGAACTTGCTCTGATCTTTGTAATGTTGAAACTCTCCCCTCTCTAGCTCAGAATTTCGGTATTGAAAGTTGTATTTTTATTCAGAAACAGGACGCCGTTTTCAGTTTTATTGCGTCTCCCCCAGAGGCTGCTGTTCCATGTATGTGGTACTTCTGACGCGTTTCCTCTTTGGTGAACCAGCGTTTTATCCGAACAGTCCAAAACCTGTTGAAGTTGACAGGCCAGAAGTTTTCACCTCTTTTCCCGACCCAGCAGCAGAGCATGGGTCAGAGCAGACACACGGGTCTAACCTTAGCATTAGGGAACGTGGAGTGCACGATCAGATCCTGATGATGGTCTTGGAAGTAAAAGCAGTCAGGGCCAATACTCCGTGAGGTCTTATTTATTGAAATTTAAAGGCCTAGTTACTCTCCAGACAACGGGAAGAGGACACAGTGAAGTCAGAGAGTGGAGGTGAAAAAGCAGGGCTCTCTACACAGAGCTGGGGTCGTTAAGGATGACCAGTATTCAGACGTGACTGTCAAGCTGGATTTTGGGGAGGCATTTTAGGTCTTGTGGCTCTTGCTGTCTTCCTTACCTTTTCTCAGAATGACCATCCCGTATTTCCAGTTCTCTGTTGGGTGCTTTTGATGACTGAGGGCACCAGAAGACCAGTCCCAGTAGAAAGAAGAGAAAAAAAGCCAAATAGTCATCCCTTAAATGTCCTTTAATTGACTGTGTATGACTTATGCTGCCGTGGGATGCGTGCCAAACAGTTGTTCGACATTATAGGAATATACTGCCCTGGAGAGAACTGAATGAGGGTCTGCTCTGCTGGCTCACACATGGGGCAGGAGAGGATACGAGAGGGATTTTCCAGCCCCGTGATTTCTCTGGGGAATTGTATCATGAGGTGGTTCGGTCCCTAGATACCCTGGAGTTCTTGGATGACCTTTGGTCGAAAACTTCTTAAAAGGAGCTAGCTCTGATCTTGGTTAAAAGCCATACCTGCATAAGGCCTCAGTGTGCACATCTGTAAAGTGGGGTTTATACTAGATGGTTTCTAAGGCCCCGCCTGTAATTCTGATCAGGAAAGACCATCACCAAACTTCTGATATGTTTTTTGTTTGTTTAAAAGGGAGGCGGGTAGATATGCCTCGGTGATTTAGGCAAGGGGAAACTGCCCCCATGGAAGGAATAATCACCAGCTCTGGGTAACTCTTAGCTGGCCGTAAGCAAAGCCGGCATCAGCTTTGAGGGTTTTTGTGTGGTCTAAGTAACTCAAAGTGTGTAAAGCCCAGGAGGGGCTCATTCAGTGGTTAAGTAACAACTACAAGTAATAGTAAGGGGCATTCTTTTCCCAACTCCCTTGGTTGAATCTGAGGTAACACTTAAATTTAGCATGCGGGTTCTTTGATGGCATGCCACCATCCCCCCCCCCCATTAGAAAGGCATAAAGAGTGGAGTGTGGGACCGTGTTCAGAGCCTGTGTGTTGGACATCATAATTGCCAGCTGCAGTTCAATAGCTTTGAAGAATTGACTTTGAAAATCAAATTGCTTTCTGACAAATGAAGGGAGACGCATGCTCCCGAAGTCATCAGGGCCAGGGAGCTGGCCAGCCTTGTTGGGAGTCCTGCGGTCCTCCCCTCCCCCCCCCCCCCCCAGCAGCTGCCAGGCCACAGAGCCTGTTCTGTGACAGATCCTCCAGAAACAATGCGGAGAAACAGCTTCTGTGTTATTAGATGAGATGAATTTACGTGCGTGGGGGAGGGCCGCCCGTGTGCCGGGGGCGGGAGGGCGGTGGTGGCCCCCGGCGGTCATCACAGAGGTAATAAAGCACCCTGGGAGCCGGGATTGGAGGGAGGGGAGGGCTGGAGGAGGAGGAGGGGGAGGAGCCTGTGGAGCGAGATTTCTGCAGTGGGCCTGGATCGCTGCCCAGGTCTCCCAGCCAAAAAAACAAATAAAAATAAATAAAAGGCAAGTGCTGAATGGCACAGATTATGATATTAAAAAGGGGCGCCATTGAAAATGTGCACGGACCCCCACCCACCCCCGCTGTGCGCGGGGGTGCACTGTATGCATGGAGGGGGCGGTCTGGCAGACGGGGCACAGACGTGTGGACCATTAAGCTGACCGCCCCCCGTCAGAGGTGTCCGGTCTCCACCCTCCACCTCATCCCCCCCCCCCCCCCCCAGTGTCAGAAATTCTCCAGTAAGGATTTGTCTGCATTGCAGATTGGGGGAATTGCCTGGCCTGGATAGAGAAAAGCTAGTCGCTCCTCTCCGTCCTTTTTCCCCCCTCCTCTCAATTTATCAGGAAGCGGGGGGGGGGGTGTGAAGCGCGCCCCAGACCCCTCCTCTTCGGGGTTGGGTTCCCTCCCCTGCACATAAATAACCTTCCCTCCCTGGCGCGTCCCCTCCCCCTCCCGGGCCCGGCTGCGCGGCCGTCCTATTGCCGCGCGGAATGTGCACCGCCGCCTGCTTATTACGTACAGGGGAGGATTGTTGACAAGTGCTCTGGAGCCTGCCTCGCCGCGCTCGCCCTCCCTCCTCCCTCCCTCCCTCCCTCCCTCCCTCCCTCTGTCCTCCTTCCTCTCTGTCTCTCTGCAATGATCCGGCTCTGAGGATGGCTGCTCCACGGGCCTGTCAGGTGCAGTTTTTGGTGGCTTATCTTGAGGAACCTGGGATAGAAGGTCTGTTCCTATAAATAAAATAAAAACCAAATAGCTCTAGGTTTGTTTCCGGCTGCTAGGGCTTTTGTTGGAGAAATAGGCCTTTTGTGGTTTTTCTCCTGCTGGGGTCCTGATTAAATCCATTATGGATGGCAAGGTGCTAGATGGATCTATCTGTCTATCTGTGTGTATAGATAGGAGTATGTGAAAAAGTGTTGTGATTGCTTAATATTAATATTCTTTTAGCTTTGATCTCCTCCCTGGGGGCAGTCGTGGCTCCTAAAAGGCACTGTGGAAATTTACAAGAGAGAATTAATGTCGTTCTTAAAGCATTCAGCTCTGTTGACCATTTTGGCCAAATCTGCAGTTTTAGCCAGGCTGGTATGAATTTAGACGTTTCTCTGGGGACCGAACGCCATCCAGCTATGGCTGGTCCCTTTATTTTATTGCCAGTTGATGTGATCATTTCCCAGCATTTAAAAATAGATGTTTGATTAAAGTTAATTAGTTCATCCTCACCCACAGCTTTGGTTTCCTTTATCAGCAGCATGCATGGTTTCCTTTCCCTTCATACTTTTGTATCTCTTGTTTTCCTTCCTTGATAGAGGGAGGAAACTGAGGCATGGACGTGGGTACTGGGTGATTCCAGGTCAGCCCTTAAAGCTAGAAACTCCCGAGTGCTCTCGATTTTTTTTTTCCCCCTCCCATCTCTCGTGCAGGAATCTGGGTTTGCATTACTGGATGTAAACACAAATGAATTTTAGGAGCCCTCAGTTTAGGTGCCTCTGATCTTTGCAGATTCTGTGGCCGCATTCCTAGAGTTCTGCTTTTTGTGTTGCTTCCCTTAGATTTCAGTATGAGAAAGAACGTTGCTCTGGGAGGTGGTAGGCCTCTCTGAACTTGCTTGCTGTCAGCAGCTTCAAAATTTCTTTTTCTTTTTCTTATTATTTTTTACTTCAGATAGCCCACTTAATCCTTTCTTACTCTGTTCATCTGAAAAGGGGTGTGCAGTTTGATTTGTGAGTGAGGTAATGAGGGCCCTCAGAAACTTCCGTCCCTCCCAGTCCATGCTCCAAACACAAGAGAATTGAGAACTTCTGTGGGGGTCCATTTGTATTGTATGAGGGAGTAAAAGCAGCCAGAGAGGTTTTAGGGTTAAGGGTGTGGCTCTTCTCCACAAATTGTGATGTTAGTCAGGACACAGTATTTGGAGTGGGGCCTGTTTATCAGCACAGACTAGTAGACTAGGAACTTTATGGGGTTTGCTCATCTGAGTTGAAGCCAGCTTTAACTTTGTAGAGACTTGCTAATATTTGAGAGCCCGTGTCTTTTGGTAACTCATCTGTGGGGTAAGTGTAAGTGATGATACTAAGCTTTAAAGATATATACACATGCATATGGCAGTTACTTAAAGGCAGACTATTCCTGGCTCTCTGAGAATATACTGCATAGGTATATGGAAATCTCCCTTGAGAAGTGCAAATCGCATGATTTTGGGGGGAAAACAATCTGATTTTCGCACGTCCGGTTATCTGAACATAAAACTTTGGATGTATTGGTCTCCTTAATCTGTCTCAAAGAATTTCTCTAGAAATGCCCTGTGTTTACCTCTGCTGTGTGTGTGTGACTCCAAGTTCATGCTCTGCAGTGATGCCATTGTTCAGCAGCTCGGTCTCCACACCGGCCTAAATCAAGCATCTGTCTTTAATCCCTTTTCTTCTGAATGTGGAAGGCGGTTTTTGACCTCTGGGGTGTTCAGTACTGGGCCATTTGCACAGTGGAACCTTTTCCTTAGCTGATAGAAGCTTGAGTTGTGTGTCCTAGAGGATTCCAAGGATTCATGCTTTGGATGGATGGTTATAACTAGGGGGCCTGGTGGGCATGCTTTTGACTGGTTTGCCAGCGTCAAATCAATAAGGTATCCGGATGGGGGTTGGGACCCGGAGGAGTTAAGGCCTGGGATGGAGGAGTAATTGATGATCGCATGCAAAAGTAGAGAGAGCTGCGCATTGTGGAGCAGGGTGGGTGTTTCTATTTCAGTGATGATGATGGTGATTACTCTTATTATTCAAGCTACCCTACCTATTGTGATGTTGTAAAATTCATGGTAAGGACGAAGAACGAGGGAAAAGAGGGAGAATGTAAGGAGCAAGAGCCCTTTACCCTAAAGAAGTGAAGGAGTTGTTGCACAATGCCCAGGACAGTTTGCTTGCCACTGTGATCATCACAGTTCCAGTAGCTGCCATGGCTGGTCCAGAAACGAGAGATCCTAGATCGTTCCCACCGGGATTTGTTTGTTTGTTTGTTTTTGGTACCAAATGAAGTCCCACTGTGGCTCTTTGGTGGTGGTTGTCAGAGCCTCTCCATGAGGATTGTTTTCTTTCTTCTTGTGACTCCTGGTCAGGATGTGGGAAGGAGAGGTCTTTTGTCTTTGGGTAGTGCTCACTCATTTGGGGTTTAGACCGCCAGAGCAGGGCCCGTTTTAGTGTTTGCAGCACTGTGGTCGCCCTTCCTGTGTGTAAATGTGTCTGGTCTGCTGGCTCGCTCCTTTGTGCCTCAAGGTGAGGAAATCCCTTCTGGGCTCAAGGATCCTGTCTCTCTTCCCGCTCGTCCGTCTCAAAGGTAGCCATGTGCTTGATTCCGAAATAAGAAAAAAAGGATGGAATCTGACATTGGCCTTGCCTACCTGGTGGCCCAACTTTTCCATGTTAATTAATTAGTACTGTGTTAGGTTTTTTTTTTTTTTTTTTTTTTTAAGAGAACACCTTTTTCCCAAAAACTTGAGTGTGCATGGGAGCAGCAGATTGCCCAAGAAGGTTTCGTGGGGAATGAGTGATGGTGGGAAACGGTTCCTGGGGCATTATCTGTTTACTTATTGGGTGTTAAGCTAACAAAAACCCCTGTCGTCTCTTTATCTTGGGGGGCTCTTCTGTGGGGTCATTGGGGTTATTTTTGTCTTCCATGTTCTTGGATGAAATGGGACATCTCCATAGCTGGTGGAGAGTAGACAAAGGAGAGCCCTATCTGCTCAGGGGCCATTCTCCTGAGGGAAGGGATAATTATTTTCTATAAGCCGAGGTATTCAACCCACTTTCATTTGTGCTCTGTTGACCATGAGTGTGGCAGTGACATCATGCCTCGAGACTGTCATTTGTTCTCGTCCACCTCAGCGCTTTGATGTGGGGAGGATGTCCGCGGACCAGCCTGGGCTTAGCCTCGCAGACCTCTCTGCCCTGCCCACCCCCTTCCCTGGAACCCGGGGATCGATCCAGCAGCTTAGCTGCTGACCCGCGTGTGTACAGTTGGGTTCGGACTCTGTGTTCTTGTTGAACCTGCGAGGCTGGCCCAAGCCGGATTTTCCCTGGCAACCCAGAGGAAAAAAAAAAAAAATCCACCGATTTTTCTTTAAAAATTTGAGTGAAACATAGACTTTCTTTTTCACTAGCAATGGCAGCAGACTATGCATTCTGAATATCTGGGAGAAGGTCCTACCTCAACCAAGGGGGCTGTTGTGGTAATTTTTCTCTCAACTCAAAGTGCGGCAGCCATCCCCATCCCCCAGCACGCACGCACACACACACACACACACACACAGCAGCTGAAAATGAAAGCTCTCTTTGGATGCTTGACTGTTTAATATGTAATGTGATACCTTGTCTCACAGTGACGGGGTGACAGACGGGCATTGGCTGTATAATACAGAATTACCTTTTGTGCGTCTCTTCCACAACAAAGCCAAATACATCGACTCTCCTAATATGCTAATACGTTTGGTGTGCTCCAGATGTTTTGGAAGCTAGGGAATCGCTTCAAAGGTCTCCTTATTTTTTCCCTTCTCTTTCACCCGTCTTTGGGCACTGCTTTTTGTGAAACACAGGGGTTCGATTTTTTTTCCCTTTGGTTTTGTATTCTGTCATGTGCGGATAGCTAATGGGAGGGCTGGTGAAACTTCTTTGTGTCTAAAACATGAAATTAGAAGGGCTGCACATTCTAAGTGTGTGTGTGTGTGTGTGTGTGTGTGTCCCCGTCCGTCCCAGCGTTAGAAAAGGATTCCCTTCTCTCTCTCTCTCGACACCAGTGTTCTGAAATCTGTAGTTCTCATCAGTTGCTTAAGCTGGAGTTCTGGAGCTAACGGGATCCTTGGCCTTGTTTGTATCCCTCCCCACCCCCCACCCCCTTTATGTGAAGGCAAGAGGGAAATCATGGTCCTACATCTGCAGTCTTCCAAGGACAGGGATTCTTACCCAGTGCCGCCGCTGCTGTTCCAGGCTTAGAAAAGAAGCCAGTTGTGGTGTGTTGCCTTGAATGGAAAGCCTTTTCATTTCTTGCTAATTTGGGAGATGGGCTGCAAGGCCCCGGAGTGTGATGGCCCGGTTCTGTTGTACTGGATTCTTTGGGGATTCTCAGCCTGTGAGGACCGGCACTGCTGCCCGGTGGTGGCCCAGTGGTCTCAGGCCTGGGACACATTGCCCTTTTCCACCGCTGGTGGCTAGCCAGGGTTGCAGGCAGTCCCCAAGCTGCCTTCCCCCGCAGTGGTTTGGAATTTTCAGCTCATATTTATTGCTTTTGTGAGAGACAATAGACGTGGTTTAATTTAAGTTCAACCTCCTGAATATTAATAGAGGGGAACAAATGCTCATGTGGGGAGAACGGGATCTTTGGGCCATTCGATTTTCTCCGTTTAACCTCCTCTCCCAAGGAAGGTTCGTGGTGATCGGGGGAGGGGTTTGGGAAAATAAAATCAGCTCATGTGTTAGAAGGAGGGGACGCTGTTCCGTTAGTTTTCATCGACTAAAAATAATAATTCAAAAAATTGATGGCAGGGCTTTGTTAGGGAGAAGAAAAGGCAACACACACGTGCTTGTCTAGTGTTCTGATAATGGCTCTTCTGCCCTGTGCCGTCCTCTTCTGTCTTGCTGACCCGGCTCTTCTGGATTGGGGAGGCAGTATGATTTGGATTAAAACATTGAAAATGAAATGGGGTAGCCAGTACACCGGAGGTGTGAGAGTGGACTGGGGTGGGGGGGAGCTGGGTGGAGGTGGGCACATGTCTGTCCAATCCTGTTGACTGTCTCACTGAAAATAAATGTACGTGTTCTCTGTACAGGATGGGGTACTCAAACTGAAAGAGCAGATTGCATGCAGAACAAATGGGTCTTGCTCCCCTTACAGAGGCAGTGGAAAGCTGAGCTCCTTCAGTTGGCATTGACAGGCTATCAGTTCCCTCTCTATGGGCCCCAGTTTTCCTAATCTGGAAAGCAAAATCAGACTTCTGTCTTAGAGTTCAGGTGACCGTCCTTGTTAATCGTCGGAATGGGGGCAACTTTGGAGTTCTCCGAAGAGCTGTTAGTCTGGTGAGGGCTTGGGACCGTGGACGCACTACTAGCAGTCGTTTTTTCTGTAGCTTAGCCACGCCTTGATGTCGCTTCATAGCATCCTGCCCACTGCCGTCTCACCAGCGAGCTTCAGTGAGCTCACGCCGTGTCAATTCACGTTCCCTCTTCCCTTGTAAATTTCACAATCCAGTTTCCCTGAATTTGCACTTTGGACAGTCGACTTCTTGGGGGAGGGTGGTGGGGAACATCCTATGCCTTTTTACATTGATGCCTCTTAGATATGAACCCCCCCCCCCCCGCCACGTGTTACTTTTTTTTCTCTGAATTTGTCATTAGCCGACTCCTTAGAGCTTTGTGATTAAGTCGTTTAAGTCATCGTCTTTGCCTTCACAAAATCCCTGAGAAAAGGTAGAAGAATGCGCCCCGTAGAACTTTGGGGTTGGATGCCTTATTTTCATTTAGGTCGTCATGGGTGATGCACTTGCCTGAGCTTCCTAGTGTCTTAGAGCTCTAGGTCTCCTGCCAGCTTGAACCTGGCTTTGCCCTCCAGTCGTGGCTCTCAAAATGTGGTTCCCCGGACCAGCCAAGGCCGCGTCACATCACGTGGGAGCTTGTTAGAATAGGGCAGACTGGGGGTGATGAAGTCTAGGGGACTGTGTTCGGACAGGTGATTCTCTTCATGCTCACGTTTGAGAATGACTGCCCTATAATCGGCAGAGATGATTCTCGCCAGAAGGGCAGGAGTGTAGCTTGTCACTGAATAGCTTCACTCTTCTCTGCTCGCTCACTCACTAGCTGCTTACTCATGCAGCAAATACGGACGATCTTGTTATGTACCGAACGGTACAGTAGTGTTTCTGCCCAGGCTTCACCTAACACTACATGGTCCTTGCTTGTTTCCTCCTTGATCAAAAACACAGCTTCACAACAACCCCCTACTCTACTTCACTACCACCATCCCCCTGTTCTGTGGTGGTGGTGTGCTGGCCACCAGTGTGCTGGCTTCACTGATTCACATTTCACTCTGTTCCGTCGTCTCCCCACCCCCATCACTTTTTCCTTCCCCTCCAAAGTGCAAGGTTTCTTCTTTGCGCTTACTAACTGAGCCACCCATGTGTGCTTGTCGATCTACCGCCTCGCTGGAATTAGGTTTTGTTTGATTTTTGCCTGTATCCCCAGGGCCCTGGCATATGGTGGGTGTTAGGAAAATGAACAGATGATAAAAACTTCAAAAATTAAAAAAAAAAAAAAAAAAGCCTGGATGAACTCCCATTCCCTCCCTCCTCTCTTGCTTTATTCTCCTGTTTGTACTTACGGACTATTGGAAAATGTGAACCCAACCAAGAGTAAGCTTATACTTATGATGCCTCTCTTTCTCTCTCTCATTAATTTTACATGTGGTTCTGTAATCAGAGTTCTCATTTTGAACTGCCCAACCTTTTCAAGTGTGGCCATTCACCCGTCTCCTCTTTACATTTCTGACTTCTCTCCCTGGCCCGGTTTCTTCTTCTCTGAGTATCGCCTGTATGCATCCTTCTGTTTTCCGTAGGCTTTCTCCTCACCCTATGACCTTACTAAGGTGCTCTATGTCACTTTATGTACTTAATACCTATGCATTATGCAGGTTTAGTTGTCTAGAGCTTCATTAAATAATCTAAAGCCAGCGAAGATGAATTTTTCATATAAGTTGACTCCACCCCAAGGATACATCCAAAATGTTTCAAAAATTAATATAAAATTACCGGATGTTTAGTTTTTCAGTTGATTAGAAATAATTCATTTCCGGGGCGCCTGGGTGGCACAGCGGTTAGGCGTCTGCCTTCGGCTCAGGGCGTGATCCCGGCGTTACGGGATCGAGCCCCACATCGGGCTCCTCCACTGTGAGCCTGCTTCTTCCTCTCCCACTCCCCCTGCTTGTGTTCCCTCTCTCGCTGGCTATCTCTATCCTGTCGAATAAATAAATAAAAAAATCTTTAAAAAAAAAAATAATTCATTTCCTTCCCCGCACTATATTTTAGATGCTCAGTAGCTACATGTGATTGGGCGCCTGGGTGGCTCGGGCAGTTAAGCATCCGACTCTTGGTTTTGGCTCAGGTCATGATCTCAGGTCGTGAGATCAAGCCCCGAGTGGGGCTCTGTGCTGGGTGTGGAGCCTGCTTAAGATTCTCTCTCCCGGGGCGCCTGGGTAGCGCAGTCGTTAAGCGTCTGCCTTTGGCTCAGGGCGTGATCCCGGTGTTCCAGGATCGAGTCCCACATCGGGCTCGTCCGCTGGGAGTCTGCTTCTTCCTCTCCCACTCCCCCTGCTTGTGTTCCCCCTCTCTCTGGCTGTCCCTCTGTCACATAAATAAATAAAATCTTAAAAAAAAAAGATTCTCTCTCCCCCTCTCCCTCTGTCCCATCCCCCCACCTCAAAAAAAACAAAACAAAAAACAAAAAAAACACACGTTAAAAAAAAGAACTGCATATGACTGATAGCCCCAGTAGTGGGTAGCACGGACCATACCTCTACCTTTAGGCTGTGACTTCCATACAGTTCATGTCTCTTTTGGGCCTCACAGTGTAAATTGCCCATGTTTTCTCTTTCTTGGGGAAGTTGTGTATGTTTTCACTTCTGTTTTGCAGTCCTGACTCCAGAAAGCCGCACGTCTGAGTGATCGCGGCGGGCTTTATTTATCGCATCACAGTAGATTTCCAACGTTGTGGTTTCCTCATCCTCAGAAAGGATGGGAAAACACAGAAGCAGGGAAACGCATGCATAAATAGGCCGAGTCTCAGGGTTGGGTTACCTTATACCACGTTCTTTCAGACGACTTTACCAAACAGGTAGAATCTTGTTTCCTATATGTTTCGTCCACTAGTCGGAACCACTCTTAAGTGTTGGAAGCAGAAAGGGATTTAAGACAGGGAATTAAGTGCCTACAACATTGGTGGACACGTTGGAAGGATGAAAATCAAGGGGCCACACTATAATTTGGCTTTGCTTAAAATTAAAAGCCAAGCACTGTGGCTGTGAAAACCTAGGTCCCGGGCAGGCATTCTTGTGGGTTCCTAGCTTCTGATGCCCATGAGGCTGCTGATGAGACCGAGAAATTGGGGCCTAGTCGCTGCGGACACTTGCGTTGGGGCGAGCTTCCCATCGGTAGGACTTAAATCATGTCCGGAGCCCTAGATGCAAGAGCGTCTCAGTGCTACAAGACCACCCAGGCTTTTATTCCACCATCGCCCATTACTGGGGCCTCCATGCTTATTAAAATACTTACAGTAACACTTAGCACAGGTCCTTCCCTGGGACCTTTCTCCAGTTCGGCTACTTAACAGGACATCCTGGGGCCCTAAGACTCCTTCTTTTGCATGGTGTCATCATATATGCAGTCCTAGAGAGGCCTTCTCCTTTGAGACCATCAAAGGCAATGTGACTGTCTAATATAACAGATTACTATGAAGAGGAAATTGTGTAGTAGGATTTCTGGTTAATAACTTAAGCTATGGCTCCAAAATAATGCTTTCTCTTGTCTGGTTCCTGAAGGCAGTTCCAAAAGATTTCCATATTTTTGTTGTTGTTGTTTTTTTTTAAGATTTATTTTAAAGTTGTCTCTCCACCCCACGTGGGGCTCAAACTCACAACCCTGAGAACAAGAGTTGCACGCTCCCCCCACCGAGCCAGCCAGGCGCCCCAGGAGTTCAGTATTTCTAGCGTCCATCTATTAGCCTTTGAAGGTTAACTAGTTTGAATTGGTAATACACGAGTGCCTTTCTTCCTAGGCCAAGTCCTGAAAGATGTTTACGTATTTCAATAAGACCCCGGCAAAGTATATTATGGTTGCAAAATCCTGCCTGCGTTTCTTACTGTTGAAATGATTTCCTAGGCCTCACGTAGGATGAGGTGTCCCGCTCAAAAGGGGGATATGTACCTTCTAATCCTCTTCTTTCCAAATTCTGGTCCGGCCTCATCAGCCATGGTGTAGGGGTAACTGTGGTAAAGTGCTACTTCCTGATGTCATGTGTTTTAAGTCTTTGTCCCCTTTTCTCACCTGTAGGGCTCCTTGGTAATGGCCAGTCTAAGGGATTAGGACCAGCGTCAGAACAGTCAGAGAATGAGAAGGACGATGCATCCCAAGTGTCCTCTACTAGCAACGATGTTAGTTCTTCAGATTTTGAAGAAGGGCCGTCGAGGAAAAGGTTAGTACCCAAGGCTGAAAATGCTGGCGCCTTAAACCTGGGACGCCAGTGTTTCCCACAGGGGAGCCAACTCAGGCCCACCCACCCACCCAGTCTCCTGGTTTTCGTAGAGGAGCCAGGGTTCTGGATGTTCTGTATCACAGGTCCTGGTTTCCAAACTTTGTCCACTAATTGTCACTCAAAACGAACATACCGGAAAATGCCGTGGGCCAAACAGAGCCCGTTCCTGCCCTGAGCATTGGCCACAGGGTTGCCAACTTGTAACTCCTGTCTTCTCTGATCATTTTAAGTGACTCTCCTCAATTTCTGGAGTCAATTCGATGGTATGTAGCCATGTCTGAAGAGAGCTGTTCCTAAAACTGTTGAAGAATTAAATGCGATGTTTCTGAACAGTGTTCCTTCCCAGGAAAACAGAACGGCGTGGTGTTTAGCCCTGGCGGAAGTGGAGGGAATCGTTCATAAAACTTCTAATTTACCAGCTTTTTTTTGTTTTTTGTTTTTGTTTTTTTTGTTTTTTTTAAATAACTTTCTTAAATAAGCTTGAGTTTGATAGGGAAGTTGGCTATGGGAGTTTGATAAGTTTGTGGCTTCACGGTCAAACTGTGGCAGTCGACATTATATAATGCTGCTTTTAATGGGGTGTTTATAAAACCTCTTGCTGGTCATCTGCCTGATTTCATACCTCAGGTTGTGCTCCCCACCTCCCACCCCATCTAGAAATGATATTCCATTTCCAGTTTTGTTTTTTGTTTTTTTTTCTTTTTTTCCGTTCTCATACTCGAGGTTTTCCTGGATGACTAGGTTAGTGACTTTTTCTTAGAACCTGGTGGTTTGAGAGGTTGGGGAAAAGAAAAAAAAAAAATCCCTTGGCCTGGCTGCTGCTGTGTACTCTTTCTCCAGAATTCTAGTTACCTTATGGAAATTGTCTAGATGTGTGTTATGTAATGACGTACGGAGTATAGTGGAAATTAAGAGGAAAGGATTGGCTTCGCCATGCATTAGGCATTTTGAGATCCTTACCAGAACCATACTTCGGTCTGAAATTTGAGACGGTAGCTCAGTCGTTTATTTTCCTCCATCATGCCATGTCTTTCTTCATTTAGAAAACCCAGAATACAGTTTTCTCTTAATTCTCAGCGCTGTGTCTCAGAAGAGGTCTCAGATCTGTTGTTAGTCAGCAAGCATATGGACGAAGAGTCTCTGGCAATGTCCTGGGCCTTGTAGGTTACTATCTTTTAAAGACCCTTGGGTGAGTGTCTCAGTGACAAGTCTGTCATGTTGCAGATACTCGCCACAAACATTCGCTCGGTCCCAGTTGGAGAAATGCACCCTCACAAGAGAGGGAAGTTGAGGATGTGTATAGAAATCCCATCAGGGAATAGGTTGGAACCTGCAATGATGTTGTCCATGCTTCCAGACGTGGGCAGGTGGTCATGAATCTGCCATCATCTTTCATCTCCCATTTGGGGATCAAAATTCTGAGTGTGGTTGGAAATGTCTGCACCTGGTCCTTGAGCTGCTGCATGGCTATCAATTCTCCCCGCCCCCAAAGATCCCACCAGTACGGGGGTGTGATGACCAGCATCTCTACGGCTTCGTTCTCTTGGGGTGGGGGGGATGCTGGCCCTTTGTCCTGGACTCCCGGTAGTGCCTTTCTTAGTTTTCAGTGCTACTGGCTTCCTCTTTGCAGGCTGCTGTGTTGGTGTGGGGCAGCTGTGTGCACATCGGTCTTTGACTTTTGTCTCCAAACAGTGGGAGAGAGAAATTTTGTTCAGGATGAATCTAAGGAAAACGTAACCATTTCTAATCTGCTTTAATTAGTGTGCCAAGTACCTTGTTTTACTGAATTAAGGATTCATAGCAGCATTTTATTTGGTTACAGTCACACTCTGCTAGGGAAATCCATCAGGGGCATAACCTAGGTTATGGTTTGACAGGTTGGGCTGGATTGAGGTCTGGTCTGGGGTGGCCTGGAGTTAACACGAGGAGTGCTTTGTAGTTTACAAGTAGGGAAGTTAGGGCTAAAATTTCTTGCAGTCTTGTAGGGTACATTACAAATACAAAATAATAACTTTTATTTTTTTTTAAACCTTTAGAGAGGAAGGGCGGAGGAGAGGGAGAGAAACAATTTTCTTAAGTAGGCTGCATGCCCGGTGCAGAGCTGGATGGCGGCTTGGTCTCACGACCTATGATCATGACCTGAGCCAAAATCAAGAGTTGGACGCTTAACTGACTGAGCCACTCAGGTGCCCCCAAAATAAAATCTTTTCATACTTTCTGGGTCTTAAAGAGCTCATTTGTTTTGATCTTTTGTTGGTATTTAGCATAAATAATTTGGTATGAACCCCGCCTTCTAATTAATGCATGTTGTTAGAACTGAAATCTGAATACCTAGCGCTTTGTCAGTGCCTCGCCAGACTGAGTGGTCAGCCTCCTTCAACTTAGGTGTGTTAGACCTTTCCTCATAAGCTGATGGGGTGTCCTGTCCCTGCTGATGACAATGTCAAACCCAGAGAAACTACCTAAAGTGGTTATTTCAAAATGTTACTTAGAGCACTGTTGATGAGACTCTGCTTTTAACTCGTGGCTACAATTCGCTGAGCCTCGTGTATATACACCCGGGAGGAGCGTAACTTGTGATTGACCCCTTGTGTTCTTGGTAGGCATTTAGACTGTGTGGGACAAAACCCTGAATCCTAAAGTTCCAGGGCCATGATTTAGGTCTTTGCTCTGGACCGAGCATTCTACATTCTTTAGGAATTGGTAGCCATTCTCGTAAAGTTCATTGCCCTTGCTAGATAGATGGTTTTTAGGATATTACCAGTTAATTTGCCTTTTCTCTCGGTACTGGAGGAAAGAGGGAATTTGTGTTTGACTTTTGTAAGAAAAATTAAAATAAGAGGTGCAGACTGTGCAAGTCTTAGACCATTGCCTTGAGTTTCCAACCTGGAAATCAAAGCAATTTCATTTTCTGATGATGCCTGTCATGTGTTTTGTTAAGTCTTTAGTCCAAACAACTTGTGTGTTTGCAAAGTGTTATTTTCCTATGGGAAACCCCCCTGAGCTATGTTTGGCCCTGTGTACTTGCTGCCATTGGTTGTACTTGACGTCGGGGATTTTTTTTTTTTTTTTTTTTGGCATACAGAAAGCAGTAGAATCTAGAGTACTGTAGCGTTTATTTTTCTTTTTTGAGGCAAAAATGAAAGTTATCTTTTTACCTAGCCATTAAAAGGAAATCCTCTGAAATCTTTGTCTACTCTTTGTGAAAGGAAGAGCCACTCTTCTGTACAAGCTCTTTGCCTGTTTGGTGGCCATGACATCCCAGCCACTGGAGATCTGGAGGAGTCCATGCTGGTGTTCCTAGGTGTCGATTTTCCTTTGTATTATTATTTTTATTATCATCATTATCATTGGGATAAATGATATTTAAAAAATTCTACATTAAGGTAATGTCACTGTTCAAATGAAAACATTATAGAGACTTTGAGCCTGTAATCAGCTCCTTCTGAATTTGATGGTGGCCATGCCTAACTCCTTACCCTCATCATCCTGTTACACTGACACTACCCCTGCCCATCCTGTTACACTTGGCTTGTCTAAAACTCGTGTTTCCTGCAAGAGATATTGAAGTATTTTCAGAAACCAGAAGGGACAGATTCTGTCAATTGTGGATACACTGAGAAACTCCACAGTGATGGTTATGGGCGTATGGATTACCTGTTCGGCTGGTAGAAAGGAAGGTGGCGTACAAAGTTGGTGTGACAGTGTACTTTTATTGATTTATTGATTTGTTTATTTATTATTTAGAGCAAGTGTGAGTCTGAGGAAGGGAGGAGCAGAGGCAGGGGCAGAGGGAGAAAGAAAAGCTCAAGCAGGCTCTGTGCCCAGTGCGGAGCCCGACGCAGGGCTCAATCTCACAACCCTGAGATCATGACCAGAGCTGAAATGAAGAGTCAGCCACTTAACTGACTGAGCCACCCAGTCCCCCGCCCCCGTATACTTTTAAATGCACATAAATGGAAGATCCAAAATGCATGGTTTGAAAGGGGTCCTTTGACTGCTGGGATATGTAGCAGAATTAACTGTGTGTATTTATTTTACTTAATCTTTGGGTGGAGGGAATAAGCAGAGAAAATACAATAACTGGTGGTTTTTAGGGATGTGTCCAGGGGACCTGGTATTTGGCATAGTGGTTCACAGCGCGGACTGGAGCTGGACGGCGTGGCGTCTTTGGGCTCACCCTCGGCCAGTCCTGTGCCGTCGGGCAGCTCCTGCACATCGCCGGGCCCCCGTGTCCTCGGGTGTTAAAATGCCCGCAGCGCTAGTAACCACCTCGTGGTTCTGTGGACTGAACAGGGCGATTTCGGGAGAGCCTGCAGGTGTATGATGAGGACTGCGCACGAGATACGACTATTCGCTCTCCTCGCCGTGTGTGACCCATGACTTTGCTGCCTGTGAGTCTGCACATTGACTGGGGGCTTCTCAAACACGTTCTAGAGGAATTTTGATTTATACAGATTGTGATTTGTATCTTCCCTCTGTGGTGACACCGTCACCACCCTCTGTGGGCAGATGGAAAAGTGTTAGGCGCGTGTCCCTCTTCTGAAGTTACTGAGTCACAGGAAGGACCCGTGTGGAGGACAGCGTGAATCCCCCACAGAGGTTGGTGTAACCCGGTTATTTGCTTGCGTGGAGCAGTCATGAGTGAGATGAGGTTCAAGTGTGCGAAGATGGGCTGTCGGTGACGTTAGTCATCATTTTGCCTTGTGTGAGGGGGCTGTTTCGCTAGTACTTATTGCTGCTAAAATCCCTGCCTTACTTTGTGGGGGGGCACCTTCAGCAGAGCCTAGTGA
This sequence comes from Ursus arctos, assembly GCF_023065955.2. Taxonomy (NCBI): domain Eukaryota; kingdom Metazoa; phylum Chordata; class Mammalia; order Carnivora; family Ursidae; genus Ursus; species Ursus arctos. The sequence continues at coordinate 19,004,691 of NW_026622997.1, forward strand.
ACTAGTTAAAAAGTACAGACTGTCTCTCTGCGGGTCCCATGTGTCTTCTTGTTAAAGAGCTGCTGTATCTTAGGGCATCGGTGGATAGAAGACTGAGTTTAAAGATGGTCCTTATTCCGGTGGATGGGGTTTTGCATACAGAGAACCAACTTTTTGTTTTTTAAGATTTTATTTATTTGAGAGAGAGGGCACAGCTGGGGGTGGGGGGAGGCCGAGGGAGAAGCAGGTTCCCCACTGAGCAGACCCCCTGGGGGCTCAGTCCCAGGACCCCTGGGATCATGAGCTGAGCTGAAGGCAGACACCCAACCTACTGAGCCACCCAGGCGCCCCTCACAGTGAGCATCTGTAAGAATTAGAATTTTAAAAGTCTAAATGCTTGTTTCCCCTTAACAAAATACATTAGTAGTCAAGTGCACTGTTAAAGCACTTGCTCATTTTGCTTTGAATCTTGGCAATACGAGTCACATGCAGCCTCAGATCATTTCTTTTAAGTTTTGGTTTAGATTTAGACCTCTCTACTGACCAGGGTGTTACAGATCGTTACAGCCTTGAAGACGATTTTACAAATTAGAGCTTAGTACTGTCCTAATTTTTAATTCTGCAGCTGTCTTGACTGAAACACAGTCTCTACAGGAATAAAGAAGGGGCGGAATGGCAGAATGGAATATTAGGTGGGACCCTTAGTAACCACAGAAGAGAATTGTGGAATTAAATATAAAGTAAATGTAGATGTCTCAGGCCTATCTGCTTTTTTATATTTATCTAAATGGTTGGCATTGTTGGTGTTTTTCTTTTCCTTCTTCTAGATCTTTCTTTCCAGGGTCATTTTTCTTTTGCCTGAAAGGATTTTAATACCTTTTTTTTTTTTAATACTATTTATAGGGTTGAATGAATCTTGGCTTTATATGTCTGCGAAGGTCTTTATTTCACCCTCATTTAAAATACATATGTGTTTGTGGGAACTGCAGGACAGAATGTACTTGTACGAAATTTACCTTGATTTTTAAAAGATCTTTTGCTCATTATAGAATTTTAGGGCACTGTCTTTAAAATGCTGTGGTAGGGATGGGCACGTCACTCAGCTGTCCCCTGCTTCGCATTAGTTCCAACACGTCTACTGTCACTCTTTTAACTCTAAGAGGTGTCCCTTCCCTTAGTCTACCTTTTTTTTTTTTTTTTAAAGATTTATTTCGGGGGGGGGGTGAGACAAGAGTGGGGGGGAGGGGCAGGAAGAGAGGGAGAGGGGCAGGAAGAGAGGGAGAGGGGAAGCTGACTTGCTGCTGACCTCTGGACCCAGATGCTGGGCTCTCTGCTGCTGGGCTCGATGCAGCACCCCCATCACAGGACCCTGAGAGCATTACCTGAGCCAAAACACAAGAGTCGGAGGCTCAGTGGACTGAGCCACCCAGGCGCCCCTTCCCTAGTCTACTTTAAGATTCTCTTTTCATCAGTGGTACCATGTCCCTTGGTGTCGTTTATTTTTCTTGTGTTTGCAGTTCATTGAGCTGCTGCTTCTGTAGATTTCATCATTTTTGGAAAAATTGGAGGCAACATTTCTGCAAATTTTAGTGTATGCTGCTTTTCCCCTTTAGGGATTTCAGTTGCGTCTGTATCTGACTGCTTGACGTTGACCCACAGCACCTTGATGCTGTTTGTTTTATCCTAGTCCCCTCCCCGCCCCCACCCGGCCCCTGCTTTATTTTAGGTAGTCTGTAAAATTTACTTATTTTTTTAAATTTTTTTAACCTCAGAGATTGCTGTCTTTATCTCTAAAATTAGAGCCTGGTCTGTGTAATCTGCAGTGCTCTCCTGACGGGCTGGTCTTTGCTCGCACTAATACAGTTATAATGGAGGTTTTAGTACGCTTGTCTGCCACTTTCACCTGTGTTCTTTATGGGTCCGTGTTGGATTGACTCCTGTTCCTCCTCATTAGCGGTCCTGTGTTCCTGCCCTTTTGCTTGCCTTGATAATTTTTTATTGGTCGTCGGGCCTTGTCCATTTTCCTTTGGGTTCTGGATATGTTTGTATTTCTCTCCCTGTTCTTAAGCATTGCTCTAAGATGTGATGAAGTTCGGAGGAAGCAGTTGGGTCCTTCTGGATCTTGGCTTTGCAGCTTTGTTCAGTAGAGCCAGGGAAGTGTTTGCTGTAGGGTTAAGTTTTTCCCAGCGCTCAGGCGAAACCTGGATGAGTACTTGCTGCCCTGTGAATTAGGATGTTGACCATTTGGTAGATACAGACACCGTTCATGGCCCTGTGTGGGATTCAGGGACTGTTCCCTCCAGTCCTTTCTTGTACTTTTCCCCCGTAGTTTCTGCTGGTACCCAGTGAATATGTGAGGAGGTTCCAGAATTTTCTATGTGGCCCTCCCCTTTCCAGTACCCTGCCTTACAGATCCTGTTCTTCAGTACCTTGGCCTCTGCCTACTCTCAGCTCCTTCTCCTTAATTTAGATTCCTCTAAACCCTGCTTGAATTTCCCCTCATTGGGCTGTGGCCTGGAAATTCTCTCACGGTTGTGAGCTGTCCAAACCTTTCCCATCTCTCAGGGATCACAGCGCTTTGTGGTGTGATGTCCATTGTCTTGTGTGGATTTTTGGTTTCTTTCAGGCAGGAAGTCCGTTTTGGCCCTATTACTCTGTTCTTTCAATGTTGAATCAGAGGGAGGAGAAGGGTACCACTAGGAATCCTAACTGCCATGTTTGCACTTTATCTTAGCCCCAGCCCTAACCTTCCCATTTAGTTTTGTTATGCAATTCACATTTTTTCTCCTTTAATGACTAACTAAGCCCTGACACAATGTAAGTGAATCTCAAAATAAAGAAGCAGTTGACCTATAAATAGAAAGTCCCACTCCACAAGAAAGCGTGTGACTGTTAGAAACACTTTTCTTTGAAGTTCCAGAAAGTCTGTTTCTAAAAGAGGCAGAACTGCTTAGTGAATAGAACATATTGTGCTAATAAATCTTACCTTAATCCTAAGGAAACACTTGGACGGGTTTTTTTTTTTTAACTTTATTTTTTAGAGAGGATGAGCTGAGCAGGTGGGGAGGGGCAGAGAGAGGGAGGGAGGGAGAGGCTCTTCGAGCAAGTCCCATACTCCGCGTGAAGCCCAACACAGGGCTCAGTCTCATGACCCTGAGATCTTGACCTGACCCGAAACCAAGAGTCTGATGCTTAACCGACTGAGCCACCCAGGCGCCCCACACCTGCTTTGTAGCCGAGTCAACAAATGTTGAAAATACTTGACTAGTGACACATTTCTTAAAAGTAGCAAGGTCAGGATTGGAATCCAAGTCTTCCTGTCTGTAATGCCTGGACTTTTCCACTACACCATGTCGCCTTCTCTTGGGGGCATAAACTGTTGATTGGATTCTTCACGTCCCTCTGGGACAGGCAAATTCCAGAAGGGTACTGTCTTTGGGCCAGCAGCACCTGGCTTGGTGAGCTGAGCCCTGGCTGGATCACAGCCTCACGTGCCCTCATGGCCGAGCACCTTTGTGCAATGCAATCTCCTTGTGGCCCCTCAGATCACAGAACCCTAGTAGATGTTCTCTTCTCGGCCAAGTGTTTGCATTCCTTCTTTAATGAAATAAATGAATTTTTTTTTCTGCATTGTAAACCAAGCAGTAGATAGAAAGGTGGCAGGGGTGGGGGAGGTTTAGCTTATCTTGAGTAAAACACATTTTGCTTTTGAAATCCTCTCTGGGGTCCTCCAGTATTAGAGGTTAGAGGTCATGCACAGGGGCACCGGGGACAGGTCTATCCTGAATAGGAGAACATTTTAGGACCCAGTTGACTGTTCCTTTCAGGTAGCTGTTCCAAACAGATCTGTGATTACTTTGTGACTTTCATGGTTTGTGCCTGTGTTCCTCTGGGAGAAGAATACTCTTTTGTGTGCTTTTTCATTAGTTGGCTGGAGTTGGTGGGCTCCAAGGGGGCAAGAGTTAAAACACTGGCTCACCTCCTGATGTCTACTTGTGAATGACCTTCCCCCTTTCTTACAGTTCAAGTTTGGGAGGGAGGTTTGTATCTGTCCACTCTTCATACCTTCACCTCGATCTTAAGATTTTCCCTGATAAAAGGGTCACCAAGGCGAAGTCGAGGGTCTGATGTCTTACGTTGAGTAGCAGAGAGCCACGAGACCATTTCTCATGGTGCCCGAGACTCTCGCTGGCTGAAGCACGCACATGTTCTGTTTACTGTAGGATGTAGCCCGTGGCGCTCATCCACGTTCTCGTGGTTCCGTTCTCTCCCTGCAGCCAAATCCCTGGGCTTCTGTTCAGATCTCTGATAACCCTGCCCTCCCTAAGGCACGGCGCTAGTGGTCTCTATTAAAGAGAAACCCCCTCCCCTGTCGTACACCCCCCCCCCCCCCCCCGGTGAGATAGAGCCTTGCTGCAGGCCCCATCTGTAGAAAAAGGAGACTGCGTCATAAACATAACGTCAGACTGGTCTTGTGCATGACATTATTTATGGGAGCTTTATGGGATTCCCCCTTCCCCCTTCCTATCCTAGAATGTTCACGACTTGTCAGATTATTAGGTGGCATGACCCGAGGTGGGGGGTGCTTATAAGACCATCTTTTGCGTCCTTCTCTCTCACTACGGATGCTTTTTGGGTCCATCCCTGTTGTCGTCACACACGGAGGCCTGCCTGCCTATCCGTGAATAGCGTCTATGCTACAGGTGCCGCCTCTCCGGAGGTGCAGCCCAGTCATCTGTCGGAGGAAGAGACAGCAGAGGTCTCCGTGGAGTTTTGGGGTGTGGTTTTGGTTGTTAGGAGGAAATCCAGAGCATTAAAGTCAGGTTGGGGTTTGACCTTGTGCAAGAACATGGGACAAGATGGCACAGGAGGCTCTCGGGAGACTGAGCAAACTTTGGCTGCTGTTTGGGGGTTAATGTCATGCAACGTGCATGGGTAGGTGAGTTTGGCTTAAATGGCAGAATCCGACTGCAGGTTCCCTTGGGATGTTCTTCCCTCCTTGCACCCCGTGTGTCTAGCTGAAGAAGAGGCACCGGTTAGCTTCCAGCCAGGACACAGGAGCTGAGCGGTGCTTCTGTGTGCTTGACTTCATGCTGCCCTGAGTGCCCGCATTTCATCCTGGATCGGATACCTGGGATGCGGGAGTTGGGGCACGGTTGTCACTTGACTCCTGCTGGCTCCAGTTGCTTCTGTCGTCCTAGGGAGTGGTAGAGAGGGGGTGGGAAAGAAGCTGCGGAGGGTAGTGTTCTCTTTTGGTGCTGCCATCCCTTTGGGGGTTCCCTGTCTTTGGGTGGGTCTCCTTATCTGCATCCTCAAGGCACCTCCTGCCCGTGGAGCACCTTTCTGCTGCTTCACGCTCCTTCCTCTCCCAGGGCATCCATGCGCTTCCCCTCCTCCTTCTGAGCCCACGTTCCTGACTTCACTTCTCTACCTGGCACTGGTTAGCAGGTGTGTCCCCAGAACTGGGACTCGGGTGGGCCCTCTGAGCCACCTGGCCTTCCAGGAAGAGAAAACTGCCTCCGAGCACGGCTGGGTCTCCCATATCCCGTGAAGCCATCCTTCCTGGGACTGCCTTCCCAGGCCTTGGGGTCCATGAGGTGTTTCAGACTCTTGGATCGCAGCCCCCAGGCGTGTGTGGTCTGTTTGTCTGTTTGTAGCCTCCCGAGCTTAAGGCAAGTGGTATCGGGGTGAGACCCTTCTCCCTGAACGATCCTCAGAATTTGATGATTTAAAGTAGAACATGTTTTCCTGGCACAGTCTTCTAAGGAGGCCCTTGATTAGAAATTGGAGGAAAGACAAAGTTGAGATTCTAGAATCCTATAGATGGGTGTGAATCCCAGTTTTCCTCTTAGCTCTCCATGCGAGAGTCAGTCCCCCAGAAGAATACCCCCTTTGTAAGGCGGCCGTGATGAACACTTAATCTAGCACTTAACACGTTTACAGTGCGTGTATATGTACACAGCGGGGTGCCGGCCACCGCTCTGAATCCTTCACATACGTGAGCCCGCTTCATTCTCCACAGCAGACTCTGCGGGATAGGCCTTTCCTTATTCCCCTGTTTTACTGACGAGGCACAGAGGAGCGAGCACGGTGTGCACGAGAGACACGGAGCTCCTGGCCCCCGGTCAGGACTCAGTAAGTGGTTTCTCTCCACCTTGAGTAAATTTGTGAAGAGCCCCCGTGGAGGACTGCTGATGGAGACAGGTGGAGGGAGGTGTGTTTTCAGAAGTTTTTTGAGGGGCCCGAGGAATCTGCCTTCTGGGCCAAGTGATGCGGTTTTAACTCTCTGAGGAGTGTGACCCTCGAGGAAGGCGTGTCCAGGGGTGCCATTTTATTCTTCAAGGTTCGAGGTGTTTGCCGGGTCCTGGGACGGATCTAAAAGAGGATTTGTTGAGCCCGATGTGGTGGTGCAGGAGCTCTCCACTCCAGGGAGAGGAAGCAGTAGCCGATCACCTCAGATGCGTGCTGTAGGAGACGTGACATCCTGGACACAGGCCGAAGAGTCGACGAGGGCGTGTCTGGGGACATCAGGGCATCGTCAGTAAGGTGACCTGTGCACTGAGTTTTTCCTTCTGTGGAGAACTTGGCTATGTTCTAGGCCCCATGGTAGCTTCCTGATAGCACGTTACAGACCTGTGTGGGTGTAACGCAGAGAGAGAGCGATACTGGCCCAGTGCCCAGGGCTCAATTGACCTGGCCACTGCATGCCGTTGGAGCTACATTAATAACCTGGCGAACGATTCATGTGCCAGGCTGCTTGGCCACGGGAGGAGACCCAGAGAGCAGAAAGAGCCAGCACTCCATGCCTTGAGCCTCTCCTTGTCCTTGGTGGGGCTGGGCCTTGGCACAGGAAGTGGTCCTCAAGGCTTTATAGCAGGCTGCTTCTGGAAGGCCCTGTGCACTTCCGTGCTTTATCTGACTGGCCTCACAAGAGGGCAGGGTTTATTTACTAATTTCTTTTTGAGCTTGAGACCAGAGGGTTCCTTGAAATTTTGAGAAGGCACATGTGCTGGTTTGGAGGTGGGGTGGCGGGAGGCTATCTGGTCCCAGTCTAGTTATTTCTATCTTGTAGTAGAAGCCTTAGAATTGGTCTGGTATTCTTGTAGTTGATTCAAGAAGTTGCCTGTTGTGAGAGCAGGGTGCACCCCACACCCTGTCACCACCCCCTCCCGGGCACAGAAATGACCCACCGACAAGGGGCCTGCAGAGACCATGCTGTGGGCTGGGAGCTGCGTGGGCTTCAAGGTGGACGGGCCAGCTAGGCAGGCTAGCACTAACAGCGACCCAGGTGGCTCTTGGAATTAAACGAAGTAACCTAGCACGGCCCTAGGTAGGAGCCTGGTTTGCTTTTACCATTTGGCTTTTAGCTTTAGCATTTAATCCCCAGGTCCGTCTCAGCCAAGATGTGCTCATAGGCACTGAATCTATTTGTTGAACTGACAGCATTAGTTTCCTTCGATTCTGGGAAGGGACAGACAACCTCCCTGTCTTCACCTTAGTAAATGAAAGACCCCGATCTTGATTTCTTTTTCTTTTTCTTCTTTTCTTTTCTTTTCTTTTCTTTTCTTTTCTTTTCTTTCTTTTTCTTTTTTTTTTTAAACTACCAGAGGAAGAGTTGACTTAAACTTAAGAGGTCCTTGGCTAATTAAAAGGGAGTGTGTGTGGGGGGAACGGGGTGGAGGGTGGGCTCTGTGCTAGTTGAAAACTGTCCTGTTTCTGGTTTTGATCAGAAAGCTTTTAGTATACATTTACTTTGGCTCCATCCCGTCGTGAGTTTCGAAGTCAGTGTGGAATTTCCATTTTTAATTGTGTATTAAAGCCCCACGTATCTGGCTGGATAATTTGGGGTGGGGGTGGTGCTCGGATCTACGTACAGGACGGAGCGCTGTCTGGTATAAAGCAGGGAGAGACGTGTCTTTCTGTTCTTGTACAGTTTACATTTACCGTTCAGGCGTATTTTTTTAGAATTGTGTATTAAGCTTTTCCTCGGTGAAACCGGGCTCCTCTTAAGTTATGTTCTGCCAGGTGTAGGACTCTGTCTGGAGAGGTCTTTGTAGATCTGCAGTTCTTCTGCGTAGACTGGCGCCCCCTTCCTCCTTTGAGGCCCTTGCATGCGGGTCTTGGCGGGAAGGAAGGTGCGGGAAGCGTGGGGCCCCGGTGCAGATGTGCCCTCCGCGGGGTTACAGGCTGGCCAGCAGGCGTTGCTGAGGGCAAATTTTTAGACCCTTGTGGGAATGGGCAGCTGCCCCCGAAATTTGCTTACGGTTCTGGGAAAGCACATGGGCCTCTCGCCACGTTTTACTTGTTTCAGGAAAATTGGCCTGAGAACTTCACCTGAGGCAGTTTCACGACTGCTGTGACCATTTCCTTTTTCCGTTACCTCGGAGATCTGATTGCAGGGATATCACTGCCACCTCCCATGCAAATTTTGGTCTAGCATGCTTGTGGTTGCCATGGAAACCAGGGACCCAGCTCTCGCCTTCTTCCTGCATCCCTGCTCTTCTCAGTCTCTTAAATATGAATGCGAATGCCCGAGCCACGTGCTTCTGCCCACTTTCCCGTCCGCACCCCCAAAGGACAAGTGTAAGCCCATCCCTGACCGTCAACGCAGACTCCGACTCTCCTGGAAACGGTCTCATCAGTTCGTGAGTTTTCCTTGATGAAATTGAGAGAGGAAGGGAACGCAGACAGGAGTTCTGGAGGGCCTATTTGCAAGTCACTGGCTTTGGTTGTGTGGGGTTTGAAGGCACCTCGTCTGGGATGGGGGTGACAGCCGTTAGCGCCCCTTGTGGTTCCCATGTGAGTACTTATGGACAGGTTGTTGGACCTGGCTTTTTATGCAGAATGTTCCTTGATGTCGGTACCTCCCTTGGCTGCTTTTGGTGCTCCATTACAAGCAGCACACAGTGTTGCCACTTGGATGGGAAGAGAGTGTTCTTGCCATGAGCACCAGGGACCCCCGTCTCCTTCCCTCCTTCTCTCTCATTTTTAGAGCTGGGCCCAGGCGTGGAGGGTTGGCGAGAGAGATCTCAAGTACAGGCTAGCAGGCCAGGCAGCAGTCTGAATGACTTGTTAGAGGAGAGATTTTGGTCCACTTTGCTATTAGAAATGTAGAGAAGAGATCCGACTCAGAAGTGGGTCCATGTGCTCCCCCGCCCCCGCCTTGAAATAGGTAAATATCAGGCAAGAATATTTTCTCTCTTGCTTCAGGCTCCATTGCTTTGATTTGCATAAGATAGAATCTTTTAAAGAGCGTAATCCTCCTATAAAATACCTTGACAGATCTGTCCCCTGAGTTTAGACTGTTCCAGAGAATGGGTGCAGAGTCAGCGTCATCACTGTGGGGGAGGAATCCGGTGATCTCGCTGTCTAGTCCTGCTCACTTGTCCTTCAAGCTTTAAAAAGTGTGTGGCCCTCAGCTCCCTCAGATGGGATCGTCCTCGTCTGTCTTTGTATCCCCAATGACTGGCAGAGTATCTAGTGTGTAATAAATATTTGCATGTTTTTGTCAATGTAATAAGCCAGTTCTACCAGTAGCCAGATAAGGTGTCAGGAAAGGAAATCTTCCTGGAGGAGTCCTTACGTTGGAGAAGCATGCTTTCCTGTTTAGAATTGTCCAGATCTCTCACCTCTGCTTTATCATACCAGGAGGTAGGTGCCTGTGTGTGTCTGCGTGTCGTGCACATTTGAAGTATTACCCATAGTTCCTTGTTTTGCTTTAAAGCGTTAGGAAAGAACAAACTTTTTTCGGTAGCGATAGAATTTTCTCGTCTCTCCTCCCCCTTCCTGTTTCTCCATCCTTCTTAGAGCTCTTTGGTTCTGTAAGTACTCCCTGGGACCAAAAATGGGTTTAGGATGTAAGGAAGTTTCTCTTTTCACAGCAGGTTCCAGGGGCCTCAAACTAATACAATATCAGGTCACTGAATTTCCATCCACCGTGATTAATCTGTGATGCCCAGAGAACGGAAAATGCCTTCTTGCCCGAAAGCCCTGTGGTACTTCTTGTGGTGCCAACCTGAGGTTGACTACACGTTTTCTAGTCTCTTTAAAAATTTTTAAATCTTCAACCTGGTCATCTAATTCCGTGACAGTAAATATTCTCTGATAATGACGGGGATAACCCTCTCTGGCATTTTCTCCTGTTATCTCAAACTCACAGATTCTGCTTTTCCCCCGAGGTAGAAGGACCTAGCTTTTTGTGTTCTTGGAATTCAGTATTTGAAGAAAATTTATCTCAAGTTTAAATAGCACACAGGGCAACTTGACAGAAAGCATCCGTTATGTAGAATTAACAGGAATATTACTTGCTGTTGTCTGCCATGTATACAATGAAAGCGTGAGAACGTGAAAAAGGAACACAAAAGCCAGGTCTTCTTAAAATGAGTTTTTGTCCCGATGTTCCTGTGTGGTTTCAAACCTATTGCGAAATGAACGGAGGCTGCTGGAGATGTTGCTTCTTTCGTAGGAAGTGCTGTTCTGTTGCATGTATAACCATATAATAGGCCAGGTGCTTTACTGAGTCAAGTAAATTGTTCTCTGAAACTGTAATTAAAAAAATACACAAAGCTCGCATTGGCTCTGATGGAGTAGGATATAAATCCATGTGGTGGTTATTGGTTATTAGCTTGAGGGAAGGCCACCTAGCCAGTAGCTGGTTATCTTGGGACCGTTCTCTCCAGGCCAGAGCCCGCCTTAGCTCCTTGCAAACTTTGAGTGAGGAGAATGAGTGAGGATGCTTCCAAGTAACCATGAGCACGATTCAGCCCAACGTGGTTTTGGGGGGCGGCGGGGTGGGCTGTGGTTACTTTGTGTTTAGCCTTTGATATGTTCATTGATTTACACTCTTTAAGAAAAATGTTCAGATTCTGTCAATTTGGGACTCTTACAGGATGGGATTCTCAAAAGTTTTAAATGTATCTGTATCTATCTATATATATCTATATGTAGATATAGATGTATAGATATTATTGTTTTTTTTTTTCCCCTTCTCTGAGTCCTCCTTTCTCTGGAGCATAAGTTACAGATTTGTTCAGCCTGTTACTCTGCCCCCAAGAAATATGTTTGCCTCGCTATGACGCCTGCAGGCTATTGGTACATCGCGGGCCGTCATCTGCTTCTTGTTTCGGCAAATGCCATTGTGGACTGTGGACTGGCACTTGGCCTTTCTGGAGTTTGTGTTTCATTCTTCCCTGTTGCGGGGATTTGAGCCGCCTTTGCCATCATTGCTCATGTCTCCCCTGTGCTCCTGGCTCCCCTGTGCTCCCGGCTCCCCTATACTCCAGTCCCCTTGAGTGAGGCTGGAATGAGCAGAGCCGTTCTAGATCATCTGGAAGGGAGATCACCTGTTCCAGAGATGAGAAATCGAAGGCTAAGAGGGGGGACGCGGGTGCTGTGAGTCCTCACGAGGAGAAGGGCTTCTATGGTTTGGAAGGATTTAGGAACCAAAATGTATATTGATCTTTTCCATACAGCCAGACCGAACTGATGTGGCTCCTGAAAGATGCCCTCCGGCTGTGAGTTTGGGGCTGTTGGAAGCCAGAGGGGGGGAGGGTGTGGCAGGTACAGCCTTCCCTTTCTGCCCCAGACCTGCTTGCTGGGAGGTCTGGAAGGACAAGGCTTGCGTGCCCCACCTTTTGGGTTGCTGCCCCTGCTCCCCTGCCTTGGGTGTAAACAAGTGCGTTTCCGTGTTCTTCAGATTTTTTGGCTTAAGTCTCAGCTGAGCAGGACAGACTTTTCTATTGGAGGACAGACATCAGCCCTCTCTGGTCTTCAATCACGAAGGTCTATCTTTTACCAGTCTTCTCCATTTGCCCAGATAGATACTTCTAAATTCCGACTTAAACAAAAAAAAATTGGTATACAAGGAAGGATTTAAGACCGTCAGTATCATTTCTTCTTTCAAAGAGCAGCTTTATGAAATGAATATACTTAACAGATGTCAGCTTGGATGGTGACACGGTGGCTTTTTCTAAAGCGGGTGGCTCTCCAGTGTGTTAATTCTTCATCTGGGAACACTGAAACTGCGAATGTTGAGGTGCCCTTCTAGTAGTGGCCACCAGCGGCACGCCAGTGGGAATGGACCCACTTCTCTTACTGAACAGAGCCAACAGGGCGACCATTCACAGGCACGCTTGGCTTAGGTAAGCAGGCCGGCCGTGCCGAGCAGTGCCCGTGTATTTTTGCTAAGCAAACTAGGACCTACAGTACACACGGCCCGAATAATACAGCCCCTTGTAGGGTGCTTCCTGTGAGAGTAGAACTTACCCAAAAACAAGGGAGACAAATCCAGAATTAAAATCACTTTGGACTGAGTCTGTTCTTCCTAAAATATAAAGGAGATCTTTGACGGTGCCTCACCACTTAAACCAGCTCTCCTGGCCAGCGCTAGAGATGGAATGCCCGTAGAACGTGGTGTGTATAATACAGAGCACAGGCTTCAGAAGGAGGCAGATTGTCGCTTTGCATGTATGCTCGTGAAAGCTGCTTGACGCCGGAGCCTCCGGTCCCTTGTCTGATAGATGTGATAGAGACAGCTCTAAGCTAGTGCTTCTCCAGCCTCAGCACGCGGGAGAAGCCTCTGGTGTACTTGCTCAAATGCAGCTTCCTGGGCCCCACCCCAGAGTTGCGATTCACTAGGTCTGAAGTGAAGCCTGAGAATTTGCATTTCTGCTAGATTTCCAAGTGATTCTGATACTGTGGGTTGGAGGCTCGCCCTTGGGCAACCACTGCTCCAAGGATGGAACGCTAGGTACGATTGACAGCAGCGGTGCGTTAGTGTCTTCCGGTAAATAGACCTCTCCGGTCTGTGTGCATGGACAGCGACTGTCCCTGTGCTTGAGAATTCTTGGGGCCGGTTGGCCTTGATCGAGTAGATCAGGTAGGTTAGCTTTGCTCCCCAAATGCTTGATCTCACCAGAATATTCTCTTATTTCTACTGGATAGTTTCTGTGACTCCTTTAGGTAATAATGTAAATGAAGTCAGCTGATCACCCCCACCCCCACTTCGGTGTATGCTCTGTGATCGTCTTTTTTTTTTTTTTTAAATCAATTATTTATTTATTTATTTTTAAAGTAGGCTCTGTGCCCACCATGGGGCTTGAACTCATGACCCTGAGATCAAGAGCCACATGCGTTGTCGACTAAGCCAGCCAGGCGCCCCTCTGTGATCATTTTGTTGTCCTCTGTTTTGGGTTCTTTGTGCAAACCCTTGCTCGGACCCGTGAGTGAAGTGTGGTATGAATTCAGCTATGTCTGCCCTCCTTCCTTCCTTCCTTCATAGATGTCAGGGTGTGTTGGCCTTCGTAGATCTTCTCGTGCCTACTGGAGAACATGCCTTTTTGAAACCTTTTTCTTTATATGTCCCCAAATGTTTCCTTCCTGCTTGTTCATCTGTCTTGTGCAGGAACACAAGAGTAATAATGTCTTTCCTTCCCTTGCGGTTTATTTGAAATTATTTATAGACCAGTCACTGGCTGCGTGTCTCCTCCTCCCCACCCCCCACTTCTTTTCTCGGGTGTAATTTCACTTTAGATCGTCACTTGTGTGCTGTATTCCTGACCTAAACACATGCCATCAGAGCGAGAGGATTTTCCTGCTGCAAACAGCTCCTCAAAGCAGACAATGCGATTTAATCGTAGATTACCTTGGCAAGGGAGTGTCGTAATCTGGTTTGAATTTCCTGTCTATAAGATGATTCCCAGCCTACTGTAGGTTACAGTAGGTGATGCTCCCTTTGGCCAGGTAGACGCACTCAACAACCCACCATACCACTGGCACAGTATGGGTTGGGGGTGTTTTCCACTATTTCTGGGCCATAGGAAAGAAAACGTGCAGACAATACTACATGCCAGGTTATGTCTTCTTCACTTTCTACTCCGTATTCATGGACGGCATTTGGGCTGATAGCCAGACCGTGCAATATCCATCACGTCCCTGGTTTTAGGATTCTTCCAGGCCTGAGAGTCTTTCCCATAGTCCTTTCCAGGGTGCGCTTGTGTTTGCGTGTGGGAGAGCGGGGTGGAGGTGGAATGGAGGTGAGGCTATGTACGTACGTATGTGCTGATGTACCTCTCATTCCTTCCCTGGCTTCACACAGTTCACCTTGCACCAGATTTAATTTAATTTATACCCAGCGGGGGACTCTACCCGTAAAACACACGCCTCCGTAAGTCTGTCTCCACCTTTCTCTGTGTGCCTAACAGCCTCCGTGTTTTACGAATCAAGTTCCGTTTTAGACCAAGAAAAGGAGAGAGGACACTAAATAACATCCTGGCTGTCCCTCGGTGCGTAGAATTCATGCTTCTAGTCGTGTGTGCTGTGAAGGGCGATGCTGTATACTGATCAACATTTTCTCAGTGGCTTATCTTTTAAAAAGGAATTTGTTGGATTTTTAGCCTATGGGGTTTTTAAAGGGGTAGTGGTACCTCCCAGAGAGTGTTGCACAGAGATTGGGATGGAACCTGTTCCCTTAAGGACATGCTGGGGGGAGAGAGATTTTCACAAAATTCTTGCAAGGGCAAATAGGGTCAGCTCTCATCTGTGTTTATTTGAACCACTGTCTGGAATGGATGGGAATGTATTGGTTTACCATTGCCATGGCAACAGTTGCTAACCCCTCCCCCGGCAGGGTGTCCCATGACAGGAAACCAACCCATTCATTTATCCAAGTGACTCAAAATTCCATTGTGTGAATTCCATGGGCTGTTAATGGCAGTGTTTTGATAGAATGTCATTGTGTGTTCTCAAATAGTATTCAGTAGTAGCTTAATGCTGCTCTGGTCATCAGATAGATAGCTATTTTGAGCCACTGTTTCCCTCCCGTCTAGTGGGGGAGGGGAGGTATGAGAAGATGGTCAACAGTGGAATAGGATTTTTCAGCTTTCTTTCTGTCTAGGACCTAGAAGGAGTCTTCCTCTGCTGGGACATTTCTTTGAATACTCTCTCTCTCTCTCTCTCTCTTTTTTTTTTTTTCATTAAGATTTTATTTATTTGAGAGGGAGAGCACAAGGAGGGGGAGGGGCAGGGGGAGAGGGAGAAGCAGACTACTGTATTGAGCAGGGAGCCTGATGCAGGACTCATTCCCAGGACCCTGGGATCACAACCTGAGCCGAAGGCAGACGCTCAACAGACTTAGCCAGCCAGGCGCCCCATTTCTTTGAATTCTTGTGGTTGGTCTTAATTCATGAAATTTTTACTTCTTACTTCAAATAGATCTGGATTTGTTTTTTGTTGTTGTTGTTTATTTTTAAAGATGATTTATTTTAACGAGCGAGGAGGGGGTTGCAGAGGGAGAGGGAGAGGGAGAGAGAATTCCAAGCTGACTTCATGCCCAGAGCAAAGTGCAGCCTGGGGCTTGATCTCCCAACCCTGAGATCAAGACCTGAGCTGAAGTCAAGAGTCCGACGCTTAACCAACTGAGCCACCCAGGCGGCCCCTGCGCTTGTTTTAATAGAAAATGCTTTTAGTTACCACCAAGTGGAATCTTTAATTCTGGCTGGTTTTAGATTTCCTGGGTGTTGGGTTACATTCGAGTGTATGCACATATGTGTGTCTCCCTCACGGCTTCAGCTTTATTGACCTGTAGCATCATGTAAAGTTTAAGGTGCACGACCTGATGATTTGGTGTACGTACATGGTGAAATGATTGCCGTAATAAGGCTAGTTAACACACCCGTCACCTCACATAGTTCCTTTTGTGTGGGGTGTGTGTGTGTGTGTGTGTGTGTCTGTCTGTCTGTCTGAAAGATTTTAAGATTCACACTCGGAGGCTTTTAAGTATACAATACAGCATTAGCTACAGCCCCCATGCTGTACATTATACCCCAGAACTCACTCGTCAAGTGCAGGTTTATACCTTGTACACACTCCCTGTCTCCCTCTCTCTCTTCCCCTCCCTCTCTCCTCTCTCTTTCTCTCTCTCTCTCTCTCTCTCTCACATGCACACACAACCACCATTCTCCTCTGTTTCTAGAACTTTGGTTTTTCTTAGATTCCGCATATAAGTGAGGTCACTCTTTCTCTGTGACTTACACTTAGGACGTGATTATCCATGTCCTATGTGGCAGGATTTCTTCCTTTTTTAGGGCTGAATAATATTCCACCGTGTATTTTGTGTACTGCGTTTTCTTTATGCATTCACCCCTCTGTGGACTCGTAGCTCATTTCCGTCGCTCGGCTCTCATTGTAAATAATGCTGCGGTGAGCCCAGGATGGCAGGTGTGTCTTTGACGTGGTGTTTCTATTTCCTTCGCTCTATGGCTGAAGGGGGATTGCTGGATGGTCTGGGAGTTCTCATTTTAACTTTTTGAGGATGCTCGTGTTCTCACAGCGGCTGCACCCATGTAAGTTCCCAGCACCAGTGCACAGGGTTCTTTCCTCCATGGCCTGGCCGGCACTTAGCTCTGGTTCTCAGCGTCGGTTTTTGCTGTCTGATGTTTATATTCTGGGTGTTCACATTTGCTTGAAAGGAGTTCAGCTCACGGGAGAATGGGACTCTGGTGGACGGCCTTCCCCTGGTGTGTGGTGCTTTCTTCCTCAGGCCTGGCTTTAGGGTTGGGCTCTGTGGAGCTCGAGATGGACTTGTCCAGGCCAGCAGCGCCAGGCCCCCCTCCCCACCCCTCCTCTCCAGCCCCATGGTTTTATGGTTTTATTGTTGAGCTAATCAGCATGGAAGCCCAGGGGTGTGAGATTGTCTTTGTCTGGAGTTGGCTTGGAGAAGAGGAGGCCAGGAAGGCATAAATTGTACCTTTCTTCCTGGAAGGTTCTTTTGTGGTGAGTGATTGCATTCCCAAACCTATTTCTATTTCCGAGGGAAGCTGTTGCAGGGGCTGGCAGGGAGTGGCGAAGTGCCGGGTCCCAGCCGGCTCCCTGGTGGAGCATAGGCCGTGTTTTATATTGTCCCACTGTGGGTAGAGGAGCCCGCACTTCACGAAACCCGAGGCTTCGTGTTCAGACCCAGAAGGTGGCATTCGTCCATTATTTGTCCATTCCTTGCCGTCCAGCTCCATCATTCCATGGAATCTCTCTTTGCCTCCGTTCCCCTTTCAGACGCGCACACACACTTGTGCTTACATTCTGTGGTGGTGGGGGGTCCTCCCTTGGCCTCATTAGTTCCCAGGCTTGTCCTTCTCTCCTTTCTCCAAGAGGAAACCGCACGAACAGAGCAGGGATAATCTGAGCTTTCTGAGCTCATTTACAGTTTCACTGCTTATCAGTTTTGCCACTGAGTCAAGTTTCGTTTTGTGATTCCTAGCTCAAGTGTGTTGCTGTCTTTATAATCCTGGAACTGAGAGACCATGGCAGCTGAGAGCAAGAAGGTGTGACTTGCCCCGTGGCACCGGCGGCCGCCGTGATGTGCCCCCCCCTTACTGTTTGCAGTACTGACTTGTATCACAGTTTCTGTTTTTTAAAATGGTATGACAAAAAAGAAAATAGTTATTTAAGCAAACAACCCTGTGAAGTTAGACTACTGTACCCCACATCTCCAACCAGGTGTCCATTTCAGAAAGTACTAGGTGACATCTGGGGTACCCAGATTTGTGTAAAATAGGCCAGCCCAACGGAGGTAACCTTGGACGGGAACGGTTGAAAGAATAAATTGGGAAAGTGAACCGGTTAGGGCCAGGGTCTTGGGGCCCTTTCTGGGTGTGAGGTTAGCGCTGCTCTCCGAGGGGATTTTGTGAGGGGGGTATGTGGGGGGGGGGCAGGAAGGCGTAAGTGTCCAGCTGGAAATGTGCTCCGACCAGGCTCAGTGACAGGTTGCTGGAGGTGGAGCCCCAGCCACCCTTCCCAGGACTGACGGATGGCCTGGAGTGTGGCGTTGGGCAGAGTATTGACACAGTTCAAGATGGATGCGTCTTTGATCCAAGGGAGACCATTAGGGCATGTTTAGGCTGGTGGACTTGAGGAGACTCATTATAACACGACTGGTTCTGCACCCTGGCCCTCCGTGGCTGCCACCCGCCTCTTCACGAACACGGTTCTATTTGCCTGGTTTGCTGGCGTAGCGTTTTGCTGAAGCCAGCTGTGAGGAAGCAGCACGTCCTCGCGTTCGTTCATCAGTGGGTTGCAGAGGCGAGGAGGATGTCGCTGATTTCCAGGATGCCACCCTCTACTGTTGTTTCTGAACGTTTGGGAAGATGTGACCCCCCCCCCCCCCCGCCATTATCCTACCCCCTCCTGCATCGTGTGGCCCCTGCCTGACCCCTCCCTTCCCAACAGTGCCCCTTGGGTCTCCCCTTTCCCTTAGAGGGGGCCTGCCTTGGGGGGGGGGTGTGCAGCATCGCTTAAAAAGAACAGTGAAGAAAGTTCCCTTGACATCAGTGCTTCGCCCACTCAACTGAGATAGCTGGTTCTGGTTTTGGTTGGGTGGGGGGATGGGAGAACATGGGGCCATGGGCAAGCGATGTGCTTATAGGGACCCAGGACAAAAATTAATTACTCTTAGTGTGGAAGCCGGGCTTGAGACTGTGGACTAAAACAATAAGATTTTGGAGGTTGGTCACTTCTGTTTAATCTTCCGGCTCGTAAACGTTGAGACTCCCTTGTGGGAGGTTTGCTTCAGTTGCGAGATGGTTCCCCTTCTCCCCCATTTATTCCTCCTCCCGCCCCCTCCCCCCACCCCCGGTTGTTTTCACATTCTATTAGGATCACGTAGAGCTTTTGAATTCTCACCCAATTCTTTCGCTCTTTGCTCTGCTCTCGGTCCTGCCGTACGGGGGAAAATGAGTGGGACCAGGCAGCGTTGAAGCGTAGTGCCGCGTCTGTGGCTGCGGCCTTCTTTGTGGGAAAGCCACAGCTCTCGAGGCTCGATCACTTCCTGTTTGTAGACAAGGAAAATGGGCTCAAGCCTTCGGGATTACTGAAGGGCTTAATTGAACAGGAAGTCCTTCAGCCCTTGGGGGTTGCTGAAGTGTGGTGCATGCAGCTCCGGTGTTTATCTTGAGTCTTCTCTAACAGATTGGACTTCCGTTTGTTTCCTGGAACTAAATGGGGGTCGGAAATTGTCAGGGAGTTGAGATGCTCAGAGGGAAGTCGGCTAGTCTGTGGGCTTAACAGCATCGGGTGAGGGTGGGGGCTTGTTTGGATTCCTGCATTTTCCCAGTCTCACCGCCAGAAGTTTCCACTGCAGGCTTTGCTCAGAGCGATTTCTGTAGTATCCTGGCTAACACAAATAGGAGATCTCAGAAACGGAGCGATAAGTCACTCATCTTAGTAACAGCAGGGGTTTGTTGGTTAAATGGCTGTGAGAGAGATAAACATATTTGACAAGCTCCCCTGTGGTCAAAATGACATTCCTCTCTCGGAGGAACTTTCATTTTGTGCTGTAAGGGAGGGCTAGTCAGAAGACCTCCTCACTAGACCCTTCTGAGGGTTCATTTAGCCACGCACGGTGGGCGTGTTTGTCCCAGAGATGTTCGCTGTCTGCTTGTCGTTTGCTGTGGATTCTTTCCACTGAGTGCATTCACGGCATCGGGTAAAGGTCCCGGGGCTCATACCTGCAGAAGCAGACTGGGCCTGCTGGTGGGGAGGAGCCGGGGGGAGGACTTTCATACTGGAGAGCGGTACCTTACCTGAGGTCGAGGAAGGTTACTGACACTGTAATGAGATAAAATATCGTGAGTTCAGTTGTAAGATGTGATGAGTGCACCTCTCCCTGCCTCATTCCCCTTTACTTTTCTGGCTTAAGAGTCCCCTTGGTTTGGTGTGAGTCAGCAGATGACATTTGGAAAGATGTTTCTGCTTCCCAGCCTGACATGTGGTTACCCTGCGCAGCCTTGAATATGGGTGGGGAATTAACATCTGGGCATTGTTAGGAAGGTGATTTTCCTGATTTTCTTGCCTTTGACTCCCTTTGCCTTCTTTGTGTATGTGGTTTTTTGTTTTTTTTTTTTTAATTTTTTAAAATTCCAGTATAGTTAACATAATGTAGTATTAGTTTCAGGTGTACAATTTAGTAATTTAACACTTCCCTATGTCACCTGGTGCTCATCACCGCAAGTGCCCTCCTTAATCCCCATCACCTGTTTCACCCATCCCCCACCCACTTCCCCTCTGGCAACCACCAGTTTGTTCTCTGTAGTTGAGAGTCAGTTTCTTGGGTGCCCAGGTGGCTTAGTTGGTTGAGTGGCTGGCTCTTGATTTCTGCTCAGGTCCTGATTTCAGGGTAGGGGTCGTGCCCAGCCGGGGAGTCTGCTTGAGATTCTCTCTCTGCCCCTCCCCCCTGCTTGTGCTTGCACACGTGAGCGCTCGTTCTCAAATCTTTTTTTTTTTTTTTTTTAAAGATTTTATTTACTTGACAGAGAGGCAGCGAGAGAGGGAACAGAAGCAGGGGGAGTGGGAGAGGGAGAAGCAGGCTCCCCGCCAAGCAGGGAGCCCGATTCAGGGCTGGATCCCAGAACCCTGGGATCATGACCTGAGCCGAAGGCAGGCACTTAACGACTGAGCCACCCAGGCGCCCCTCAAATAAATCTTTTTTTTTTTTTTTTTAAAGATTGATTTATTTATTAGACAGAGAGAGACAGCCAGCGAGAGAGGGAACACAAGCAGGGGGAGTGGGAGAGGAAGAAGCAGGCTCCCAGCGGAGGAGCCTGATGTGGGGCTCGATCCCACAACGCCGGGACCACGCCCTGAGCCAAAGGCAGACGCCCAACCGCTGTGCCACCAGGTGCCCCCCTCAAATAAATCTTTAATGAAAAAGAGTGTGTGTCTTTGTTTGCCTCTCTTTTTTCCCCTATGATTGTTTGTTTTGTTTCTTAAATTCCACTTATGAGTGAAATCATATGGTATTTGTCTTTCTCTGACTTATTTCACTTAGCATAATACTCTCTAGCTCCACCCATGTTGTCCCAAATGGCAAGACTTCTTTATCCATTCATCTATCGACAGTCTTTTGACTTCTTTGGATTGACACACTTTCCTTGTTTTTAGTGCAAATTTCCGTGCCACTGATGTGTCTCCTAGATTCATCGTGGCAGCTGTAGAGGTGCCAAGGAGACTGAGAGGCGTGGCCGAGTCTGGGAGTCCATGTGAGCCCCCCTTTACCAGTGTAAGAATTGAGTGCCATTACTCCAGGATCACAAAGCACAAACAGTAAATAGGAGGATACTTGCTACTCTTACATTCATTAGCCGCTAGCAGATTCTTTAATTATGATCATGGTTCCTGATCTTGAGGCAATTGTCATAAGAGCCTAGACCTCTTTCATGAATGTTTAAGAAGACTCTCTCTCTCTTTCACACACACACACACACAAATAAAACTTTTTTTTTTTTTTAAAGGGACACCTGGGTGACTCAGTTGGTTAAGCGCCTGCCTTTGGCTCAGGTCATGATCCCAGGGTCCTGAGATCGAGTCCCACACTGGTTTCTCTGCTCGGCGGGGAACCTGCTCCTCCCCCTGCTTGTGAGCACGCGCGCTCTCTCTCTCTCTCGTAAATCTTCAAACGTCCAAGAAGAGAGAATGTGTGAAGTGTAGTGAATCCTTCTATTACAGAACAGACTTCACTCCACATTTCGGTTGGTGAGAGCTTTAGTAACACCCCACACTTCAAAACTTGCGCAGGATTATGTTTCTGCCTACTACATGAATTTCTGTCAGAGCCCCAAGATGAATATTTTGGGCTCCTTCGTGAAGGAAACATTCGGACCCTGGTGCATTACTTTAGCTCTGCTTTATCTTTTCTTGGTGGTAAGCATCACTTTGGGGGGAGGCGCATGTCTCTGAGGCCAGTCCTGAGGGTTTAGCCCCGGCGTACTTTGAGGACCTAGAAAGAATGATGGCTTGTGAGTTTCCGTGCATTCTCCATGAGCAAGGCACTTGAGTTGTCCTTGAGTTGGGGGGATAAAGAGGTGGTGCTGAAGTGTTCATCCTGCTGCTTTCCTTACCCAGCGGCTGGTTGCTTAGCTGGCATCATCAGTGCGGGACCTAAAAATCGGTTAATGCTGGGCCTTGTCCTAAATCCGGGGAAATCAGAAGCTCTTCTGTGCCTCCGTGATCCCAGCCGGGCGTCTGAAGACTCTCTGTTGCCATCTCTTGGCGCTTGCTGGCTACTTCATGGGATTTCCAGTGGGCGGGGAAATGGCACAGGATCCCTTCTCTGTCAAATAAAGCAGATCTTACTGTCCCCGAGAAGCAGAGGATGTGAGATGCCAAAGCCTGCTCTGGATCGTTCCTGGCCTGGTTCCGAGCGCTGCCTTTGTGCTTTGGTATGTCACGTGCTGGTGGGGTTGAGCGTCTCCCTCACCCCGAGACCCCATCGAGCGTGTTTCTGGTGGGGAGTTCCTATAGTATTGACTCTGCGCATACCGCTGGATTTTGTTTTTTCATGAATGAGCCGTGAAGCTTTGTAAGATGTCCTTTCTTCATATGTTTTTTCCTTGAAGGGGGGAGGAAGTAAGACCTGATTCTCGTCTCACGGAGTGATTCACTGTCTCTCCCCAGCCATCATCTTAGCCAGGACTGAGGGAGATTTCTGGCCCTTGGCAATTGGGCATCCAGTAACCTCACGTTGAGAAAATGCCTGGGTTTTTGTTGAAATGTTTAAAAAACAAAATTGGCAATGCCACCTCCAGACAGAGTAGAAAGGCAGATTAACATTTTAACTGGCTCTTTGAGGCTTTTAAAACTGAATGGGCTTTAGATAATTGGTTCACACCTTGTAACTACAGTATGTATTAGGAGTTTCTTTGGCCAGGTCCTGGCTCTATTCCTAACTTCCATGTGGTATCCCAGGACTCTGAACCTTTCTTGCTTCTGCTGTAAGATAAGAGTTTTTGCTCAGGATTGCTCTGAAACTGTCTCTGTAGAGAAAGAGCATTTGTGGCTCTTGGATCCTGGTTTTGAGGGTGGGTCCCTGATAAAAGGAGGGTTCTGGTGCCTGGTGTGGCAAAAGCAGGCAGTTTTCCATAGGTGGTAAACCACAACATGTGTGACATTTGTGACTGACAGAACAAAAGGGCTTTGTTGCCGCTCTAATTGTTGATTAATGATGATCCCTCTCAAATTTGACATGGTTGCTTTCTAGCACACAAAAGAAGTCAGTGTCAAATATTTCCTTGATCATGACAGAGTCATGATTTCCAGGCTGTCCTTGGTTCTTTGACATTTCAGGGTGCCGCGGAAGATTTTTTTTTTTTAAAGCATAATTGCATATTTTTTAATTAATTGAATCAAAAGCTTTACTGCATGTTACTCTGCATACCGTTTGTGTGGGCTGGCCCCGTCCACCTGAGGTGCATGTGCCCAGGTACTGCTTTTCTTAGGAAGGTGCTCTGCTGCATTGGCTTATTGGTGCTTAGAGCTGTTACTAAATCTTGAGATTCTCCTTCCTCATCCCTAGCCCTTTCGTCTGAGTCAACGCAAAGGCTCACTTTTTTTTTTTTTTTTTTTTAAGTAGGCTCCACGCCCAGCATGGAGCCCATGCAGGGCTTGAACTCATGATCCTGAGATCAAGACAGAGGCCGAGGTCAAGGGTCAAACATGTAACTGGACTGAGCTACTCAGGCGCCCCAACACCTTTCTTTCTTCTATCTGCTTTCCAGTGCCTGTGTTCGGAGGGGGTGTGGTGTTGGTGAGCAGTTGGGTGATATTTGGGTTTGCAGGGCCTGCCTCCTTGGGCGCCCGGTGTTTCCATGGGTAGGGCTGATGCACACACATTTGTGTGTCATGTTGGTATTCCTTGGGATGTTCTTGGGCTCTGAAGGAAGTTGATGTGTTGCCCTCAATGGGAGATTTATTCGTGATTGGAGAGATGGAATCTTAAGGAGAGTGTAGAACGGAGTTGTGGGACCGCTTTTGGAATTGTGCCATTTAAAAATGTGTATGTCTTAATTTTTCTGCTCCCACCTTCTGAAGTGCTAGGCAGGATATTTATCTCAGAATCGAGACGTTGTCCCGTTGGCTGTTCTGCAGGGCAGCCTGTGGTTAGAAACTTGGTGGTCGGCATCCTGAGTGTAGCCATGCAGGCATCTGGAAGACGGAGGTTCTGACTTCCCACGGGGCACAGGCAGAAAGTTCGGTGTTTCTCCTGTGGTGTTACGAAGTCACAGGTCCAAGGGGAGTTTATTGTAGGAATTACTGTATTCAAGTTTTATAGATGAGGTCAGACAAGGTGGAGCTCGAAGGGACCCCACTATTCTCCTTTTCAGAGTGTGCTGCTGCTCCCCGCCCCCCTCCCTTAGTGGAGAAATAGAAGGCCAGCTCGTCACAGAGCAGCTCAGTAGAACTAAAGCCCGGTTTCTGATACCCCTGTTCTTTCCTTGGTAGCACTCTGACCGAGACAGACTTGATGAGCCTTCCTTCTTGGATTCGAGGGACAGCAGTTCCTCTAGGTACATCCGGTTGGTAGCAAACTTGATTCTCAATAGCTGCCTATGTAACTTCATGAAGACAAACGCTGTGGATACTTCCCGTCCTGTGGTTTGAGCATCCACAACCTCTTTCATCGGTGTATGAGTTCAAGCAGGAGACGAGGCCTGGCAACCAGTATGGCAGGAGCTCCAGGAACCCCATAAGGCGAGCATTCTCCGTAGTGCACCTCGCCTCCTGGAGCCCGCTGACCTCCTCTCCTGTCCCGTGACGTCCTCACACCCTGGTAAAGCCAACCCCAGTGGGCAGCTCGGAGCAGGGTGGGAGGTGAGTGAGCGTAGAAGGGGGTCGGCCCTTGGCAGCGCTTTCGTTACGGTTGGGGATGAGTCGGTCTCTGCTGGCCTCCCGGTTCACTTGAGGATGTGTTTATTTTCTCTCTACGATACAGGATGTTTACAACCCTCCTGTGTGGTTTGCCCACAACTGTACTTGCTTTTGAATTTGGTGGGCAGCTTGCCCTGGGCAGGGGCTATCCCCTGCTCGACCCCCCACAATCTCCAGCACACACATGCACACGCGCGCACACAGACACTCCTGATTTCTTTGAGTCGCTGCCAGGTTTGTAGTGTGTGTCTGGGGGTAGAATAGAGTGGGTAATTATTTTGGGGATGGAAACACAGGAATTTTTTTTTTTTTTTTGAATAGGCCTTTCAGCAAGTTGGCAAAGCTTCAGGCCCCGCTCCCACCCCGGCACAAAGAGCGCAGCCATGCCGTTCATTTTGTATTTGCCAGACACTGTGTGTCTGTCTCTCTTACTGCCCCCCCCCCCGCTTTTTGTTTTTTGAATGAGCAGACCCTCCCCTCCCACCCATTCCTTGCTCTTTGTTTAGAATTGAGATGTAATCTGAGTAATTGGATTTTACCAGCTTATGTTTTTAATATTGGAAAATTGAGTTAATAAACCGGTGTTTTGGCACACACGCCCCTCCACAAGGGGCCAGCTGGGCATTTCTTTAGATGGCCTGGTGCCCCTTGCTCCTGCCTTCTCCAGCCGAATCGTGCCCACGCACTGTGTCCTCCTCAGGGTTGTAAACTATCAGAAATCCGGGACAGAAATGGAATGTAATGAACCTAGAGATTGCTGTCATGCCATATTGAGGGCTGCCCTCGAGATGGAGCGTGCAGATGGCACGAAGCTGGATAAGGCCCGTGGAACCCGGGACTACCACGCCACCCCTTGTGAGTCTTCTGATAGTAGGCTGCCCGCCGGCGTCTGCCTGCGTGACCACAGGAGGGCGGGAGGGGGCACACGGAGGCTTATTACAAAACAAAAAATATTTCGCATAGAATTTAGCAGGCTCATCAGTGACGTTTCTTTACAGGTGTTGTCTTGCAGTTTGTTAACTTTCAAAATAGTGCCAGTGTTTCTTTTGGTGTGTTTCTTTGTTTCTGTAAAGGTACTGTACTACTTTTTTTTTTTTGGACCTAAATATGAAATATACTTGAAGATTTATTTGGGTAAGATTTTAAGTGTTTAAGCAAAACGTTCTTTTGGCTGTTGGCCATGCCAGCTAAACCCCAAATGAGAGAAGGCTCCGGAGAAAAATAATACCAGCTTTTGTGTGTAGCTCAGGGAGTGAAGGGAGCAGGGGGAGGATGGAGCTTCCCCCGGGAGCTCATGCAGCGTGATCTCACAGTATGCACGGTCTCCGTGTGCCTGGGGCTGCGGCCAGATCAGCCTCCTGGGTCCAGTGGATTGTGGCCCTGGGCCAGTCGTGACACATGGACCACAAGGGCATCATGCCTTGTGGTGGGACGGCCT
The DNA here is from genome assembly GCF_023065955.2 of Ursus arctos. Classification (NCBI taxonomy): domain Eukaryota; kingdom Metazoa; phylum Chordata; class Mammalia; order Carnivora; family Ursidae; genus Ursus; species Ursus arctos. The sequence goes on from NW_026622997.1 coordinate 19,030,798, forward strand.
CTTGTGTGGCATGGTGGTCGAGAGCCAGAACCAGACCTCACTTGGCTTCTATTTGATGCTGCTGCTGGTGGGCATGTGGCCCAGTGAATTCTTAACGAAGTGATGACCGTGGAAATGGTAGAAATGGTGACCATGTGGGCAGATGCTTTTAGATTCCTGTGAAATGGATCCCTGATGACACCAGATCCCAGTGGACCTTTGGATAGACTTAGAGAGGAATGGCCACTTTCCCTGGGGCAGAACTACATGCCTCTTCCTCTCCTATTGGGTCTCTTTGAGGTCCACCCAGCTCTCTCCCCGGCACCTCTGCATAGCATTCAGTCTGCCCCCCTGCTCTGAAAACGTGGGCGTGTTTACCTGTATGATTCCTCACGAATGGATGGTGCATGTCGTTTATCAGTGGTATGGAGGGTGTGCCTTCTGTACCTGGTGACACGCATATGCAGGGGAGACTGCAGTAGAGCGTCCTCTGCAGGGGTCCCTCCCCCTCCCCCCAGAAGGGCAAGGGGATGGAATTGGGCTTGAGCAGTAGTAGGTCATGGGCAATGAACTACGTTAGAATGGTTTGGTCCCTCCCTCCAAAGAGGGGAATTGTGAGCAGAGAAGGGGAAGAAGCGATCTCCCTAAAAAGAAACAGGCCTGGAGTATTCTTGTCATTGGATGATGAGAAGAAGCCAGCCATGGCAAGATAAAGGGGAAGAGCATTCCAGATGGAGAGAGCAGTCTCAAGCCCGATCCCTCGGGATATTTGCCTCTGTCTTAGGGCATTTCTTTCTACATAGAATGATACTTAGGGATCCGATCAGTAAGTTGACTTTCATCTCAACACATTTTTCCCCCTCCCTTTTGGGACACTTTAGCTTAAATGGGATTCACCCCAGCAGGGCTGAGTTTTTTTGTTTTTTGTTTTTTTGTTTTATTATGTTTTGTTTTCATGACTGAATTGGCATGGGGCTCCCAGACCTGGGAGCTTCTAGAGAAGAGGCGCGCCAGATGGCCTTGCCTATGACAAGGCTGGGCCTCCCCTCCCGCTTGGATGCAGCATGAGGTGGCCGAGAAAACTCTGACCCAAGCATCCAGCATGTGCCTTTGGTCTTCTTTGTCCTGCACCCGAGCTGTGTGTGGCCTGAGGCAGGTCGCCCCTGCTCACTTGGTAGTTCTGTGTAGTGAGGGTGATCTTGGCAAGATCCTTCAAAAAAAAAAGGAAAGAAAGCAAGCAAGCCTTTTAGCGTTTAGCATTTGTCTCGAACACCAAACAGATACCAGCCCGTAGCTATATTCTCTGAGCTTGCTGTTTGAATTTTTTAGTCTTTCACTTGGCACACACACATTCACACCATGGACGGGCAGGGATGGCATGGTTTGACCCGAGACCGCTTCTCTTCCCTCACCCCCGCAGCCGCCAACCTTTGATCTTCACACATGGCAAATAAAATGGAACCCTCCATATATTCTTCTATAAACACATTTATTCATGTCTTCCTCCACTGGTTTCAGTCGGTTTGATCTGTTTAACTTGGCTGGCTGGAGAGTTTGATTTAATTGGGTTTTCTTGACCTAAGGATGTACCTAGGGTTCTAGAATGAAGTCTTCGGTGAGGGGGGACTCCTTCCTTGATCATTTTATAAAACAAACGTGGGACTGCATCATGCTCCAGTCGGTCCTTCCGTGGTCTGGGTGAGGAACACAGGCGCTCTGTACTTCCCTTATGCTGGCGTTTCCGTGGGTCCCCAGTGGGCAGTGGAGGGCCATCTGGCTAACACTCAAGGCCCCACATAGTGTTTCCCACCTGACCCCAGGGACCCCACACACTCTCCACCCCCACGATGATTCTGAACCTTCTTCGTCCAAACAGTGTTGCCATTTTCAGGCATCTTCACTCTAGGAATGGAAAGGGCGATGCATGTGGTTCTGGGTGAAATGTCAGCCGATGGAAGGAGGTGGGTACACCGGCTTGCTGCTGCCGGAGACTGGCCCTCCACCTCCCTCTTTAGCCTTTGGTAGGTGTCCTGTGTGGCCTGCCCTCTGTCTCCACCTGGAGAGGCCTGCGGAGGAAGGGTGCTCTGTGGAGCTATCTAGTTCTGCAGAACATATGCAAAACCTCCCACCTCCCCTTTCTTTACTGATTTCAAATGCACTCATTACCTTGTATCCGGCATTCTAGAATGAATCGCCTCAAACATTACCTGCACAACTGAGCCTGCCGAGCGTGCCTACTCCCGTGGATGTGGCCTCTGTGTCATCTAAACTCTTTTGTTGTGCGGGGCCAGCAGAGCCCAGCCAACACCTCTGTAATCCTCCCAGGACTGCAGGATGAGAAGCTAAACCACAGACCTGCACTTTGTGCAAAACAGAGTCTTCTGGCCGCCGTTTACAAAAAAAAAAAAAAAAAAAGCTATTGGTTTGTCTCATGGCGCAGTCCCTGCTTTCATCTGGCTTTCACAAATACTTAATCACTTGGGAGCTTGGCTTATTCCTCGAAGGGGTCATTTATTTGCCTGCCATTTTTTAATCTGTTAACGGCCTTATTTTTCATGGTCTCACCGAGCAAGTCATCAGGCAAAAAGTGCCTTTTATTTGAACAATGGTGGGAGCAGTTTATCTTTCGGGTCCTGGATGTGTAGAATATTTTACCGCGTCCCGCACGGCCATGCGCGCCTTGTCCACGTTCGCGTGTCGGGCTTGAGTTCGGGCTCACGATGTGTGGCATTTGTTGTTACTGACTTTCAAAAAGCCGTAAGCAGCTGCCCCGCTCAGTTGCAGGCAGTATTTCTGTCCAGTTTCTTTAATGCCTAGAGGGAGCATTGGGTCCGTATCGGGGAAGATGTACGTGTTCCTACAATTGCCAATTTAAAAAAATAAAAAACTCTTTGGTGGGATCCGATGACCAGGGTGTTTCTTTTCACAGGGCGGGGAAGTCGCTGGAAGAGCCGGGTACTTCTGTGGGGTCCGTGCACCCGATGGTAGCATTACGTCGCGGGGTTCTGGCTGGTGGGGACGTGCTAGTTGCCTGCGGCTTGGCCCTGCCTCTCGATGCCCTTCGTTCCCGAGGGGGCTGCTGCTGCCCCAATACAGAGATTGAGAACAAGCAGTTAGCAACTTATAGTCACTCTGTCAAACTGCTTCTATGTCTGCAGAATCGAGTAATAAATTTGAGCTTAGCTTGGACTTTTTTTCATCCCACCCCCGCCCCCCCAGTTTAGTCCTAGAGACTGTAAAGGGTGGAACATAACCAGACTCACAACTGTGATCCTCCTCAGTTTGAGAAGCACCCCTGTGCTATCTCAGCCCCACCCCTACCTCCATCCCGTCCTTCAGCGTCTCCCCCTGGAGCGTCCCTCCTCTGGGCTTAGTGACTTCCCCTGCACACACTTCTGGTGTGTCTCGTCTTACATACGGGCGGTAGGTTGGTTACGAAACTCTTCATTCTCCATAGCAAGGGGACAGTGGTGTTGCCCTGTTCTCTTACGTTTTAATACTCGGGAGTTTTCCTTTAAGTTGTTTAGCTTTCTGCTGATGGCTTGTGAACGTGGCGGCTTCACTGTGGTTGCTCCTGGGTTCGCAAGTGCTTGTGATTAGCCATGATGTTTGCAGATTTCAAGGACCGAAGGTTGCCCTGTAAGTAAGGAGTTGGGGGTGCAGTCTCCCTCTTGAGCAAATGTCAGTTGGTACGGGCACATCATCTCTACAGCCGTGTTTCTCATGGGTTTGGTGAGAGAGGCAAGAGTAGAGACTAGTCAGGACACAGGGTGGTTCAAGTTTTCTACCTAGTAGAAAACCGAGGGGTGTGTGTGTGTGTGTGTGTGTGTGTGTGTGTGTGTGTTGCTGTACTAGTTTGTTAAATACCAGAATGGTGATTTAACATGTGAAGGTATTGTGGTCAACTGTTTAATAAGATACTACGGTTACTATTTTATATAATTCCAGCAATAGTTAAAGGAAGACTTTTTGTGCTTTACTAATCTGTTTGGTTTACTTTTATTCAATACTCAAAGCAGTTTTTCTGGGGGAGGGCAGTTATCAATTGATTGATTCTGATTTGGATTCTGACCTATCCCTGTGCCATGGGGCTGCTTGTGGTTTCTTCTGTTTCGTGTGTTTGTTTTTTCCGCCTGCCCTCAAATCCTGTTTTTTGAGGGTCTCTGTGAGCAGGGCTGGCTAGACGGTCTAAGTGGTGCACCTGCGGGTTCTTGCCCTCGGAAGTGCCTGCCACTTCCCTTGTGAATTGAGATCTTTACAATGAAGAAAGAGCTGATAGGAGGTCATTCGTGATAAATGTCAGGTTAGTTACACACAAACTAAAAAGAAGGGACTATGCTTACGTGGAAGCAGAAAAATTAACAGCGGGCGGCTACAAGGTTCGGAAGGAAGTACAGAAGGCTTTCCAAGACTCATCAGGATTCCAGTGATAGAGAGGAGTGCCTTGCGTGTAAGAGTTTGTAAAGGAAAGATTCCTAGCGAAGGAGAGAAGTGTTGTGATTTGTAGACCTCGTGGATGCTCGACAGGTAAAACTCGGGGCCAGTTTTTCGAATCCCTGACTGAAGTTTGGACTTCACCCAGAATTTGAGAAATAGATTTTTCCTGCATTACAAGCTTTCATTCGTGTAATGAGTTTGTGTGGCTGGATTGGGGTCAGAAGAGATTGGAGGTGGAGAGACTGCTCCTTCTGGGGGGGTGTGGACGGGGTCAGTGGGGTGCAGGCAGGTGGGGGAAGGGGGAGACACCAGGTGTAAGGGCACAAATGAAGGGACTCGTGTATGTGTTTGTGACAGTATCCCGTTGAAGCGGACGATGCTGGATACATGTGGCGGGATGATTTGCGTGTTTGTCATTACTCTGGACTTAATTTAAAACTAGAAAAGCCATTCATTAATCCGGTGTCCTCAAAGGGCACAGGCTGTGTTGGAAATGCCCAGGCCCACACGTGGTTTGTGCAGAGGCACACAGGCTCGTGCACACGTGCTCAGGGCGCCCATTTTATATCCGTGTATAAAACATAGCCTTTTAACCAAATTTATTGCCCTTTGCAGCAGGCCTGTGGTTTATGAGAGTGTGAGAGAGATAGAACCTTAATTAGAAAGAGTTTGCGTGAATTAGGGTCTTTTCTTCCTCCTCTCGTGTCCTGACTTTACGGCCGCACGTAGACCTATATCCTCCGATCTCTGCCTAATTCATTTTTAATTTTCCTTTGCTTTTCCAGGCCCAGGCTGCAAGCACAAAGGAAGTTTGCGCAGTCTCAGCCGAACAGTCCCAGCACAACTCCGGTAAAGATAGTGGAGCCATTGCTGCCCCCTCCAGCTACTCAAATTTCTGACCTCTCTAAAAGGAAGCCCAAGACAGAAGATTTTCTTACCTTTCTCTGCCTTCGAGGTGAGACTGTGTTCCCCGCCAGTTGGGGAGGAGGAACCTAGTTGCAAGGAAAAGGAGGACCCTGTTCCCAGGAGTAGATGTTAGCTGTGGTCTGTGTTGCAAACATCTTTCCATTTCCCAGCCTGGTTTGTGGGGGGAGCTTGAAGTGACCAGTGCCACGGAGGGGAAAGGGGTGTCGGAGTCTTCATATTTCTCCTTCTAGTCTCATTTGATACTTATATCCCCTTTCTTGGCTTCTCTGCACTGTCTCACAGATCATAGTTTCTGTAGCTTTGACAACCTGACTTTTCCCGTCCCCCTTCCCGAACCCCACCATCACCACCACACATGTGCTTTGTCAGCGCTGTGTTTTGTCTTGTGACTTTTTTTTCCCCCTTGGGGCATCGTGAGTGGAGATTGTCTCCTTTCCTCACATTTTGTAAGGTCTGTCAGAAGTCATGTTGAATGAGGTTCTCACTTTTCCCTGTACTATATTGGGAAGAATTCAAGCAATACTTTCCAAGTCAGTTGACCCTCGAACGATGTGGGTTTGAATAGCACAGGCCCACTTCTGTGTGGGTTTTTTTGGTTTGTTTTGTTTTGCATTAAATACGGTTATGTGTGTATTTTCTCTTCTTACAGTTTTCTCAATAGCATTTTCATTTCCCTGGCTTACTTTCTTATAAGAATATAATATATAATCCATGCAGCATACAAAATATGTGTTAGTCGCCTGTTTATGTGATGGGTAAGTCTTGTGGTCAACAGTAGGCTATTACTAGTTAAGTTTGGGGGGAGTCATAAGTTACACATAGACTCCAGCACCCCTTAAACTAACCTCTACGTTGTTCAAGGGTCAACTGTATATAAATGGTGAGAATAGTGGTCCATTTACGTGAACAGGACTGAGGAACAGAGTGCAAGGTCAAGGATAAAATTTCATAAAAAAGGTTGAGTTTGGATTTGCATGGCCTGACTTGGGAAACTGGCTACTACAGGAACTAAGTTCATCACAGTTGTTGATGAAGAATGTCAGGGATTGTCAGAGAGCCTCTTTCGGCTGTGGGAGGTGCAGAGGAGTGTTAGAATAGAGAAAGCTGTGAACGTGGAGGTTTCCGCTGGTGAGGTTAGTTGACAGAAAGCCAGCAGACGGTCGAGGTCTTTTCTTTTGGTCATCTTGGTGGGGGCGGGGCTTGAGGTTTCGAGTTCTGTACTTAAAAAAAAAAAAAAAGTTTTATGAAGTAAGTGACAGCAAGATTGAAGTATGGTAGTATTTTTTCCCCAAACTATTTGAGAATTTTGACCTTGTACCCCATTGCTCCTTAACACATGAGTGTGTGTTCTCTTAAAATAGGGACATTGTCCCATAATGATCCAAGTTAGAACATTGACGGTGAGCCATCACTACACTTACAACCTCGTCTCAGATCAAGTCCCAGTTGAGCATTTTTAATGGTCTTACTCTGGAGCAGGTCCTCCTCAGTCTTTGCGTTTCGCGATCTTGACTCTTGAAGATTACAGGCCTGTTGTTTTGTCGCATGGCCCTCCATTCGGGTTGTCGAGCGTCTCCTCGTCATTAGATTCACGTTTTGTGTTTTTGGCAGGAATGTTGCCGTCTTCCCATCGCATCCTCTCGAGTGGTACACGGTCTCAGGCTCTCCTTTTATTGATGGGGTTGACAGGGATCCCTTGATGAAGGTGGATCTGTCAGGCTTCTCCCACTGTGGGGTTTTCTTTTTCAGCCTTTGTAATTTATTAAGTGTGCGTTGGGAGGTTCTTTGAAACTCCATATTCCATCTCTCATCAAACACTATTCATTTTTTAAAAATTTGTATGGGCTCATTTCTTATTTCATTCAAAGGGTCATAATCCATTTTTTAAAAAATGTTTTGGGGTGCCTGGGTGGCTCAGTTAAGTGTCTGACTCCTGGTACTGTCTCAGGTCTTGCTGTCACGGTTGTGGGTTCGAGCCCCACGATGGACTTCAGCTGGGCATGGAGCCAGTTAAAAAATACATACACGTATATATCTTCATTGAAAGGTTTTTGTTTTGTTTTTTTTTAAATTTTAATTACAGTCTGCCTACCCCCAGCTTGGGGCTCACCACTCCAAGATTGAGTCTCATGTCGTACCGACTGAGCCAGCCGGATGCCTCTTTCTTGCCGTATTTTGATGTTTAGGTTGTCCCAGATCTCCTCAGTGGAGCCCCTCCATGCTGGCTTCCTTCTCGAACTTCTGGCCCTGCCCTTGTCCTCTTTCTGGCCTTGCTTCTGGGCCTGTCACTGCTCCAGACTCCTCTTGTACTTTCCCTTCCTCAGCTCTGGAACCCGCCATTTCTCCAAGGAGCCCCTCTGGAAGGGGCAGCTTGGGAAGCCACGGTCTGGGCCTGTGGCGTGCTCTGGGATGGAGTGTCCTTTCTCTTAGGTTCTGTGTGAATGTGTGCAGTGTGTGTGCACGTGTACACGTGTGCCCCATTAGTGTATCTAGATATACATCCACGTTTCCGTGTGTGTGGAAGCCCCTGAATTAGCACACATAGCTCCGAATTCAGTTGAACACCAGTGGGTTCATTCTGGTTTTCTTCCTTTCCACGTTAGAGACTTGAGAAACCTGGGCTTTGTTATCCCCAGCGTACACCCCCCCTCTTGTCACCCAGTCTCTGCTGCCACCCCTTCCTCCACCTCGTGGAACCCTTCTAAACTTGCTTGGCTCTGACAGTCCTGATTGGGCCATGTGTGAACACCCACCTCCCCCTCCTTGGGCTCTGACATCTCACCTGGGTGACCTCGTTCCCTCCCTGGTCTCCCTCCCACTGATTTACTTTAGGAATGACACCTTGAAGAAGGGAAAGTGAGGAGTTAATGTTCATGTTGGACATGAGAGGCTACTGAAAAGTATTCAGAGACCATCGAGACGCAAAGAAGAGTCGTTTCAGTTAGGAATTGTCCAGCAGCCAGAGATCGCTTGGCCTGGACCAAGGGGAGGTGAGGCAGGAGGCCTGTCTCCATTAGGGTTTGCAGAGCTCCCTGCCGAGTTTTAGGGATCCCAGGGGTCGAGGGTGAAGATGGAGAGGAATGTGCGAGACCCAACACGAGAGGCTCGCGTGCTGGGGTGGCTGTGAAGGGAAGAGTGGGGAGCATGACCAGCGAGCCGTGCTGGGCTGTCGTCTGTTAATGGAGAGACGGTGGGATGAGGTGCTCGGAGGAAGGGGTTTGAGCTAAAGCAGTCTCTGAAAGGGTTAACTGGCTCATCAGCAGAGTGGTTCAGGTGGATAAAGTTCAACAGTGGTGGTGGAACTCTGCTTTTGTGCCTTTGGTCACATGTGGCATCTTCGTGCATTCGGAGCCGGATTTAACTTGGAGCCACGACGTCCTGTTTACTTTTCTTGAGGGAAAGGCTCCACGGATCTTGTTGCATTAGGATGCTAGAAAACTGGCTGTGGAGAACTGAATTTAGTTAGGAACATCTTCACTGTGGAGTGGGTGTGACTCATTTTTTAGAGAGGAATTTGTGCCTTGTGTACCTGTATGTGCATTAGTCTTAAAAATGCCTCTGCGCTTTGGGAGATTTGGAGAAGGGCCTTGCTGAGAGAGGCATGCCGCGTGCTCAGGTAACTGGCATCCGGGGAAACGTTACCCGGTCCCCAGCTTTGACGTTTCAAGGCTCTTGATAAAAGAGAACCATGTCAGAAGATCACCACAATTTACTTTCCACTGTCGGATGGAACAAAGGTTTCCATAAGTGAAGTCTAGGAGGTGTTTAAAACAATTGTGTAAAAACGCTTTGAGTTTTGGAAATTTATTTCTGTGTTTACATGAGCCAGGCAATAAAATAAGTTTTGATATTTGGTTTTTAGCTGATAAACAGAATGGGTTTGACACGCAGTATTGCACTCTTTTTCCTGTATTTTTTTGACTGGAGGTATTAAAAAAAAAAGTCCGAGTCATCGTTAGCTTTATTTATTTATTTATTTATTTATTTATTTATTTATTTATTAATTAAAAAAGAACCCATGTATTTGTGAGGTCAGAAATGCTTAACTTGATTTGGCTCCAAAAGCCTCAAATGATAGGTGATTCCTCTGTGGTACCTTGTACCTTCCCAGTCCTGGAAATGGGGTGGATCTGGGGGTATGGGGATGTCATCACTTACCAGATTCCTTGTTTATGCTCAGATGTATTTCTGACTTTCTGGTATCAGCTGCTGCTGACCTACGTCCACAGAACCGTCTTTGCCTTACCTCCCCTTCTTCTCTGAAGTTGGCAGCCGGGAATGCGACTGTAATGTTCTCACCCCTGAGTTCTAGTGCTTTCTTTTTGTGTTGCGGATTCCAAACCACAGAGAGCTTGTCAGAGCCCCCCAAACTCAAGGCTCCGCATAAAGAGCCCCGTTAGCTCCATCAGCCTTGGGTGACGGTGGGCGCTGTTGGGGTAAAAATCAGCGTTTACAGGAGCTCCTTCGACGGACGAGAGCGTGGCTGCAGAATTAATGAGTCAGATCAAATGGATTTTCCATTCACAGCATCCTGTGAGCCCCAAGACCATGCCTTCTCCCCACACTCCCATCAGGTATTTTGACCGAAAACCTTGGTGGGTGGGTGGGGTATCTCTGTGTCATTAGTAACACTGGGATTAGTATTATATATGTAAACATACCAGCTAGTCAGTCAGGGTTCAGAAGCCTCAGTGATTTAAAAAATCTGCTTCCAGGCCCTCAGAGACCTTTCAGCTCAGCTTGGCAAGGCGCTCTCTCTCCTTTCCTATTTAAGATCATGACCTAAAATTTCTAAAGGAACGGAACACAGAATGAATAGTGCAGCGGGGCCTGAAGTGTTTGCCTGCAGTGTATTTATCTTTAAGTAGCTGCTTGCAAGGGGGTCCACATGTCTCCTGCCAGAGGCGTAATTAGTATCTTTGCCTGGTTCCCTCCGAGAAGGGGCCGTGTGTCGTGCGCTGTACCCAGCAATTGGTACCATCGCCGTTCCTCTGTCACCAGTCTCGTTATGCTTAATGAGTTGGGTCGTCTTCTCTTTGTTCTGACTATGATTATTAACAGATTAAAAAGCTTAACACAGTAGAGCAGTGGCAGGTTAAATGATTCTCTTATTTACATTTTTCTCTTTATGGGGCACTGCAAACAAGGGAGATTCCCAAAGGGGATTCCTGAAACACACACAAGACACACACAGACACAAGACACACACACACATACACACACACACACACACACTCTGTCAGTTCTCATGACAGTGGGTGTCACAGCTGAGTGTCACAGACCCAACGAGAGCTCTTTGGGGATGGGGGGGTATTCTTGGTAAAGAAACAGCACCATCAGCCTTTGTGATAGCAGTGATTTCTGGTTGGGGACCTGCCTGCCTTTTGTTTCTAAAGTCTTAGAGAATCTTCGGTTGATCAGCTGTCATTCAGTTGCTAATTAATTCAGCAGGCCTCTGTGGAACCCTTTTTATATGCTAGACACCTAGAAAACAGAGTAGGAACTGGAAAGCTGAGAGGCTCACAGTAAACACGTGGAATGTGCCAGGGTAGAGGTGTGTACCCCGCACAAGCAGGAAGGAAATGCCACTCTACCGGGGGCGCTGCCTGGGACGGCCATGCCAAGCAAGGAACACTGGCACTGGCTTTGTGGAAGGGGAGTGGGGCCACCCCTGCCGAGGCACGGATTGGTTTGTTGTTTGGGAGGCCCCAAGTAAATGCCGGGACGTGAGCTGTGTTGTCCACTCCTGCGGGCCTTGGGCTTGTTACTTGGGCCTCACTGGGGTTCTGCAGCTGACAAGGTGATTTACCATGCCCGGGCCTTTCGGAAGGTGATCCTGGCTGGCGATCCTGGCTGGCGGCTAGGTGGAAAATGGCTTGAGGCTGCAGAAAGGCCCTCCTCCCTCGCACCCAGGTGGGGGACTGTTAATGAAGCATCCAGGCCCAAGGCCTAGAATCTCCTGTCTCAGGCAGGTGGCTTAGCCTGCTGTAAGCCTGTTTCCTCTTGTAAGACAGGTAGGTGGTGTCTTTGCCCCGTGTCCCCGCGTTGTTCCTTGCCCCGCGTCCCCCCCCCCCCCCCATCGCTGTGGAGTCCAACAAGCCACCTGCTTTTAAATAGGCCCAGCCGATGCCCCGAGGTGGTCATCCCAGTCTATTTAGTTTCTGGAGGAGATAACGGAGGATTTGAAATTTAGGAAGGAACCTTCTGAAAGATGAGTAGAAGAGACTGCAGGTAGCCCGCCCAGGGAACTTTCTCTAAAGACAATTGCCGGCCTTATTGACCAGGAGCACACACATAGATGGAAGACGGACTGTGGGTATTGAGGATGATAAATTCTAAGTAGGGCAAATGCGGAAAGCCTGGGGTGGTTTAGAGGTCACAGAATGAAAGGGGATTAACCTGCTAAAAAGCAATTAAGCAATCCTCCAATTGCAAGGAGCACTTCGGAGCTAATAATGAACTTTGTTGAGCAAAAGGGGAATGCTGTTACATTGTATGAGATCTTCGGGGAGGAAGGCACACCGCCACAGTGGTACACAACTTTTTTTGATGGCTCCTTCTGAGAGGTGTGGCGTCTTCATTTTTGAGAGCCGCAGCAGAGAGAAGTAGGATCCGGAATGGTATTCTCACCGCCTCGAGGGCTACAGTGGCTCCCTTCTCTTCTCTCCAGCTCAGACCAGCCTTTATATGCTTTGTTTTCCAGTTAAGTCCGTGTTAACGTGGCTGAGTTCTGCTGAGCAAGCAATTGATTTGCCAGGCTAGTTTATCAGGCTAGTTAGGAAGAAATGTGAAGCCATGGAATTCTTCATCGCGGAGGAGGGGAAGGATGGATCCCTTTTAATTGCTCTGTGACCTTGATCCGTTGTTAAGATTCCAAGACATTTTGCTCAGAGGACTGGCCCTGCTCCAGGCCAGCTGGCCTCTGACCAGGCTTGGCCCTCCCCGAAGATAAAGCCCGTTCCCTCTTCCCCACCAGCAGCTGCTGACGCAGATTCGGTGGTATTCCTCACAATCGTCTCTGGCCTTCTCCTTAATTTCTAGAGATTCTCTTAGCATTTTCTGCCCTTTCTGAAATCCATATAGAGAAGGTAGATGGGAGGGGGGACTTTATGTCGGGACAGTCCTGTTTTGTTGCTGATGAGCACCTTGCTGGCTCCTGAGGCATCATTATTCCGAGACCATTAAGTCCTCCGTATCGTTAACCTTAAAAATAAAACTCAGTTATTTTACCAGCAAAAATGGACTTCTTTGGGGACAGCAGGAAATTGCAGTTTGGGCATACAACCACACAGCATGTCATCTGGCAAGCCCAACAAAGAGGAACGTCTTTTGTGGAGGAGGAAGTGGGGAAGGGGTTATTTTGAGTGAAAGTCCATTGGAGAAAAGTGAAGAGTTCAGGGTGCCAGCCATTTCTCGGGGGCTGAGTAGCAGGGGTTGTTGATTTCTCATGAGACGCAGTGTGTATCTTTCCCTGTCGGGGGCCTGTAATTGATGACTCTTTCCTGTTGACATTCTTCTGTTGGGGCCTGTTGGAAAATTGACACTTCTCCCTGTAATTTACCTTGATGGTGTCCCGGCTCCCCTGTCCGGCCTCCCGACTCTAATGAGGTCTCCCTTTATTAATTTTCACCATATGCATGTCCCCCAGGCAAGGTGACCCTGCCTTCAGCGTTCAGCGTCTGTTAGGATTTGTGGACGCTTTGCATGGTGAAGCGAGCACAGACTTAGTCTTCAAAGAGTGGCTGTGTGACCTTGATGAAGCTGTACTTTGTAACTTGTTTCCACTTTTGAACTTGAGGGGCAGAAGTTAGGGACTGTGGAGGCCATCCTAGCCGCTCTGTGGTGTGATCTGTGTGTTTGAGGTAGAGCCAGCGAGCCCTCGTTGTGTTCGGTGGGGTGCGTATTTGTGTATGTTTTAAGCCATGTGTATAGGTAAGAAACCTGGGAAAAAGCGTAAGGGGAGGGTTCCAGCTGTTAATGAAAAGATCGTTTCTCCTATTGCTGGAGGCAGGTTGGCAGGAGTGGACAACCGTTGGGAGCAAAAGTGGTTCTCGCTGCTGAGTCCCTCGTGTTGGGGCTCTGGCAGGCAGAACACGTGCCCTCCCGTCGGGGAACGTCCCAGATGGGGGATCAGATCGGCACAGCTGGTTGCACGTGCACCTAGGCCCATGCCCGGGGGCTGCGGTGAAGGAGGAATGCTGTGGGAAAGACCAGCCGGTCGGTGAGGAGGTCACCACTTCCTCCCTGTTCTTAGACGACCTTTGCATGGCTGAAGGTTCCAGCTCTTACTTGGCATTACTCACTCACTCCCAGTTCCAGAAATCCTGGCTGTTGAGTTCGCTTTGCATTTCCAACCCCCCAACCCCCATAGATTCTTGTTCTCAACCTGCTTGCTTGCCCCGTTTAGGAAAGCAGATAGGAAATCAGTTGCTTTTGCTCCTACCTGCGTGAAGTTACCTGGCAGCCTGATGTTTATAGTTCTCAGTTTTTGTCTCTGAAGCCAGGTATTAACCGAATGTCGCTACAGCGAGAGCCGCTAACGGTGCTTTTGCATACGTGACCTCATACCCTTTGGGGTCATCACAGTTGTTAGAGCTGAAGGCCTCATCCTCCCTGTACAGGGTCTCAACAAATAAACACGTGACGTGACTGCTGAGCTGACGCTTCATTCTAGATTTTTGGATTCCATGGAGGGTCTTTTTCAGTGATTTGGATTCGCACATGTGTGAAGGATCAGCAGTCCCAGAATGGGGCACCGTCGCGGAGCAGCTCCTTATCCCATAAGGAATTAGGGGGGCTCCCTTTGGATTTGGCCTCTGGCCTGGTGGGCTGTTCCACACCCTTCTGCACGTACCCCCGGTGATGCCAGAAATAGCTAACTTAGCTGAACGTCTGAAAATTTTTATCGTAATTTTAATTACCTTTCCTTTAGGACAAGTGATACTAATTTTCGGCTGATATCGTACAGAGAAATCATTGAAGGCACGAATGTGGATCACTTTAAAGAAAATAGCACACGGAGAGGCTTCATATGGCAAATAATCTTAGGGCACACAGGGGTGGACGAAGTTGGGGAACTGTGTTGTCCGTGCTTCTTCCCTCGTGAATTATGAAGGCCGACCCGGAAGAGACCAAGACACCCCGCCATTCGGTGTGTCCTACCTGTCCCGCAGCCGTTCAGGGCTCCTTGTGTCTCCCTGCCGGGGGTGAGATGAGCGTGTGGATGAGTTCAGACCTCAGGTCCGTTTGGGTCACCAGTTCTTAGCATGGCGCCTGGTACGTCCCTAGTTAGGTGAATGACCCAAGGCACTTGGCAACTGCGTTTTCTGTGACTTTCCCATGTCAACGACTGGAGCTTTCCTCTAACTCAGGAAATCTGAAAATAACTATCCCTCTGTTCACCCCGCCCCCGCCCCTACCAAGTTCTTTCTGAAGTTTTAAAATGTCTTCATATGGTAGCAGGGGCCGACTGCTTTTCATTCTGTTTGTGTAACCTGAAAGATCAATCGTGAACATGCCAGTCCAGTGGGCTAGCCAGGTTTATTAGGTCAAGCTACAGGAATTAGACTCCCCAGCTAAATGACAGCGTGCAGGGAATCCCTGTAGGGTCCTTCCAAAATAGAACGGGGCTATGTTTAGCTTGTTAAGATAAAGAACTGGTCGGGGGAGGGAAGATAATGGGAAGGAGGGCTTGTATGTGTACATGATTATGATTCATGGAGAAGAATCCAATTTTATAGAAACCACAGCCCAAATTAGAGAAAGCAAGCTTTTGGATTAAAATGATTTCTGTTGTGGTTGTAACATACCACAGTTTGATTTTTGTCCAGATGAAAACATTTGGTTTTCACTTCAGTAAATATTGTGGAGACATTGCCAGCTAATTCTGAAACGTAATGAAATACGGCTTTGGCAAAGCGCACATGCATTCTGTACTCCCGATTCCACTTATCTGATCCAAGTTCAGATTTTTTTTCCACATTTGCTAATGCACTTGAATAATCAGGAGAGAAAAATCTGCCTGTAATTTTAGGAGAAAACTGTATACGCTGAATACACTTTTATAATTTATTGGGTATAAAACCTCCCTTGCTCCTCCCCCAAATACCCCACACGTTCCTTAAGTCTTTCGAAACCTTCACCTTTCATTGATTACGTCTCTAGAGCTACAGTTTGCAAGGGAGACAGGATGTAATTCCGTGTAGTGAGTCAGCTTCGCTCTGTTGTTAATTAGCGTCGCAAGTGGCGTTTGTCCCTCAACGTGGGGACACCACCCTGAGAACACCAGGGCGGAGCTCAGAACGGGGCGGGGGGGGCCTCCTGAGCCACCTTGGAGTCCCCTTGTTTTCCCCATCTTTGCTGGTGTCGCAGCAGGGGGCAGGTGAGTCCTTCTGATGAAAGGGAAGATGTCTCTGGGGAAGCTTTCTTGTGTCGTGAAATCACATGGCCCCTGTCCCTGTTTTCCCTTTCCCGGTAGCTCTATTCCTCTTGTCCTGCATGCTAGACCCACAGTGAGGTTTCCCAAAGTCTCCCTCCCTGGACATTTGACCTAAAGAATTTTCCCTGATAAATTGTCTTGAGATGAAGCTTGCTTTTTATGTACCAGGATCTGTAAGTTGCATACTGTATTTGATGAAAACTTTAAAAGCGTGCGTGCTCTTCTATTTTCAAATACTAAACGGTGATTTAGCTTTTTCTGGACTCTGCGTCAGTAATGATTATGTAACACACTCATTCACCCCTTTTAACCTGAGGAATGTGGGGGTAATTTTCACTAGCGATAAATAACCCAGATTGCGTTAGGGTTTATAAAATGCCTTTTCCTTCACCTTTTTTTGTGTGTCTAGCAGATTCCTCTTCTCTAATGTGTAAATTAGATAATCGAGCCTGAATCTAGGCTAAGAAGAGGTGAATGTGCTCTATGTGAATGCCTTTAACTAGTTGTGGTTCCTTACAGGCTTTTGCTTCCCTTTATATATTTGAAGTTGTTATATAGTTATTCTCCAGGTATTAGTATATAATAGTGCTTCTCTGTCACCTTGATTGTTTTTAGTGTGGCATGAAATAATGGGATGATTTTACTGGTTTTTGTCTTCCTGGGAATGAAAGCTCCTTTTGCTTTTAGCCACTTTCCCTGGTTTGTCCTGATCTGAATGCTAGCTTTGCACAGGGACACGTCATCAGGGTCTTAGAGGGATTACATGCAGTAGCCACCTGGTGACAGAGTACCAGGCTCTGTTGGATTTAGTGTTTTCTGCTTGCTTCGGTTGGACTATAAAGTTAGGAAAATTCTGGAGCTCTCTCCTGGGGCAAAAGCTAACCGTTGACAAGGCTTCTCCTGGTGGAAGGGTTACTGGTTGGCAGTGGCTTCATGAACCCAAGCTAAAGGACAGTAAGGCCATACTCAGGAGGAGCTGGGTTGTTTGTAATGAAGGGCACCTGCCAGAGGGGAGAAGTGGTAGCAAGCCGAGGATGTGAACTAAAGGCATCATCTTGCCTTGGAGAAATTACCTGACCTTTCCCACGAGGTGCATTATTATTGAGTATTGAGCCTTTTTCCTCTAATGACCCTTCTTTCAGAAGTATTCCTTCCCTTTATCATACTGGCTCTCCTGTTTCCCATCTGGTTTGAGAACCCTTCGTTACCTTTTCTTTGATGATGCTTTACCTTCAGCTCCAGACCAGCAAGTCAGTGGTCCTGACTAGAAGCACAGTCGCCTCTTAGTGTGAGGGCGATCTGTGCTTATCCCCGTGCCCCCGAACTTAGGGCTGACCACTCCTTCCCTCCCGACTGCGGAGCCGGCTCCCCAAAACTTAGTGGTGTTTGGAGTTTCATTTTGAGAATGCCCCTCAGAGACACCCACCCCATCCCCGTTCTTCACATCTTACTTGTCCCTTGTGTTAGTCTCTAACTTTCTTCTAGAATACCTGGGAGGCTAGAATGGTTTATTTGTATTCGCTGAGAAGCTGTTAGAACAGATACATTCAAAAGATTGGTCATTTGCTACTGTTGTGGAAGAAATTACCCTGTGTGCTTTCTTTTAGGAATATTAACGCTTGGATGCTTCTAGGCAGTTTCTCCATTTTAGTTCTCCGGAACGTAACGTTCACCCCGTTCTCAGAATCTTGAGTATAAGGAATGGGATAGTTGCTTCATGCTGCTTATGCAAGGTTTGAGTCTTTAAAAAAAAAAAAAAAAAAATCCTCAACAGATGCTGTTAAATGGAAGTTAACTCTGTGTTTTTCATATGTTGCACCTCGATTTTTAGCAGATTGTCTTTGAAATCTAGACCATTTTTATCCGTTTTCTCTCCCCCCCCCCCCCCCCCCCCGCTTTTATTAAACATGACTCTCAGTGGTCTTGGCTGCAGAATTTGCTGCATTTCCCTCTCAGAGAGGAGACCCTGGATGGCAGGAGGGGCTGGGCTGCCCCGCGCCACCCCCCCCTCCCCACATCTCTTCCCCCTGCTGCCCCCTGGTGGGCAGTGGTGTCCATGGGCTGCTGCGGGCTCTCCACACGCACGCCTGCTCTTCTCAGGGCTGGTCCTTGAGTTCAAGCTCGAGCCGGGGGAGTCTCTTCCTCAGAAGAAATCCGACATGGGTAATTTCATCTGGGAGGCACTTGAAGAGATGATTCCCTCATTCTCTCTCATTTCACAGAAGAGGGAGATGTCATGACCGAGCCCCGCACTTCCAAGCCTGGAAGTTCCTTGCTAGGTCTGTCCGACAGCACGTAACTTGTTGCCTCTGTCGTGTTCTGTGCCAGGCTGAGTGGGAGCCTGTGGTAAAATGAATGTCTGTGTCTGTCTGTCTGTCTCATGAGTGCTGAGATACAGTGTGTCTTGCTATTTCTAAAAGTACTCATACAGTTAGATTTGGGAGCGAAAGATCCAGCAGGATTGGTCATTGGACTGTGGAGGCACCTGCCCTGTACCCACCTGTGATCAGAGAATCCCAGCTGCGGACTCCGATTTGGGAACCGGGAAGGGCGCTGTCCCCTTTCCCTAGTCACTCTTGGACTAATCCGAAAACCACTTTGGAGCACGTATAGATAGGTTGTTCCAGGGGAAGTATGGCTAGCTATTTTCTTTTTCCTTTTTTTTCTTCATCTGTAACTCCTGGTTTATAAGAACCTTCCTTCCATTGAAAACCTGCTTCTAATTGGAAATGATCAAAGGGGAGGAAACAAGCAAGAGTAAATGGCTCCTGTCAGACTGTAGCCAAGTCTGTTCTGCCATGTACATCCCTTTGGAGTTTCATTTCTACCCAGTGGTGTGACCCACATAACTTCTGGGGTTTTTAAAATGCAGTAGAAGGAAGAAGGGGGCTTGGAGGTATCTGTGCGGTCTTTGCATTTTTACAAGACAGGTATTGGGCTTAACCACTTCCACTCCCTGATGCTGCCCGTTCATTTCCATGTCCTTGTGGGATCGTGTGGCTCGGCAGCCTGACAGGGATGGTTAAACCTTTGTGTCTGAAGTTCGAGATCTCCGTTGGGAAGAAGAACAGATTGGTCCCCTGGGTCGTCGTTGATAACGCTGGAGTGTCAGCTCATGCACCAGAAAGCAGAGGCGAGAAGGAGTGAATTTCACACTTAATAGTTCTTCTGCTGCTTGGTAGTAGCTCTCCCCAAAATACTTCATGGTTAGGAAGATTGAAGGTGTTACTGGAAATTAATTTGGGAGATTTTCTTTGGATTTTAAGCAGCCTCTGGTCCTAAACAATAAATCAGTGAGTTGGGGGATCTTCTAAATTGTCATTGTTTGATAAAGAAGAACTGTATTGTACTTTTTTGTAATACTGAGCTTATCTTCTGATGTTACTGCTTTATCTTAAATTCAGAAATGAAAACATTCAGGGGCACGAGCAGAAGGTTAAGGTGTAAAAGGAATGAGGGTTGTAGGGTTTGCTCTTAGGAGGTTTTTGTTTTGTTTTGAAATCCAGCCCTTATAGTTTAGTCTTGTGCTGGAATTTATTTTAATAATTTTACATGCTATTAACCTGATCATAATATCAAAGTAGCTTCCAAATATCTTGTGATTTGGGGGAATCCATGTCATTCACCTCATTGTGAATACAAGACCGTGACCTTAAGATAGGGAAATGTCGTATTCTGTTATTACCACTTGGTTTGTCGTTCATTTTTAAATTCATTTGCTTAAATTCATGTTAAGTCTAGTAAGTTAAATGCCTAACCCAAAATAGTCTCTTCCATTCTTCCTTGACATTGTAAGTAGGTGTTTTTAATTTTACTGATTTTTTTTTTTTTTCCCCTTCCCTGTTGCTCAGTTCAGTTCTTGGTGGTTGTCATCCTCCCTCCCCCCTCCCCAGACTATTCATGTGAGATTTAAAATTTTTGATGTGCTGTGTTTGGTGAATGGCATTATTCCCCATCTGGGGGGGATTTTGCTTGAACTCCATTGAAAGGGCACAGATGGAGTTTTATTTCCTGGGGGATATTTGAAAAATAAAAGTGGCCATAGAGACGGAACAGCTTCGTTTTATCTGCTCAGGCGTGAGGATTTAGGTTCGTACCTTAATAGATGTCTCCATGTGTAGTGCCCCTCCCGGAACGGGCGAGGACCAAGGCCTGTGTTCACGAGCCCTCTTCCTTAAACCCACCCAGGTTCTCCTGCGCTGCCCAACAGCATGGTATATTTTGGAAGCTCTCAGGACGAGGAGGACGTCGAGGAGGAAGACGATGAGACGGAAGACGTCAAAACAGCCACCAACAATGCTTCAACTTCATGCCAGTCTACCCCCAGGAAAGGAAAAACCCACAAGCATGTTCACAACGGGCATGGTAGGTCCACTCTTGATTTGGGGTAGAAAATGCTGGAATCCACAGCTCTGACCGAGAGAGCTGCAGTAGGTCATCTGTTGAGGTAGAAGATGAAGATGAAGATGAAAGCCGCGTAGCTGGTTGGTGGCAGAGCTGGTGCTGGGCACGTCTCTAGGTGCCAGGCACTTGCAGGGCAAAGAGGTGAGTACAACCCAGCACATTCTAGATGAGCAGACCAAGACATGGGGATGGATATTCTTGTGTCGTGGAGGCGATGATCCGTCCTGTAAGAGCTGCGGATAATGGGATTCGGAAGAGGAAGAGATCACCTCTGAACAGGGATGTCCAGGAAGATCGCGTGAAACATCTCTTGTGATCAACTTACAATTATTGTCATTTTAGCAGGTGGCGGGCACGTAGAAAGAAAACTGTTACTGAGCATGTGGAGTCAAGTAAATGCCTCTCTATTATGAACCAGGCTGGTTGGCTTTTTTTCTCAAGGGCTGCAGTGTGTGGGAGGAAGACAAGAGTGGGTATCAGTGAGGAATCGCCTTAAGTGAGTTGGCCGTGGGAAGTGCTCAGTGGTTTTTCAACAAGGAAGTGACGTCATTGGAGTTGTGCTCTGAGAAGATGAAGCTGGCCTCGACTGTGAGGGAAGGGGGCCCGAGGAAGGGGGACACCTCAGAAGGCTGGAGTCGTGGCTGGTTGCCTGGCCAGAGGTAACAAGGGACTGAGAGTTCCTTGCGGCACTGCAGCTGGGAGGATGAGGGGGTGGGGAGAAAACTACGCCAGGGGTAGGGTTGGGAGGAGGACTTGGACCGACTGGGAAAGTAGACAAATAGGCAAGGAGAGGTGGAGAGTCAGGCCTGGAGTGAAGCAAGGAGATGGGGGCGGGGAGGTATTACAGCCCATTCCTGTTGTGCCCCCTACTGGGATGGTAGGCATCCTGTTACATTCAGGGCTCAGAGACCCCGTGAGGCAGCCAGCTCCTGTCTGTCCATGGCAGAAAACAGTGCTGTCGGTAAGTGATTGAGGCCAAGGCAGATTTCTCCGCTTTTCCCTCCGTGGCTGTGCACTGAGCCACCACTCGTCTTTCTGGACCCCGTGCACAGTGGAGGCTGGGGTCCAGCACAGGCTCGATGTGATGGGGACGTGCCTGGCTTTCACCGTTGTGGAGCATTTCTGCCTTGTCACTGTAACAGTCCTCCTTCTCAAGTAGGACTGTTCAGGAGGCATGCCGACAGAGTGGAGGGTGTGACCCTCTTTTTAAGAACTTGAGGAGAGAGGGTTAATACTCCCAGTGCAGACTACAAAATGCTGACTTAATTTTAACGTCAGAGGAACAAGGGTTCCCCCTACAGCTGTGGTCCTCAGGAAGTCTCGACTGTTGGAAGAGAGTCGGAATACGGGTGTAGGTATGATAACGTGCCCTGCTGGGCAGGAGGAAACAGTTCCAGCGTGGAGAATGGGAACGGTGGATGATGGTAGATGTGGAAATGGGATGAAATAGATCAAGTTGAGAATGATCCCTCCAGCCGCAGAGCTGTCTGAAGTGAAAAGAGAGATGAGGAGCGTCCAGGGAGCCCAACCAGGAAATCACTGCTGGGGGGCTGGATGTGGGAACAGAGAGTGGCTCACGTGAGCTCCAGGGCGATGAGAAGCAAAGGTGAGCAGCTTTTCACTGCTGCCTGGAGAGCCAGGGCTGGAGGTAATAGAACAGGAGTTAGGAAAGGAGGTGATTTGGGGGTAGTTAAGAACTTTATTATCTGCTGAGTTTGCAGGGATGGTGAGAGACAGAACTCCCGAGAACAGACTGGGAATTCATCATCCCAGAGCTGCTGGCTGATGCAGTCAGAAGGGGCGAGCTTTCTGAGGTAGAATGAAGCCGGAAAGCAGACTTAAGGGGATTTTTTTTTGTTTGTTCGGATTCCTGAGGGGGTATTTTCTAGTTTTACTTGGGGTTTAATAGGAGTCGAGAGTGAATGAACAAACATGAAATGAAACTACTCTCGGTTGGTCTCTGTGTCCGTGGGATAGAGCTGTATTTCATTAGGATGGCATCAGAATGGTTCCTTGATACTGTTTTTCATTGTCTCGTCGTGTTGCGTGGGTGAATTTGTCAGTCTTCTGGGGTTCTGAACCCAGTTCCAGCAGCGGGGGTGAATACCCACTTTCCCCACAATACCCTCAGTTCTGGGTCAGCAGCAGGGTGCTGGGAATTTAACTCCGTACCAACATGACGCACGTGGAGGGTGCGTCAGAGTCCTCGGGTTAAGCGCTCAGTCCTGTAAGACTGCCCCCCATGCCCTGCTCAGATGTGCCACTTGTTACGTGGGCTTCTGACCCACCAGGTGCACACTGGAGGTTCAGCCACCTCCCCCTCAGGTTTGATTAACTTGCTAGAGTGGCTCACAGAGCTCAGGGGACACTCACCTCCACTAGTTTGATAAAGGATACAGATCAGTAGCCCATATGGAGAGATCCAGAGGGTGAGCTCTGGGGAAAGGGCATAGAGCTCCCACGCCCCCTCCACGCCCGCCACTCTCTGCATCTCCGTGGGCCTCCCCCTCAGAAGCTCTTAGAACCCTGTCCTTTTGGGTTTTTATGCAGGCGTCATTACATGGTCATGATTGACCAAGTCCTTGGCCATTGGCCGAGTCCCCATCCAGCCCCTCTAGACTTCCCAGAGGTCAGAGGGGTGGGGCTGAAAGTTCCAGTCCACTGCTCACATGGTTGGTGCTGCTGGCAGCCAGCCCCCACCTTTAGGTATTTTCCAAAGGTCCCCTCACTAAAATAAGACAAGATCTCTGTATCACTCTCAAGGTTTTGGAAACTCCAGGGCTTGGGGAACTGCGAGCCAGGAATCACGAGTAAGGACCAAATACATGTTTTTTGTTTTTTGTTTATAAGATTTTATTTATTTATTTATTTGAGAGGGAGAGAAGACCGCATGATGGGGAAAGAGGCAGAGGGAGAGCATATCCAAGTAGACTGAGCTGAGCGGGGAAGCTAGATGCAGGACTCAGTCTCACAACCCTGAGATCAGGACCTGAGCCGAAACCAGGAGGCGGACACTCAGCCTACTGAGCCACCCAGATGTCCCCTCAAATCCATATCAGTGACCAAACATATATTTCTTATAAATCATACTATCGCAGTCTGGATGTGCCGAATTAGTCCCGTGTCTGCTTTTGCATATGTGGTTGGGTCCCCATCTCCTCCTTTTCAGCTTGTTTGAACTTGCTGGTTCGCTAGGCCACCTTCTCATTGATTCTCCTTCCAGGGTCCAAAGTCTCCTTCACTGTGCATGCAGCTTACTTTTAAATTCTTTTTCTGGTGAGCTGCTGAGCGGTGAAGGGGCAGCAGGTGTCTGGTGCCATGTTACAAAGTGTCATGAAGGGTTGGGGTGAGGGTGAGGGAATTGGCTGGTGTCTCCTCCCTGTCTGAGGGGAGTGAGTAACAGTTTTGCACTGACCACAGTCACTGCCAGTAGGAGTCAAGGAAAATGTATCTCTGTCTACAGATGCACATATCTGCATGTCTACACGAAAGTAGACTTCTAGTTTATTTTTTATTTATTGCATTTTATTTTTTTAAAGATTTTATTTTATTACTTATTTGATAGCCTGCAAGCAGGGGGAGGGGGCAGAGGGAGAAGCAGGCTCCCAGCTGAGCCAGGAGCCCGACATGGGGCTCGATCCCCGGACCCCGGGATCATGACTTGAGCTGAAGGCAGGAGTTTAACTGAGCCACCCAGGCACCCCGACTTCTAATTTTTTTTTTTTAAATGTCAGCAGATTTTACTGTTTTGAATAGTTAACAAATGTGAATGAAAAGGATACTATGGTGACTATGAAAGGGTTTTAAATGTTCACTTTGGGGATTCACTTGCTGAAATATTCTGGGGTTCTTTCTGTGTAGTGGATTTTAGGGCTCTTGGATGCGGGCATTGGGGACAGTGTGTGTCGTTGGAGGTAGTGGGGGTGCCTGAGCTGAGAACCCACACGCCCCTTCTAGTGTCTTCTCTGCTTCTGTGCTCTGTACACGCTCCTGTCTTCCTCCCCGACTACGCTGGCTTCTCTGGAGGTGGAGTGCGAGGAAACGGGGAACGAGGCAGATGCGCAAACCAGCTGGGCTTCTTAGACTGCTGACTCTACTTGTACGTAGAGCCACTTGCTGAACTTTCCTGCGTGAGGCTTGTAGAAACCAAAAGTCGCGAGGCCCTTTATTTCCCATCTGTGCTGGTTCTCATAGTGCTGGTTGCTGCGGGTCTGCTTCTCGTGACTGTTATCTTCATTATGGGTCCTACGTACGTCTCTCCCGTCTTACAGTTATATTTTCTGTGTTGTGCAGGACAGTGCGCTACAGTCTCCAGTATCTGTATTCGCTGTCCAGGGGATGAAGTTTCTTTGCGGGGGGTGGGGGGGCCACTTAAGACAAAGGGCCACCACTCTGATTTTTCCTGAAGTCGTTGGCTTACAGCTTGAGTTAGCCCCACCTCCAGCCCTTCGTCTTTTTGATTGTGTCAGTTTTTGAGCTGGGAAGGGATTGGCTCTAGTTTCAAAGGTTTGGTTTTGGGTTCAATCCCAGTAGAATCCCAAAACTGATCCTGGTGAGAACCCACGGAGCTATGTACCCACCTAAACTTGGGGGAGAGGTGACAGAGAGACCCCTGCAGGCCCAGGTGATCTGTCCTTGTTTGTGCGTGTCTGCCAGACACCAGTCCCTCCTGCAGTGCCGTATTGTCTGAGACCCCGGCCTTATTCGTGCAACCTCTCCGTCTGTGGGGTTTCTCATTCCCACACGAGGCACTGATCCCCCATGGGCATTTTTCTCTGGCATTCCGTTCACCTGCTCTTTAGTTGCCCTGTAGAAAAGTAGGAATTTGTGTTATGTCTGAGTTGGTAATGTTGCCATGGGCATGGAGACCTTCCACGTCCTTCTATCTCCTAAAGAAACATGGTTAGTACAGTTATTCCACTGTGAGATGTTCAGAAGACCAAACACGTCACATAGAAGTACCAAATTGTAATATCACCTGCAAAATTAGTGTGTGAGTGTTTGGCAGATGTTAATGCCTGTGATTTTTGGACAGAGATCTTGTTTGCTTATTCCTGAAAACATTGTATTTGTGGAGGATTTGGAAGGGAGCTCTGGAAATCATTTTGCTGGGGAAGTGCTGAAACACAGTCCTAACCTTATTGAGGGCAGGATCTTGCCATGTTAACCACTTATGGAATTTTATGGAGTTAATTTTTGTGTACTGCATCAACTAAGTTTAACTTATGAACACATGGGAAACATGCATAAGACTGTGTGTTAATTTTAGTGCTTTTGGAAGCTAACCCCGGTGAATAAGGAATACGGACCCTTTTCCCTAAGGAGCCGATGGTATGGGGCACTCCCTGGAGAGTCCATCAGAAACGGAGACATTCAGGCACTCTCTGTGTTTCCCGAGCACACAGGCTTAGTGTCTGGTTCCTATATGCCCTCCCCCTGGTCGCTCCGTGTTTCTCACTGTCTTGCTGTCGCTCCTGGTGCGGCCCCCTGTCCTATGACTTCGGTGAGCCTTCGGCACACCCAGGTGCAAACACAGACGTAGGAAGGGCCGTTGGGTACAAGCAGCCAAGATACTCGAGTGTTTGGACTCTTTGAAAAGCAGTGTTCTGTAGTTTCTTGAGTACGTTCGACAGGCGTTGTGTTTTTGGACATCTGAGTACCAAATCTTATGTAAGTTTCCATGGAAAGAAAATATAACCCGAGATGTAGTGTCAGGGCATCCTCTGATGCAGAGAGTGGGGTGTTCTCTCTCTCCCTGCCCCTCTCCCTCCCTTCCTGAAGTAAAGCACTTTCCTTGGCCAAGGGTATTCTGTGATCACATTTGCATTTTGGGAAGATGAGCTAGGACAGCATTTTGAGGGATGGAGTGTGCACAGCTTAGAGGCAAAAATAAAGAGAGACCCTTTAAGAGACTGCTGCCCTAGGGGTTGCGTGAGCCTGAGGTTTTCACCGAGGTGACATTGCACTGACGTGGAAAGGTCACTTGAGACACGTTGACACACGGGAATGGTCTGGTGTGAATGGAAGCACAGGTGCCCTTGGAAGTGGGTGCAGGTAGATGTTCGGTCCGCCTGCGCCGCTCTGTGAGGTGTACCCCTGGGGAAGGGCTCTGAGCGAATTAGCTCAGGTTCCCACTGTGCCGTCAGCCTGGCTTACGCTAGCTGAGTTAAGTCAGCCTTTGACCTTTCATGTGGATAAAACCGGGAGATGCGGCAGGAGGAGAACTGAGCCCAGTGCTTCCAAGCCCAGGCTTCGGACTCTGACCGCCCAGCTGGCCACAGACGATAGCTGCCTCCCTTGGAAGTTCGTCTGGAAGGTGGGTACCGAGTGAAAGGTCTGGAGGCTCTCTGCTAGCCGCGCATGTGGACATGGTCGTAGTTAGAGGGTGATTTCTCCAACTCGTTTTGGTTGGTGGTCTCATACACCTGCTTTTTTTGTGTGAAGGTGTGATTTGAGGGCTGTTTTCCACGCGTGACAGTAAGAACAGTAGAGTTTTCAGGGGCGCCTGGGTAGCTCAGTTGGTTAAGCGTCTGTTTTTGGCTCAGGTCGTGATCCTGGAGTCCTGGGATTGAGCCCCGCGTTGGGCTCTCTGCTCTGTGGGGAGCTTGTTTCTCCTTCTGCCCCTCGCTCTCTCTCGTGCTCTTAAATAAAATCCTTAAGAAAAAAAAAGAACTTTAGAGTTTTCAGGATGTGTTCGTCTGCAGTCTCTCTTGATTCCATTTCCTGTACAAGAGTCACTGTGAAGGGGTTGGGGCAGGCGGTGGTCCTGCTTACGGTGGGGCACGTGGAAGATCTGAGCTCTTAACGCCCATCACGAACCAGCCAGGGCACAGCCGAGAGTCAGGGTTTTGGAAATGCTTCCAGCTCCGCACAGGATTGTGCGTCGGGGAGAGAGTGAACTCTGGTTTTTTGTGGTGGGTAGTCTGTGCTGCGATGGTAGAGTTGACTCCTGTCTGGTAGGCAGCGTCTGAAAGTCCTCTCCGCCAGCCACTCCCCGCAGTATAAAGCTCCGCTTGGGTCCCCACTTGTGCTGTTGCTCGCCTGGCTTTCACGTGCTCGACAGCCAAATAATTAAAACGTACAGGATGGCAGTTCTTCTGTGCAAGGCCGGTGGAAGGGAAGGCGTTGAAGCCAGCTCAGAAGTATACATGCTTTGAAAAAAAAAAAAAAAAGAAACATCCATGCTGTTAGCAATGCTCCTCCAACTTCAGGTGACCCAGAGAGAGAGGAGTGGTTTTGTTGAAGAGAGAGAAGTCAAAAGGGCCCACAATGTAAAAGGGCAAAAAGGGGGAGGGGGAGTCCTCTTTGGAGAAGGCCAGTTTCAGGCCGAGCTGCAGAGGAACGCGGGGCGCTCTCGTTACCTGGTTAGGTGAGCTACCTCCCCCTGTCCGTGCTGCATCCTCTCTCACGTAGAGGAAGCAAGTGATAAGGAAACAAACCACCACCAGCAGTTTATTAAAGCAAGTCCCAGTGATGATCGGGAGTCGGTCCCCAGGCAGGAGGACGTGAGGATCGTCCCAGAGGCACAATTTTCCACAGTAGGGAAAGGGGCCCTTGCTCCTCGAAGCTCATCACCCCAAAGTGGTCCAGGTAAAATGGAGCGATCTTCGAAAGTGCAATAATTCACGTTGCACAGCTTCCCCAGCCCTTTCTAGATAATTGGAATTACATTGTAATACCAGGTTGCCCATCACATGTTTGTTCTGTTCTTTTTTGGTTTTTTTGTTTTTTTTGTCCATTTCCTACAAAGGTCTTTATCAGCATCGAACGGTCACCAGGAGCTTCGTGTCTTGCCTCTTGTAAAGCTACGAATGAGCTGTGTGTTCCTGGGGGAGGCGTGCAACTTCTCTGATTCGTAATGTCCTCTTCCGTGGAATGAACAGGATAGAGCAGCTTAGCGGTCGTACGATCGTTTCTGTCCCAGCACAGAGAGCAGTTACGCGCACGTGTCTCGTGCACGGGAGCGGCCACCACCGGGATCTCCTACAGCGGCCGATGCATTGCTGTGTGTGCCAGCCGGAGGACTTTTCCGAGATCCCCTGTTGATCTGGGTGAAGATCCCTAACCAAAATTCGGACCTTGACAAGGGCATCCTTACCGTGTGGTCAGGCAGGTGCTCAGAACGGTTGATTATTTTCACACGAGAACTCGGACAGCAAGCTGCTGTCTCGTGCTTCTCCATGACCCGGTGTTCACGTGTTCAAGTGGGGCTTTTTTGTGCCCCAGGGATGTGGAGGTGTGTGGGGACGTCCCCCAGCATCTGTGTCCTCCCCCAGGAGGGCAACCCTCCCTGAAATGTGGGGAAGGTAAATGCTCAGAAAGCAAAATGTGGAATGTGAGCACTTTAGTGTTGGGGTAGCTCGGCCCAAAGCCCCGCTGAGGCCACGTGTCCCAAACAGTTTTATTTGGGCGGTGTTAGCTCGAAGAAACCAGGAGCCAGACTGCTGATGGTGTCCTGCTTTGTCTTGTTTTTCCCTAAACCTTGGACCCCCCCCCTTTCCTCCCTGAGTGAAGCAGAGGGGTTCCCTATGGAGCAGTCGTGGGGCTCAGGGCGTGGAGGCAAGGTGCGGCACCTGACCCCACGGAAGGCGGCACCAGGGGAGAACACGCACCCCTGGGCTCGCCCCGTGACATCCGTGTCCGCTTGGGCCCGTCTGTGACCACGCTTCTCTTCTGCAGGCGCACAGCCCTGCCCCCAGCCGTCTCCTGCCAGGGCCTGCTGTCCCTGGGCAGATGTTTCGTTTTGCAGACATGCCCCTGGACCCCGATGTTCTTGTTTCTGATCTGCCGAGCATCCTCATGGAAGTGCATTTGTTTATTAAAATGCATAATCTGATGTGACGTGCACTGTGTCATGCGTGTCTGCAGCCCTGGGTTCACGCTCCGGGGTCACAATAACGAGGCCTCCGGCCGCTCCTACCCCACTAGTTCTTCACAGTTTCCAGAACGCTCTTCCATCTACAGGACCTCACGTGATCCGAGCAAGGGCGCCCTGAGGTAATCCCTATTTGGAAATAGAACAACACCGTCAAAACACTGCTCTGGGGATATTGATGTTACAAGTTGATCCTTGAAATGGCTTCATTTTTGAAAAGTTCTCCTAACTGGTTATTTTTTTTCCAGTGGGATGAGCGTGGTAGGCTAGAGGCATGAATGCATTGGTTTGGAATGAATC
Organism: Ursus arctos; assembly: GCF_023065955.2. Classification (NCBI taxonomy): domain Eukaryota; kingdom Metazoa; phylum Chordata; class Mammalia; order Carnivora; family Ursidae; genus Ursus; species Ursus arctos. The sequence continues at coordinate 19,060,158 of NW_026622997.1, forward strand.
TGGCCTTGGTTTTCCTCAGTGTGTCACAGGGGCCGGGCCTTCCTTACCCATTGCACGGGGGAACGTGGGGAGAGTTCTCTGGTCACATCAGCCCCGTGTGGTAGATCTTTCACATGCTTTTTTGCACTTTTGAAAAACCGCGCCGAACGTCCTTCCTCTCCATGCTCATCTCTTTCTGAAGAGGGACGTTTCTCAGAAGACTTTAAACAACGTGTTGTTGGACTCCCAGCTGGAATGATTTAATTGCTTTAGGATTCACAGTGGGGGCCTGTTGTGCGAGGGCCAAAATGCAGTCATTTGGACGAGTTTACAGTAGTTCTGCCTTGGAGGTGCGTGCTGCCCTCCCCGTGTCTATGCGGGCCGTCCGGGGGCCTCACCGCAGCCCTGGGCAGCCGGCAGGTGCTGCTTTCTTCATGGGGTAGCCTCTTCACCTTTTCCTCACCTCTGGCAGCTTCATTTTGTTGTTGTTGTTGTCGCTTTTGTTTTTTTCTTTCCTCCTGTCGAGGCAAGTGAGTTTTCCCAAAAGTTGGACCACGGGCTGGGAGTGTGTTTTTAAAGAGCAGTAGTACGTGTAAGGTGGGGTCACAAGGATCTGTTGGCTCACCGTCCTCCGCTTCTGTATTTGGGGCCGTTCGGTGTAGTGGTTTGCAAGCACCACGCTGGCTCTCGTCTAACCATGGATGGCTGTAGCCTTTTCTTTGTCCTTGTTTTCTTACCCCTACAGAAGAATAGGAGTGTCAGGTGCCCGGGTGGCTCAGTCGGTGAAGTGTCTGCCTTCGGCTCAGGTCAGGATCCCGCCGTCCTGGGATCGAGCCCCATGTCGGGCTCCTTGCTCAGCAGGGAGTCTGCTTCTTCCTCTGCCTCTGCTGCTCCCCCTGATTATTCTCGCTGTCTCTCAAATAAATAAACAGAATCTTAACAGAATAGGCGTGCCCTTTTCAAGACTTTATGAGCATGTGTGTGTCTGGTAGACAGTGCAGTATTCCACGCAGGACCTTAGGGACAGCCCCCTCCCCCCCGGCCCCCACCACATGCTTAGGACAGTGGGCTGGCCCCTCTCCTGTTTCAGTGTGGGGATGCCTCTTCCTGGTCACGGTAGGGCCATTCCGCTCCGGGCTGAGGGCCTTACATAGAGTTCAGTGACTGCTGATGGGGACCAGCTTTTGGCTCAGATGCTTTCCTGACCAGCTCTCAGGGGGCCAGTTCCTGCAACCCCTGAAACCTTCCTTTCCCCATTTGTGAACATCTGATAACATGTGGCTTGTCAGTTGGGGTCGGAGAGGGGAGGTTGGGAAGGGGGTGCCCATGGGTGTGTAGTGTTTCATCTTGGGGTGATGAAAACATTTCAGACTTGCATCGTGGTCATGGGCTGCGAGGCTCTGAATATGCAAAAATCCACGGGATTGGTAGGTCCACTTCAAATGAGCAAATTACACGATAATGTGAATTGTATAGCTTATTAAAGATAAACAAAAATCTGTTAGGACTTAAATGAATGACAGATGCCCTTAGCGCGGTCGGTGCCTGATGCGTGGTGAGTTCTTAAAAGGTGGATGCTGGCCACCGTCCTCCTCCTGGCGTCACACCCCACGACACTTCTAAAGAAGTAGAACAGCCTGCAGTTCTGAAAAAATGAATATATTCTATTAGATTTTCAGAAACTTTAATCTATTTTGTTGTTCAGAATTGGCTGGCATGTGTTTATACCCTACGCATTGTAAATTGAATTGCTGAGCTCTTCGCCAAACTGCTCAGTATTTAATATTTTCAGTTAATTTCCTCTGGCCTGTCTTACGGGGAGCCTGCAGTCGGGAAGATGTGCTGTTCCCAGAGCCCGTAAGACGTGCACGTAGGATTTCTGACAGCCCTTTGTTTCCTGGCTGGAGGGTGGGTGGAGGTGTTCGTGATTCAGTAGCAGCTCTGTGATATTTATTTGGAGAACGTGGAAGCAATCCTTATCACAATGCAAATATTCCTATATTTAGTTTTTCTCTACTGATATTTTTACTCTGAAAATTACCAGTTCTATAACTTGTATGTGGGGGAGCCTTCCAGATGCACTCCGGTGCACGTTTCCAACATGTGTTTCTGCCAATGTGCTGTGGATACTTACAGATGCCTTGTTTGGATCCAAAGGTGGGCCAGAAACCTTATAATTTACTTCAGATGTGGTTGGCCTTTGAGAATTCATCGTCTTGAATATAGGATTTTTTTTTTTTTTTTTGAAACCCCAGACTGCAAAAAACACTGCAGTCATCTGTTCTGAAAGGAGTTAATGCTCACCCCTTTGGAGTGTAACCCATACTTCTGTGTCCTTTGTCTTGCTTTTGCAGAGTGGTAAAGCATGAAATCCCTCTCGGCCCACTGCCTGCCGTCCCAAAGGCCATTTGCCCAGATGTCCCTCCCCAGGCCCTGTTCTGGCACATTCGAGAATGCAAATGTCTTAGAAGCCCAATGCTGTGGGCACAGGCCGGGGGAGCTGGTCACCGTCCTACTCCATCTCGTCCTGTCCTCAGCTCTTCTGGGGACCAAGCAGGCCAAGAAACCATTTTTCAGTGATAAAAACGACTCATCCTGATTTATGGTCTTTTTGTTGCCCCAACCTTTATATTCTCATGAAGGTCCTAATGCCCTTTTAAACTCCAGTATCAGAAGTTACTAGGAACATATGCAAGAAACATGTTTAAATGGCAAATCTGTCCAGCCCCCGTTTGTACATCATTGCACATAACGTATTTTATATTTTTAGATCCTGGGACAGTGGCAACCAAATTTCCATTATAGAAAAATAATCTAGGACTTAAATTCTGTAAGTTCACACGTAGAAAATTTGATTCGTCTTAAAAATCCTTTTTAATGTATTTCTTTCCTGTTATATATTTTATTTATTTGAGAGAGCAGGAGCTAAGGGGGGAGGGGCAGAGGGAGAGGGAGAAGCAGGTTCCCCGCTGAGCAGGGATCCTGACATGGGGCTCAACCCCAGGACCTAGGACCACGACCTGAGCCGAAGGTAGATGCTTAACTGAGCCATCCAGGCACCCTTCTTTCCTGTTGCATGTATAATCAAAGCTGTAGGATTTCAGTGAGTAGAAATTCTAGAGGGGTTTGCAAACACCGTGTAAACCCGTAGAGCTTGCTCGCGATGCTGGAGGTCGGGGTGCACGGAGGCCAGGATAGGTTTCCCGTCTTGTGTTGTAGTCTGGCATTGGCTCCCGGTGTGCGTGAGCCACGCCGTGAGGTCATAATGGGACTTGTGCTGACCCAAACATGTCCCTCCGCCTTCTCTGGCAGACCATGTGAGTGCTGCCGCTGAGCCAGGGGAGCCGTTTCTGCCCAGGGCACCCCGGGTTACAGCGCTCACACATGCTGCATGAAAATCCTTTTGAACTATTGGCACAAGGTTGGCAGACATTCCATTGTTTTCAGACAATAGTGACTCAAAGTTGAACTGGCTCCAGGGAGCGAGCGCAGCTTTTGTACAGTAACAAGGATTTAATGCCTGCCAATTGATGGAGTCTGTCTTCCCCAAGTCGGGACGCCTTGTAATGACATGACGCTTACATTTAAATATCTGGCTTCAGATCAGAAACTTGGCGTGCTTCTCTTTTCCTCTCCGTCACACACTTCTGTATTTACACTGATTCTCTTTTTGTCCCTTCGATTTGTTTTGGGGGTGGGACAGGGAGCCGGTCTTATTTTACGAAATTTTGGGGTTGGTCCAGCCTTTGGGCCTTGGGTTCATTCCTTCCTCCCCGTCTTTGTGCCTCTGCTAGCAGACCGTGCAGCTGCGCTTCCCATGAGGCCTCCTGTGCATATTTCTGTCTTTCAAGTAAGCGAAGGCTTCGGGAACCCCCTTAGCTCAGGTCTGACACTCAGGCATCTCAGGGTGTCCTGTAACCTCTGTCAGATACCATGTGGGGGGACTTCTCTCTCCTAGTCTCCTTATTAAAAACAAAAGAACCCCCCCCCCCCCACACACACACACATCAGGATGATGTCCTGGTGTTCTGATGAGGTGCCTTCATTCGCACAAATCATCAGCAAGGTGGGGGCGTCTGGTTCTGGGAAGGGCACGGAGACGGGCCCATGTGGACCCACGTCCTTGCCAGCTCTGTTCAAGGGGCATCACTGCTTTCAAATGGGGCCCTTGCTCTTCGCCGTTCCAGCAGGACCTTTGAAGAAGCTGAGCCTCCTTCTCTTTGCCGAACTCCTTCCTCGGAAGAACGCGCAGCATTATATATACTTTATTTTAAATACTTGAGCGATTCCTGGAGGGCAGATAAGAGGCGGCAGCTGGTTTTGTGGTTCAGGGAATGGAGGCACAGATGTGTTTGGTGATGCGGGAGCGAAAAATCAAAACCAAGCTAAGCACATCCCTACGAGAGGCCGTGGATGTGGGAGGGTTTTAAAGACCTTCCAGTCGGCTTTCCCTGGGCCGCCTTCTGGAGCTCCCCCAGGAGCCTGCTCTCCGTCAGCTGTGGGCGCTGAGCCGCTGTGGGGCCGGCGTTACGGACGAGCTCCCCGGAGCTGTAACTGTGAGCCGCCTCCTCGGGACCTGTAGCCTTTTCCAGCTTCCCCACGATTGTGGGATTGCCGGAGAGAGGTTTCTAAAGTAACTTGCCTTGCGTGATTCCTTTTTATCCCTTATTGGGAGCAGCTCCGAGCTTCTCAGGCATGAAGTGACCCTAAATCAAAATATCAGCCTTGGGATGTAAAGATTTTGCTTGCCGTGGTGTGAAAACACTTGTCTGTTGGCCATTTAACCTTCAGAGTATGTGTATACAAATCAATATATTTGTCTCTGTTCATTAATGTAAAGCTGTTTGTATCTGAGTACAATACAATTTCCTAATACAGTTCACCGTGATAAATGCTTTTTTTTCTCCCCTTGAAGAAACGAGTCCAATTATTCCTTTTAATTGGGGAGAGCGTGTGTAGTCTTCCATCCGCGCGCCTCTGTCTCTCTTTCTGTCTCTTAGGTTCACAGGGTTTAGTCTTTCCCTGTGAGAGTGAATGTTTTTTTTCCTTTCTCCTTCTCGAGAATCTTACAAATTAAGACAAAAGATAATTACTTGGAGGGGTAAAACTGGCAGGTTCCCACGACACTTAAAATTAATGAGCTGTTGAGGACAAAATATACCTTGTCTCTGGCTCCATCGCCCCCACCCCCGCCCCTTCCCCCCCCCTTCTCCCCCTTTCTCCCCATTTAACACATGATTTGACTTTTTGGCTGTGTTTGCCATTTGGGTATATGGCTGCTGTAAAATAGCGGAGTGGTTACAGAAAGTGGATTCACTGGAAAGCCGTCTCTTTGTTTGCAATTCAACGTTAATTTCATTCTGTTTTTAAATTTTGTATTTTTGAACGCTTTCTCTCCTTCCGATGATCTGATCAAAACAGTCTGCAGAAGGCTGCCGTGCTGCGGTTCACAGGGCACCGGTCTGGTTTATAAGGTTTGTGGCACATGCTTTTCTGCCTGGAGTCCCGGTACCCCACAGCTTCCAGAGCCGTTTCCCCAAGGAGTCGCTGTCATGCTGGGGGGGGGCGGGAACTCTTCCTCCGCATCAGGATAGCATCAGGGCTGAGCATCTCAGGTGCAGATAATGCTGATGCATGATCTGGTGTTTTCCAGTCCCTTGAAGTCCCCGTGAAGCCACTGGCCTTGTCCCGTGGCTCGTTGGGAAAGGAGTGGAGTGAAAATGTGAGCAGGAGTGTCCTGCTACGTCTCTGGCATGGACTCCGTCAGGAGTGTGGTGATCCTGACAGAGCCAACGCTTGGCCAGTTGCTGGCTTCACGGCCCGCTAGCCCCTTTCTAGACGAATATTCTCTCACTGATTGCTCCAAGCAACCCTGCAAGGTAGTAGATAGGAAACTGAGGGTTGGACAGGTGCTAGCCCAATGTCACATAGCATGTGATTCCTGGACTCCAAATTAGGTAGCTTCCTCTCAGAGCCTGAGGTTTTTGGGGGTTCGTAGAGCTAAACAAAAATACAGGGGCCACCAGATCTATGGAAACCATGATGGAGCTAACCATGGAGAAGACTGTCCAACCTAGCGATGTCCAGGTTTTTGGTTTTGAGACCCATTTATTTATTTATTTGTTTTGTTTATTTGTTTATTTATTTTTAAAGATTTTATTTATTCATTTAACAGAGAGAGAGAGAGACAGCCAGCGAGAGAGGGAACACAAGCAGGGGGAGTGGGAGAGGAAGAAGCAGGCTCCCAGCAGAGGAGCCTGATGTGGGGCTCGATCCCAGAACGCCGGGATCACGCCCTCAGCCGAAGGCAGACGCTTAACCACTGAGCCACGCAGGCACCCCTTGGGACTCCTTTGTACTTAGCGACCCCCCCCCAAAGGACTGTATTTATGGGTATTTACCATATTAAAATGGAAAGTGAGGAAATTTTAAAGTATTTTTTAAAATTCTATTTATTTTTAAAATTTACTTCTAGTAATCTCTGCACCCAATGTGGGGCTGGAACTCCCAACCCTGACATCAAGAGTCATATGGTCTTGTGACTGAGCCAGCCAGGCTCCCCTAAAATACTTATTTTTTTAAAAAAATGACACAAACCCATTATACGTGAACACAAGTAACATTTTTATGAAAAGTAAGTATATTCCAAACCCCAAAAAATGAGAGCTGGGAAGAGTTGCACTGCTTTGCATTTTTGCACCTCTGACATCTGGCTCAGCGGAAGACGGCTGGGTTCTCCTGTCTTTGTACGCAGTCTCTGGCAGTACATGGTTTCGGGTGACGTGTACGAAGAAAATCCATCTCAGGCGAAAATACAGTCGGAAAAGGGAGGAATTTGGGGGGATGATTTTTTGCTTTGGTATAACACCCACATCCAACCAGTGGTGGTTTCCTGAAGGTCCGTTGGTTGGCACGGTAGTCTGAACCCGTCCGGTGAACTTTTCATGCTCTGTCACATTAAAATCCATCGGTGTGCCTTGGGCTTTGAATGGATCTCTTAACCCACACACAACTTTGTCATGTTTTGTGTTGATCATTTGAAAATCATGCTTCACCAAGTACCTCTTCTAATTGCCAGCACCTTTCACTAAACGCGAACAGTCCCGCATCTCCCTGGCCTCACCAGAGAAGGCTTTCTGTGTGCAGAAACTCACGGTGGCAGAGGAAGCTTTTCCACGATGGTGCTTTTTGCCCGAAATCGTGAATGCCATTCCTAGCAGCAAAAACTATTTGTTATTTTCCACGACAGGATCACCAGATTCATCTGTGAGAAAAACAGTGGACAAACCACTCCTTCAGTCCTTCTTTCAAATGAAAATAGTGTTCCATGCAAGCAGCTTAGCTTCGCACCCTAAACCGGCCCACGAGTGGCTTTTCCCTGGACATCAGCTACTTTGATATGCAAGGGAAGTGCTTCATGCGTATTTGCCGTTTTGTCACACAAAGCATGTACACCCAAGGGTTGGCATTTAGTACCTGCGGCCATTCATGCTGCTTTATCACTCCTGGAGAGGAGAACGGGCTTTTCTTTCCTTCCTTCTTTCTTTTTAGCTGCTAGTAATTGGTACTGATGTATCCGGTACTTCGGAGTATAGTTTGCTGCCTCTGCCTTGTTTTGTGTTCAGGCCCCAGCAGATCTGCCCGCTGGTTTTTGTTTTCCTTTGGGTTAGAGAGCACGTGGAGAGCGTGAGGGGTGGAGGGGCTGAGGGAGAGGGAGAGTCTGTAAGCAGGCTCCACGCCCAGCATGAGGCTCAGCACAGAGCTCCCTGCGGGGCTCGTGAGATCATGACCTGAGCCGAAATCAAGAGTCGGATGCTTAATGACTGAGCCACCCAGGCGCCCCCCATCCCTTTTTAAAAAATAATAGTTGTATTAAGATATGATTCACAAATCCTAAAATTTACCCGAAGTCTACAATTCAGTAGTTTTTCGTATATTCAGAGTTGTGCAGTCATCCCCATAGTCAACTTTGGGAGGTGTTTTCATCTCGTTCTCCCTGGAAAACCTCGTTCCCATTAGCAGTCATTCCCAGTTTCCTGAAGCCTCCCCAGCCCCCGGCAACCATTCATCTACTTCCCGTCTCTCTGTATTGGTCTGTTCTGGTCATTTCTTATGAATGGGCTCCTATAGTATGTGACCTTTTGTCATTAGCTTCTTTTCACTTACCACAGTACTTTCTAGACCCCTCATACTGGCGCACGAATGAGTACTTGATTCCTTTTATTGGGTGGATAGTAACCTGTTTTGTTTATCTAAATACTAGTTGATGAAACCTTTGGGTTTCCCCCCAGTTTTTAATTATTTTTTTTTTAAGATTTTATTTATTTATTCGACAGAGATAGAGACAGCCAGCGAGAGAGGGAACACAAGCAGGGGGAGTGGGAGAGGAAGAAGCAGGCCCATAGCATAGGAGCCTGATGTGGGGCTCGATTCCATAACGCCGGGATCACGCCCTGAGCCGAAGGCAGACGCTTAACCGCTGTGCCACCCAGGTGCCCCCAGTTTTTAATTATTAATTCTGCCTCAAACATTTATACACAAATTTTTCTGTGGAGATATATATTTTAAGATTGATTTGAAAGAGAGCACACGTGCACGAGCGGGGGAGGGGCACATGGAGAGACACTCTTGAGCCAGTTCCCCACGGAACACAGAGCCCGACGCAGGGCTCCATCTCAAGACCCTGAGATCATGACCTGAGCCAAAACCAAGAGTCAGGCCTCTCAGTGTGGACATATGTTTTATTTCTCCTGTGTACGTACCAGAGAGTAGAATTGCTGGGTCGTATGGGAACTGTGTTTCACTTTTTGAGGAACTTTTGGCCTGTTTTCCAGAGTGGCTGCAACATTTTGCATCCCCACCAGCAGTGACTGAGGGTTAGAATTTCTCTGAGTGCTCACCAACACTCCCCGTTATCTGTCTTCGGAGGACGGCCGTCCTAGTGGGCGTGAAGTGGTTGTGTCTCACGATGGTTTTGATCAGCATTTCCCTGTTGCTAATCCACCTTTTCGTACCGTTCCTGAAATCACGACGAGAAAGGCGAATAAGGATCTTGGTATAATTACAAAAATAATTTTGACCTAGGGAATCCCCTGAAAGGGTCTCCGATTCCCCCAGGGGTCAAGTCGCTCATTAAACCAGTAGAAAATACTGGGTGTGTTTTCAGCATTTATGTCTTCTTGCCCGGGCCGGGCATCAGCAACATGTCTTTTCCCATGAAATGGAGCTCTGCCGGGGCCAGCCACTCGTCCGTATCCAAGGCCTCCTTCATGCTGCTCTGGGTAGGGAGGACCGGAGGCAAGAGGAGGGCTTGCCACGTGTCTCATTCCTTAGTCGTCTGAGCCGGTCCTTCTGAACGGGCACGGGTGAGGTTTCCCAGAGCTCCGTGCCGGGAACATGCGTTCTGCCCAGTCTGCGGAGGAGAACATCGAGGGGCAAATAAACTTGCTGGGGTGCGAAGGGCCCTGTGGGGAATTGAGGTGCTATGTAACACAGTGCTACAAACGAGGACAGGGCCATCGAAGCGCGTCTTTTTAACTGAATGAAGGGAAGTAATTTCAGAACTGCTACTTCCTTCGTGGCAGTGACAAAGTGCAGAGGAGCATGGAATATTTGAGATTTAAAGAAAAAGAAAAGAACAACAAAACCCCAAACAAGCCAGCTTCCCTGCTGTTGCAGTAAAGGAGCTGTATTCACTGCTCTAGAAAATGGGTGAACGGTCAAGAATCGCCTAGATTCACGTTGCTTGGCTTGAGTTTCAGTCACACTGAAGTACGACTTCTTACGGATGTTGCTTTTAATTTGTCTTGGAAGTAAGCACAGACATGTCAGCTTGGGTGTGATAGGTGGACTCTGACAAAGCACAGTTACTTACATCCGGACTAAATGCCAGCCATTCGCAGCTCTCCGTGTTCCCTGTAACTCTGAGAGTATCCAGGAGAACCTCACACACACGGGATCATATGCCGTATCTTTGCTGTGGCAGGGTCTTTAACCGCAGCACTGAAACTCTGTGTAGCGTAGGTAGTCCCTGGTGCTGGGAGGAGCTTTCGAGATCGAGGTTCCTATCCGGTCCAGGCACGGGAAGTGTAAATCTCTGTTCTGTTGTATGCCGGGTAGTGGCAGGTGGACTGCAGACGTCCGTGTTAGCATTCGGGTCAGAAGACAATCAGGAGGAAATGCGAGGACTGTCTTAGCGTTTGGAAATATGGGCAGGCATCCTAATGATAAACGTTAAGACAGACTTAAAAAAATGGGTTGGGGACCCCTGGGCGGTGGCTTAGTCGGTTAAGCGTCTGCCTTCAGCTCAGGTCGTGATCTCAGGGTCCTGGGATCGAGTGCTGCATCAGGCTCCCTGCAAAGCGGAGAGCCTGCTTCTCCCTCTCCCTCTGCCTGCCGCTCCCCCTGCTTGTGCGCACACTCTCTCACAGATAAATAAAATCTTAAGTAAGTAGGGGCGCCTGGGTGGCACAGCAGTTGAGCGTCTGCCTTCGGCTCAGGGCGTGATCCCGGCGTTATGGGATCAAGCCCCGCATCATGCTCCTCCACTGGGAGCCTGCTTCTTCCTCTCCCACTCCCCCTGCTGTGTTCCCTCTCTCGCTGGCTGTCTCTATCTCTGTCAAATAAATAAATAAAATCTTTTAAAAAAAAAATCTTAAGTAAGTAAATAAATAAATGGGTTGGTATATTTAGCCTCACAACAGATGGGAAAGCAAATGACAGAGAAGAGGAAAACATTTGCAACCTCTGAGGCGTCACAGTCCTTTAAGGGACACAATGGAGGTGAAAAAGTCCAGGGAGCTGTGGGTACCCGGCTGGAGGCGGCTGTCCTCAGAAGAGAGGCTTTGTAGGTTTTGAGCTCTCGGAAGGGGGTGGGGGTGGAAGGGCATGTGGCATCTTCACGGGAAGAGACTTGGCTCAGACTTGCTGCCGGGCCCGTGGTGGCCTCTGCCTGGAGTTCTGCACAGCCTAGTCAGGGCCGGCCTGGCCTGGAGAGGAGGTGCCCGCGGGCGGTGGACGCAGTGACCTGTAGGCTCCCCTTTGTCAGGACATGCACCGGGAGCCCTTCTAAATGGACAGGTGCAGGGGCTCACTGTAGCTTCCCCATCTGTCTCCCCCTTCTCCTTCCCCTGAAGAAACCAGCCACCACCGCTGGGATGGTTTGAGGGGAGGGGAGACCTGTGGTGTGGGAGGAACAGATGGGAAAGGCTCCCGGATTTCATGGAAAGGGGCCGGACCCACGGTGCTGGGATCGTCAGGCCCAGCTGTAACGCAGAGGAGGGAACTCACAGGAGTTTCCTATAAAAATGTGAGCGGAGTGCTGTTCTCTTCTGAATTGCCTAGCTGGGTGGCATCCGGGGGTCGGGGAGGGGGCGGGCTTGGGAGGCAGGCCAGCTGCCTGTGCTGGTTGACAGGCCGTCGAGTCTGGCAGCAGCCCCCTTGTCCACCCTGTTGGCTTCTTCTGTAAAATGGGCGTGGTGACCACGCCCTGCCGGTCCCTTCGGATTCTAAGGCCGCTTGAGCCGGTTCCCCTGGCTTGCGGTGAGCAACGTGACGCGTCCGCTCCCTGACCTGTGTCTGTGGGCAGATCTTCAGTCTCCCAGCGCGTAACTTTCAATCTGAGAATGTGTGATCTTCTTCCAGATCTCCTGTGTCTTCATACACGGAGTGGTCCTGTTCTCAGGATGTGACCGTTTGTGTTCATTTCTTCGTTTTAACTTCTTTCTGTTTAAGGTGTGATGTTGGTATTCTGAGAGCTGCTGGGTTTTGTTTTGGTAGGGATTGAAAAATAAATTTTGCAAGCATTTCAACCACAACACATAATTCTTTGGATACGTTTCAAATGGTTTTTGTCTGAGGGCCCGGGATTAGTCCCAGTTTTTACATTGTTGGGGGTGGGGGAGGTGGTCTTTTCACTTGGGGTCACTCTCAAGCGTGGGCGGGACTCGAAGGCCATCCAGAATGTTTTCTTTCCCTTTGACATCAGGGCGTTGGTGCTCAATGGTAACAATCCCTAATGTAGTGACTGCGTTCTCTCTCCTTCCTTTCTAGTTTTCAATGGTTCCAGCAGGTCATCACGGGAGAAAGAACCTGTTCAAAAACACAAAAGCAAAGAGGCCACTCCCGGGAAGGAGAAGCACAGCGATCACCGGGCTGACGGCCGGAGGGAACAGGCCTCAGTGGCCCACCCCCCAGCGGCCCCGTCCACGGGCTCCTCGGCCAAGGGGCTCGCTGCTAACCACCACCACCCCCCTCTGCATCGGTCGGCTCAGGACTTACGGAAACAGGTAAAGCACAGCCCCGCCGCACGAGTGACCCTGCTCTGGCCCAGAGGGCGCCTGCCTGCTAGATGCCACCTCCCATGTCCCCAGCGTAACTGAGGGGGACCTGTGAGTAGGAGCCTCAGGACATCATGATGAGAGGGCTCACACGTCAGGAGGGGGGTGCGCAGAGGTAGGATGGGGAGGGAAGCCTTGCCTTTTTGCACAGAGGGGTTCGTGCGCGTACCCCTCCTTCTCTGAAGGTCCGTCAGCTGGTCTGGTGGCACATTCGCATTCAGCCCTGGAGCAAGGCCTGGGATCCTGCGTGTTGGCGATGGACAAAGGGCACTTGCCTTCTGCATTATCCGTCTCCCACCCGTGTCCTGGGTGTCAGAGGAGTTAGGGTCCTGTTGCTCAGGTTGAGCCCAGAGAAGCTACACCTTGAAAACAGGCCTGCGATCTGCCTAGCGCTGTCCGGAGACGATCCTGGGCTGCTGCTGTCTTCTTAATGTGACGAGAGAGCGTCTCTGCTGGGACTTAGGAGCGGAGGACGCGCCTGGGTGCGTGCACTGCTGAGCTGCCCCCTGTGCTGGGGGGCAGTGGGGGGCACTTAGCTGAGCGCATGTCAGCCCTGCCCCTCACGGTCAGCAGAGTGCAGCCGCACCTAGCTCTCTGGCCCCGAGTCCCACGGTCCCCATTTCAGGGTGGCAGTAGATAACAGATCCTGTTGGCACACTCTCAAGAATGGCCTCAGGCTCAGCCACTGCGGTTGTCCCTGTCCTTGGACAGTGACTTCTCAGGACCCCGGGAGGGTCGGTCGGGAGATAGGTATGTGGAGGCATGCAGTGGAAGGGCTGTGTCCCCCGGCTCGGTGGCATTTCCACTGACCGCTGTGCTCCTGTTCTCACTGCATTTTAAAGTTCGGGATGTGGGGGACACAGACAAGCTCTCCTCACAGGGCATTTATGACCCAGAGTTAATCTTTTCCCCAGAATAGACCACAGGCTGTAATCTTTAAAGATCGAGTCAGGGCGAGGACCAGGAGATTCCTGGGCAGCAGTGTTCCAGAATGACTAAGAGATGGTGGGGACACAGTGGAATTTCTCCCTGTTCTTTACATACGGCCTTTCTTGTTCTTGATGACAGAGTGATTTCTCCCTGAATATGTGTCTTCGTGTGCGCACACACATTATTAGTCTTACCCTTAGCTTTTACAGGTGATTCAGCTCTTCGGGTGGGTTGGGGTGAACAAGGTCCTCACACATGACTTCTTCATCCTTTGCCCTGTTGCTTTGAGATCGAGTAGGTGGTTGTAGCATATTTTAAACCTTGCCCCTTCTTCCTGAAACACAGACGTCACGGTTTTCCTAGAGACACGACTGCGCCTGATTGTGGAATTGTCTCCCAGGTCCCTGCTGGATGCCTGGTTCTCAGGACCAGGAGGCACCATACCTGTGTGTTTTTGGCACATCATCCCCACTCAGTAGGACTTGATGTCCAGGCAGAGTCACGCTCGTGCACACACATGCACATGCGTGCACGTACTTTGACTCTCACATGTGAAGCCGGATTGAGTAGACCTGGTGTCAGTTGGGCCCAGAACCCGTCAGCTGTCAGCCGGTGCCCTTCAGCTCGGGATGTCCCTTTGTAACTGAACGCAAGGCATCACACAGCTGGAGGGAAGAGTTGGGGGCGCAGGGAGGACCCCTCTGCCCCTTCCCCCTAGCTACCTGGCATGCATGTGGGCCCATTTCACACACATGCAGCCTGAAGTTGGAGGAGAGATCTGGGTGCCCCTCGCAGAGCAGCTTCCTGTCCCCAAGCAACTGCAGGAGCGTGGCTCGCGTGCTTTTGTTCAGGCGACCAGCTTTGCGGGTGGGGTGTCACTGGGCTCTGCTCAGGGCTTGTCTCCTACCTCCCCTCCCCCCTCCTACCCTAGCCCTCCCCCCAGAAGGGCCGGCCGAGGGCTCCAGCTCTCATTTGATGCTGACCGAGACCTTCGCTGAATCTTAAGATATCTGACCCACCTGGGCCCTATTGTTCATTTGGAGGCAGTCATGCCCACTCCCCTCTCAGCAAGATTGGGAGAAATGAAAGGACAATTTAGAAAATACCAAATCCCGTTATTTAAAGAAAGAAAATAAGGTTAGTAGAGTTAAATTGCAGATTCCTTTGTAACTGCTTGATGGAATGGACTAGAATCTGATCTTTCATCCTTCACCCGCATTAAAGACGGGGCAGAGGATATGTTGATTTTTAACTTCAAATAGGATTAAGTTACGTGGGTCCTCCTGGATTGGAAGGATGAATGTGAATCATGTTAAGGGGGTGGGCGGTAGCGGGATACAGTGTTGGGGGCTGCTGCTCAGAAGGGCTTTACCCTGCTTGTGCTGATGCATTTGGAGACACTGATAACTCGCACTTTTTACTAAAATAGCCTCTTTCCTGTTGCTTTGCACGGTGCCATGTGCTGCTGGCTGTGCTTTGTTAGGGCCCGGGGCTCCGAGCCTTTGAGCCCGGGAACGCACACTTCACCTTGCCAGACCTCCCACCTTTATGACAGTGGCAGTGCTGTGCCTGTCACACTTGTGTGCTGCCCTGGGGTTGTCGGGTGGCCGTGGCAGGATAGTGTGGACGTGTGCTCGGTGCCAGAGGAGCATGTGTCTCCCTCTTCATTTCCTTAACCTAGCACTTAGGTTTAAATGCACTAAAAGTCCGTAACAAATTCAGGATGTTACAGAATCCTGGAGATTCGAAATGCTGGTTTCCTAGAGCGTCCCGAGGAGGTCTTGATTCGTACAGAAGTTTGTGCGGTCAGTAAGCCTGGATGTGGGTTGTCAGGCCGCACCAAACGCGTCACTGTCCTGTCCTTCTGTATCATGCTGAGGCTTCACACCGTGAAGGCTGGTCACCTGGTGCGGGGCAGCCGGCAGACACGCTTGGAGGGAAGGTCGGCTGAGCTCTGTCCTTACCTTTGGTGGCTGGGTCCTCCCAACAGGCTGTACACGGGTTGCCGAAAATGTCTTGGCCTCAAGGATTCAAAGAGGAGGTTTAAACTCTGATCAAAGAGTTGGAAGTAGTTTTTTGTTTGTTTGTTTGAAGTTGTAGAAAACGAAATAGGAACATCCAGAGAGAAAAAGGTCAGAAAATCACCTCTGCTGTTAAGAACGTTCAGGGTTTAACTGTGCTCCTCGTCAGGTTGCCCTTGTGGGTGGCATTGTACGTGGTGGTGCCATGGTACTTGTGACTCAGTTGCCTGTAGTGGGGGCAGGTGCTTTCAGAGGTTTAGGGACTCCCACTCCTTCTTGTCCGCGCTCACGAATTTGGATGTCACCCATCCTCTAACGCAGGGGCCTGCTGTACCAGCAGACCTTCCCTCCCGGGGCTCGATGCCCGTCTGGTGTCATCTCAGGCTCTTTGGTTTTCAGTCCAAGTGGGTTCTGCCCAACCAGCAAATGTTTCTCCTGAGCACCCCCCTGACCCCCTCCCCAGCTCTCCTGGGGTCTGAAAGGATGGGCCCAGGCTCTCGACTCAGCGGCTCCCTCTGGTGGGATTTCTGGTTGTGAAGCGGGGGTAGCTTCTCTGCCTCCAGCCACCTCATGGCCGTGTGTCCGGGGGAACCGGGGCTACAGGTGACGGGTGGGTGGTGGTGGGAGAAGAACAAGCTGCAGATCCCCCACCTCCTGCAGAGCTGGGTGGGTTGTGGGGGAGTGGGAGGCCGAGGCCAAAACCCCTGCCGGAGCCGAGAGAAGGAGCAGCTTGGGGAGAGGCCGTTTCTCAGCTGAGTGTGTGCTTGCACAGTGGAGAGCTCTGCCACACACACCACCTTCGCGTTAGTCCTCGTGAAATAAGGGACCTCTCGTGCTCCTCCGGGCAAGGACTTTCCAGCGCCCGCGCCGGTGACATCAGACCTGCCAACGCTGTGTGCTGGCCGAGTGACCCGGGCGTTTTGTTGAGCTGACACTTGGTGTTTGCTACTTCTCGATGGGGCAGTGGGTGGGGGGAGGACCCCCTCAGTGGCAAGGTGAAACCGTGCCCTCCGCCGTTCCTTTGTTTTCTTTGGTACAAATTAGGCATTGGACCCCTAAAGACAAGGACGGGACGAGGAGCAGGCCAGTGTGTGTGCAGACAGGTGGGTCCCAGGTCGGTGGTCCTGTGCGTCCCTACCTTAGTATGCACGGCACAGCGGGTGGGACGGACAGGTGGGTCCCTGCATGGGGCCAACTTGTCAGCTGCATCGCGGCCCCTGCTGGCACGCAGAACGCGGGCACCACTGGGTGGGCCGTGGGGTGTGGGAAGAAGGAATACCGTCCACGAAACGTGCCCTTTCCAGGCTCCGTGACTTATTTCTCAAAATCAAGTTCATCGTTCCGATGAGTCCCGAAGGAGATGCCTTTAGCCTGCGCTTGTGATGTGGACATGACGTGCAAGATTTGGGTGGCCAGCCGCTCTTGAAGGACTGTGAGGACGGTAGGAAGGAAAGGAATTGAGTAACTCCTTCTAGCAGAGCTGGGCAGTTGGCTGCTCATCTTGGCAGTAACCACCGGTATTCAAGTTGATGGAAATAGGTAAAGAAGAAGGGGATTCTTTTTGCCATTGAGGGAGGTGAAATACTTCTCCAGAACTCTGCCATGCAGGAAATTGACCTCCCCCTAGCACGCCAGGAGAGGTGGTCAGGTGCCCCCAAGAAGGCCGATGGATGGACTGAAGGCCCCTGCTCTCTCTTCTTTGAGGTGGTGGAGTCTGAGAGCTCTCCTGTGGGTGCGGGGTGGGGGGGGGCAAACAGAAGCGTTAGGGGAGCACTGACTCGGCAGGGGCCCCACCCTTAATGACCAGGTCAGCATCCAGGCGCGGTGGGGGTTAGACTGGGGAGTCAGCACTGTTGGGGCTGGGTGAAGACTTGGAATACCCTGTCCTCTCTGTGGCTCTGCAAAGATTGAAGGTCCTGGATCCCTGAGGCCTCTCTCTGTCTTGATGATGGAAAAATATCTCTGAGCCACAGCAGGACTTCACTGTTTTTGTTTTTCTAAATGGTTTGTTTTGTGTTCAGTTAATGGAAGCACTTGAAAAAAAAAAAACAACAGATTAGAGATCTTCTTGCTCCCCGCTTTACCTCCTATTCCAGATCATGGTAGTCACCGTGGGAAGTTTGTCTCCCCACCCCGAGGTGGTATAAATGTATTTTTCACTTATTGTTGCCAGGCTGCTAGTTTGTTTGTTTTAAATTCCTGTTCTTCATTCCAGATCCCTCTGGCCCTTAGCTGATGTGGTCAGTCCTCCTTCTCTGTAGGGGTGGTGGTGGGCAGTGGTTGATGCTGCTGTACCCCCCCCCCCCACCGCCTGCCCTGTGGCCTCCCCAGGGGGGCTCAGCCCCTCAGTGAGTCCAGACTGGCTCCCCAGAAACCTGACTCCCTAGACGCCCCAGGGTTGATTATGGAACGTGGCCTCATACCAAGAGGTTAGGGTTTGATTGGACTGTGTAGAGACAGTGGCGTATACAGAAACACACTGCGTTCTCTGTTTCCGGAATCTCCTACTGAGAGTTTGCTTCAGTGGTTCTCAAAGTATGTTCCCAAATCAGCCTCAGGATTTCCCGGGGCCTTGTTAGAAATTTGAGTTCTTGGGCCCCATCCCAGACCTAGTGGATGAGAAACCTTGGGCGTGGGGCCCAGTGGTCTGTTTGGGGGACAAGCCCTCCCGCGGGCTCTGACGGCACTGGTTTGGATACTGATGGGAAAGTTCTGGTTTTGTTTTTGTTTGTTCCCATGTGGGCGAAGTGCATTTTCCTGGCCTGGGCCTGGGCCTAGTGCAGAGGTCACTTGGACTTGGGGCCGTGTCCTGGGGAACCTGATTCCTCTGGGGAGGCAGCCGTGGGGCCCGTGGGAGCCGCATTATCTCAGCATGGCAGGTCGAGGCGCTTGGGTGTGACTGCAGCTGGTCGCTCAGCTTCCTTGACTTGGGAGCCCAGGCTCCTTCTACCCAGTCCTGTCCTCACGGGGGTTACTGATGGCTGAGAGGAGATGGCCGTGTTGTTCCATGTCCTGGGGATTGGCTTATTTTTAGTCAGCCTCTTCTGGAGGCGGTGGTGCCCGTGGAGCCTTGGCGTCCCTGTTTGGAACTCACGTTGCAGACGAGAAGTTGAAGCCCAAGATGTGAACGACTGTTGGACGGGATGCCCCCCCCCCCCCCCCCCCGCCAAAGCCACGTCCCCTGCAGCAGCAGCAGCTCTGGGCTGGGCCCTTCCCCATCCCTTGGAAGTGACGCATTCCCAGTGTCCACCCGTCACTCTCCGGTGTCCCTTTATAAACAAGGGTGACTTTTACGGGTCCCAGAATTACCGCTGTGTCCAGGCCGTGCAGAGAGGCTGCTTGGCTCACCTGGTTCCCACAGAACCGAATGTGGAGTTTGTCGGGGGTGGGAACACGGGAGCTGTCTGTGCAGGAGAGGGCGGGCATCCTTCGCTTGGCCGGAGAGAGGCGGCGCATCCATGTTCTGCGGGGCCCCGTCTCCCCGACCAGCCACTGGCGGCCATGTGCCCGGGTTTGCCCCGTGACCTGCATGGGAGCAGGGCCCCATGAGTGCCTTTGTTCTTTTCTCTCCCTGGTATTTTGGTTTCCTTCCTTTTTTAGCACCTCGGTTTAAAAATTCTGTGGGCAGAGCGTGCTGTTCTGTGGAGCACACAGACCGGCAGACTCGTCTTTTCTTGGAACACGGTGTGTGTGTGTGTCCTGTTCCTAAGTGGGCTCAGGGTCTTGCTGCTGGGAATGTCCTTAGCCTGTGACCAGGTGATGGCGGGCGAGTGGACAGGTCGTCATCGTGAAACGTCGATTTCCTGGAAGACCACTTAGCAGGAGTGTTAAAATCCACCCAGGAGACTGTGCTGCGGGCACGTGGGCGGTCGTCATGATTTTGTGCGGGAGGCTAGTCATGTGTCGGTCCAAAGATCCCGAAAGCCAGTGTCTCGGACTTGAGTCCACGGCCGTGTCTGCGGCGTGCCTCTGCGTGAGAGCCGGCGGCCGGCTCTGCAGGGTTCCCCGCGGGGAGAGGTCGCCCTCTCGGAAGGTACTAATTCTGCTTCTCTTGTCCCTCCCTCTGCTTCTCCTGCCGCCTCCCAGGTTTCGAAGGTAAATGGAGTCACTCGAATGTCATCTCTGGGTACAAGTGCAACCAGTGCCAAAAAGATGCGCGAAGTCAGACCTTCACCGTCCAAAACTGTGAAGTACACTGCAACGGTGACGAAGGGGACTGTCACATACACCAAAGCCAAGAGAGAACTGGTCAAGGAAACCAAACCCAATCACCACAAGCCCAGTTCCGCTGTCAACCACACAATCTCAGGGAAAACTGAAAGTAGCAATGCAAAAACCCGCAAACAGGTGCTATCCCTCGGGGGGGCGTCCAAGTCCACCGGGCACGCCGTCAATGGCCTCAAGGTCAGTGGCAGGTTGAACCCAAAGTCATGCACTAAGGAGGTGGGGGGGCGGCAGCTGAGGGAGGGGCTGCGGAACTCCAAGAGGAGACTGGAAGAGGCACAGCAGGCCGAGAAGCCGCAGTCCCCGCCCAAGAGGATGAAAGGGACGGCTGGCTCTGCCGAAGCCCCCGGCAGAAAGGCGGCGGCGGCCCCTGCGTCGCCCGCCCCCGCGGACAAGGCTCTGCTGCACGGGCACGTGAAGAAGGAAGTGCCCGAGCGCAGCCTGGAAAGGAACCGGCCGAAGCGGGCCACGGCCGGCAAGAGCGCGCCAGGCAGACAAGCACACGGCAAGACGGACGGCGCCTCCTGTGAAAATCGTTCTACCTCGCAAACGGAGCCCTTGCACAAGCCGCACGAGGCGGCGGCCAAGCCCGACAAGGCGGGCGGCCGGGCCGGCTGGGCGGCCATGGACGAGATCCCCGTGCTCAGGCCGTCCGCCAAGGAGTTCCACGACCCGCTCGTCTACATCGAGTCGGTCCGCGCTCAGGTGGAGAAGTACGGCATGTGCAGGGTGATCCCCCCTCCGGACTGGCGGCCCGAGTGCAAGCTCAACGACGAGATGCGGTTCGTGACGCAGATTCAGCACATCCACAAGCTGGGCCGGCGCTGGGGCCCCAACGTGCAGCGGCTGGCCTGCATCAAGAAGCACCTCAGATCTCAGGGCATCACCATGGACGAGCTCCCGCTCATAGGTGAGGCCCCCCGCCCTCCCCGGCGCCCCTTTCCTCCAGCCACCCCCCCCAACCGGGGCTAAGATGGGGAGGAGCCTGCCCCGGGCAGGGTGGTTTCTCTGGAAGCCTGTCGGCTTTGGCCTGTAGATGCCCGTCTCTGCTCTGTGTGCTCGTGGGCTTCCCTCGTACGCGTATCCTCATGTCATAAGGACTTCAGTCATATTGTGGGTTAGGTGCTGTCCCCCCAGGGCGGGGGGGGATGTCTAGGACACTTCATTTTACCTTCATCACCTCTTTAAAGACCCTATTTCCAATACAGTTCCCTCCCGAGGTGCTGGGAGGTGGAGCTTGAACACTTGAATATGTGGGTGATGCAGGCCAGCCCACTTTCTCTCTCTCTCCTCCTTGTTTTTCCTTGCCTGTCACTTTCTCTGGTGACCAGTGGGGTCCTTTCAGTGACCACAGATCAGGAGATGGGTTTAAATTTCCCTTGAGAGTGGGGACCATGGTACAGCTCACCTCGGGGAGCTCCCCTGTGTGAGTGAGCATCCTTGCAGATATGGGGGCCCCGGCCACAGGCAGAGCCCACGTACAGGTCCTCCCGGGCCCCCAGTGTCCCTCTTCCTCCTCCCCTGCTGCAGCTTGCTCCTCGAGGATTCACTCACTCTGTCTGCAGAGTGCGGGGTTCCTTTGGGGACAGCGGGTAAGGTCACGCACAGCCTCCCCGGTTCAGCTCCAGCCCGGTGAAATGGGGCATATTGCTGCCTCCATTTCGGAGGTCCTGAGTTTGCAGGGGCAGGGAGAAGAGGAGCCATTTCAGCCGTCCCAGTGTCAGGAGTTGGCAGGAAGCTCGGGCTCCCTGCAAGATGGAGGTCTCATTATTCTCTCAGCAGGTGCCTGCCACGGCTAACGCCTGAGTGGGAATCACTTAATTTGAAAAAATCCTCGGTTTGGGGTCTGCGCTCAGGGACGGCACGTTGTCAGCTGACGCTACGGGGCTGTGGGTACGGGCTGAGCAGGCGTGAGCGTTTGGTGCGGGTTGTGCCCTCGCTGTGTTCAGAGCAGCACCAGGCGCCCCAGGCCACGGTGAGAGGTCTGAGTCCCTCCACCCATCCTGCTGGGGGACCGTGGGTCTTCGGGCGACAGGTGAGGTAATCGGGTGATGTCATAATGACAGCTGGTAACGGTTGGTTCAGGGTAGGTTCTTGCTCGCATCCTTCCCGTAGCCCCTGGGGCCAAGTGGATGTGTCCCCGTTGTGTGTGTGCACTCTTTGCCGCTGTCCCCAAGCGTAGAGCCTTGTCTGTCGCCATCTGTAGAAGGGGTGATGGGCCAGCCCGTTCCTGTAGAGGCCTCCCCACAGAGTGCGGGGCTTCACGGTTTTGAAGCCACGTTGCAGAATGTGCCAGTGCAGGTACTCCTCCTGCGTCTGCTCCCAGCCCCTCGGGGAGCAGGGGGTGCGGGAGGCGCTTTGCCCCTTGGCAGCCGGGCGGCTCTGTGAAGGGGCCGATGGGAGCCGGTGAGGAGCCCACGAAATTTCCAAGCAGTGTGTGCATTTTCAGGTGCTTCTGGATTCTAATGATCTACAAGAGCGAAAGATACGAAAGTGCTGGCTTGCCTCCTTTCTAGTCCATCTGTGACGTGAGCCGCGGGGGCCGGCTGGGGCGGCTGGCTTCCCCGGCCGCGTCCGCGAGTGCGCTCCGTCCCGCCAGCCTCCGCTTTCCCAAGTTGGAGCTGGAGACCTGAAGCGAGTGAGGGCAGCTCGGCCTCTGGCCTCTCCTGGCCAAGGGCAGGGCGAGCTTTCTCTGATGAGTCCAGCCTCTCACCAGGCAGAGCTCCTGGACATCCAGGCTGCCGCACTCCTGTCCCCCATCTCGCTGGGGGGCCTGTTCCCCCATCCACCCCCCTCCCCCCTCTGGGGGTCCAGTGATGCCCGGCCCGCCCTGCGCTGGGCTGCTGTTCTCAGGAAGCCGTCAGGGTCCACAAGAGCTCGGCCCCTTTTCCTTTGGATAGAAATCTTTCCCTACCTTCCAAAGACCTAAAACTTAATTTTTACTTTTCTCACCTAGCAATTTTGTTAGGTATTTACCTCCTAATAGCCAGTGGATGGTTATTCTGGAAGATTTTGTTCTTCCTTTACTGTCTAGAGGGAGGCTGTCTTCCAGGCCCTGCGTAGACAGTCCCTCTGTGAGCATGCAAAAATATTCGGTTTGGACGTGCGTGTGTATGGTTCTGTGATGCGATCAAGGGGTGTAGTGAACACTAGCTTCTGAGGTAAGCAGTCTCTTGGTGTGCACGGACGACAAGAGAGTGGAGGGACAGACAGACTGCTCTGTGTCCTCTCAGATCCTGCCTCTGGCCCTGGAGATCCACTGGGATTGAAAACCAGTGTGTGTGTGTGTGTGTGTGTGTGTGTGTGTGTGTGTGTGTGTGTGTATGCGTGCAGGGGATGGGGACAGATGGCACATGTGCACTTGTCTGACCTCACAGCTGTTGTGGGTGATGCTGGGATGGGCGCAGGTGCCTTGGGGCAGCACAGCCCAGGCCCTGCCTCCGTCCGGAGGGATGAGCCCTTGCTCCTTAGCTGGTCACACCCACTTCCTGGGGTGTGTGTGTGGGGGGGCTGCAGCATCCATGCTGCCCCTGCTGGGAGGCCCCTGGGATGCTCCTCCCCAAGATCTGCAAGGCCCGCTCCCCTTCTCTTCAGGCCTCTGCTTACACATAACTCCCCAGGGGCACCTTCCCCGAGCATCCCAACCCAACCCCTCCGCCGGCTGTCGTTACCTCCACGGCGCCCCAGGCTATCCTGGTCTGTCCCTGTAGACTAAGCTCCCTGAGGGCCAGGAGGGATTCCGTTCTCCGCTCTGACCCTGGAGCCTAGTGGCGTCCATGGCGCATAGCGGGCATCCCTGGACTTGCCAGGTGGACGAAGGTTTCGTGCATGGTCCTTTTCACTGACTGCCAGTGTGCTTTGTCCCCTCACCGTCCCAGGAGGCTGTGAGCTCGACCTGGCCTGCTTTTTCCGGCTAATTAACGAGATGGGCGGCATGCAGCAAGTGACTGACCTCAAAAAATGGAACAAACTAGCAGACATGCTGCGCATCCCCAAAACTGCCCAGGACCGGCTGGCCAAGCTCCAGGAAGCCTACTGCCAGTACCTGCTCTCCTACGACTCCCTGTCCCCCGAGGAGCACCGGCGGCTGGAGAAGGAGGTGCTGATGGAGAAGGAGATCCTGGAGAAGCGGAAGGGGCCCCTCGAGGGCCACACGGAGCACGACTACAACAGGTTCCACCCCCTGCCCCGCTTCGAGCCCAAGAACGGGCTCATCAACGGCGTGGCCCACAGGAACGGCTTCCGCAGCAAGCTCAAAGAGGTGGGCCAGGCCCAGCTCAAGACGGGCCGGCGGCGACTCTTTGCTCAGGAAAAGGAAGTGGCGCGAGAGGAGGAGGAGGACAAAGGCGTCCTCAGTGACTTCCACAAGTGCATATACAAGGTGGGGCCCCAGGCAGGGTAGGGGGGAGCTGGCGGCTGGGCGGGGCTTTGCAGTCCTGAAGCACCAGGCCACCGGCTCTGGGGGCCGCTGCCTGGACTGGAGAGCAGCGTGCGCTGGCTGCAGGGGTGCCACGGGGCAGGATGCAGGCCCAGGTGTCTGGTGGTGGCGAGGGTAGCCTGCCAGCTCTGCCCCCTGCCAGCCGGGACCGCAGGTGAGCTGCTTGCCGGCTCCTGGCCCCCAATTGCCTTTGCGTGAGATGAGCTGTGTGCGCCCTGGTGCTGGGGATGCAGTAGCTTGCCCCTCCGAGCACCCCAGCCCGTCCTGGTGGTGGTAGCTGCCCAGTCCGGCCAGACCCTCCAGGCTTGGAGCCCTTGCTTCCTTTGCCTCCTTGCCTGGATTCTGAGCAGGCTGCCAGCTCCTGGTTCTGTCTGGTCCATTCTGACGAAGCAATGAGCACGGGCCTCCCCAGTGAGTCTCTGGGGGGGATGGCGGGAGCCCAGCAGACAGGAGCTCCCAGATTGCAGTGCAGTGTCTGCTGTCCTGAGAAGCCCCCTCCTCCCAGAGGCAGGCAGAGGCCCCGTGACTCTCCATGTGGCAGCCTGTTCGCCATGGTGAGCGGGACACGTGGCCCAGCTGTGACCCTCACTAGAGTCTCTGCTGAATCGCCCCAGCGACCCCGGCGTGGACTTACTGGGAGGGAAGGGTCCTCCGTGAAGACCCTCGCCCAGCAAGCCATGCCTGCCCTGAGCCTGGCAGCGGCATACGGAGTGGTGGCTTTCTGCTGCGCTGACAGCCTGCCTTGGGTTGACCTCGTCACCCCCCTGCACTGCCCAGGCCCCTGTCACCGCCTGCAGGCGGCGCTGGGCTGTCCTTGCCTGGTGGCGTTGCCCTGGGCTGGCGTTGCCCTGGGCTTCCGATGCCCCGTTCCTGCGTGAAGCCTGGGAAGGCTGACTCGTCCGTGGTTCTGGGCACACAGGAGGTCACTGTTCTGGCTGCTTCCGGCCACGCTTCTTTTCTCCTCTACTTTATTTCTTTAGATAAACCTGCTTGCCTCCACTGAACTTTCTCTCCTGTTAGACCCAGCAGGACTCCGTTTCCTCTGCTGTGGTTCCCCATTCTCGTTGCCTGGAGGGGTGGGGAGTGGCTGCAGCAGCCTCTCTTTATACTTAAATATTTTATGATAAGGGAAAGAAGGTGCATGGAATAAATTTAGGAGCACTTTTTGGGTGTTTCTGGATGTGTGCTTGAGAAGCTGTCTCAGTTGAAGCCACTCGTAAAGTCAGTGACTCTGAGTGGCCAACTTGGGAAATGAAATATATTTTTCACTTCTGTTACTTTTTATTTAAGAAAGACAGTTCTACGAGAATGAGGCGAGTTTTTCTGGAAACATGCCGTCATTGATAAGTTTAGGGTTCATCACTAGCATCTGATGGCATGTGCCTGTGGTGGCAGCCTGGTGGCCACGGTGATGTCAGCAGCTGCGTGCATACCCGCACCCACTGGGAGGGGAGCTCGTGGTTCTGGCAGCCTTCAGGCCCTGTGGGTGCTGACCCTTGCGAGCCAGGTGTCGTCCTCTCGAATTACAGGCGCTCTGCTTTTTAGATGATGCAAAATCACACCCCTCCTGGTAGGTAGGTTCTTAGCTTGTAAGGAGCAGCATGTCTGGAGGACCTTGGAATCGCAGGGAAGGACTTGCTTTAGTTAGAAGCCCATGCAGTCACGTTCAGTGCTGGAAAGCAGAGCAGATGCCAAAACTTCTGTGCTGATGGATTTGACTGTCCTTCCAAAGGCAAGAAGGCTCTGGCACCCATTCTAAACCTGTTACTTCTGCGGGGGTGCTGCAGTGTCCCCTCGAGAGGGGAACCTTCCCCGACCACCTCTGGTAGAAGCCATGCTCTCCTGCCATTCCTGCCCCTCTGCGCTCCCTGCTTCCTCCCGGCCCTCACCACTTCCCAAGGGCCGTGTCCCGTGGGCCAGAGACCTTGTCCGCTCGAGCACTGCTCCATCTCCAGCCCCCAGAACTAGGCCTGGTACACAGTAGGTGCTCCGGGAGCACCTCTGTGACCCCTCTGCGGCCAGCGAGCACGGGATCTGAGGTGGGATTCGCAGACCAAGACGGCAGTGAGCACATCCCGTGCGTGTTCCTGGGCGGAGGGCAGGGTGCTGGGTGCCCGGGGGCACTGGGAGCGTTCCCACGCCGTATGTGGGGGCAGCACGTGGCCTCTGTGAACCACCAGAGCGTTTCTGCCGTCTCTCCTCCATGAGGAGAGGCTGCTGCCCTGACTGCTTTCACAGGGATCCTTGAGGTGTGGAGGGTGCCCAACGTTTCTTCCAGGGCCTCCCCCATCCCTGGTCCAGCCTGAATCCCCAGCCCATCTGGATGCCGTCAGTCTGTCCCCTGCCCCCAACGCCTTCTCCTGCCCCTCACGTGGGGTAAACCGAGGCATTCTGCCTCCTTCCCACGTTGTACCTGCTTCCTCATAAAGCGAAGTGTGCTCCTTCCGTGTGTCATGTGGGCGCCTGTCCGAGGCCCCCGGGTGCATAGCCCCCATTCCCGCCGGCGCAGGGCTCCGTCTGCTGCTGGAGGTGCAGCGAGGGCGGCGGGTCCTCTGTCCCCTTTGGTCAGCACTGACTTGCCTGCCTTCTCTGCTCATGTCCGCTCGGGATGCAAAGCGGCCCATGGTTGTGGGGAGGCGCCGGGACTCGGTGCGGCCTCGTGTGGGGTGGGGGCTCGGCGACGTTTCTTATGCTTTACTCTCGTCTTTGTTTTCTTTTCAGGGAAGGTCTGTTTCTTTAACGACTTTTTATCGAACAGCAAGAAATATCATGAACATGTGCTTCAGCAAGGAGCCCGCACCAGCTGAAATCGAGGTGAGCGGGGGTGGCGCCACACTGGCCCCAGGCCTCCCGCTGCCTGATGGACAGGGGTCCGAGGGCCATCGTCGGGGTCGCTGTCAGGGGCAGGCAAGCTGCAGCTAACTATGCCCTCGTCCGGGGGCTGACGACGTGTATGGAAGGGGGCGCGCCTCCCCGGCTTCCCCCTGACTCGGCCGCGGAGTCCGGGGTGAGCTCCAGGCGCGTCCCCTGCCCGGTGGCCGCTCTCACCCCGTCCTCGGTGTGTCTGTTATGCAAGAGAATGTTTGGAATCCCTGGAAACCACAGTTGTGCGTTTTCTCCTCTATTTTTTGTCTAATGGGATTGGCCGATTGCCATTTTTGTGCTTCTGCCAGCTCTGTTCTTTGAGTTCGTGTGAGGTTGGAAAGACAGGGAGCACTTCTGTGCCCAGACCAATTAGGGGGAGTTTCTGGGTGAGTCGCTGCGGCAGGACAGGGACCGGATCTGTTGACCTCCCCTGGCTGGGGCCCCGCCGGGTCCTTGCATGCGTCCAGCTGCTGACGGAGGTGGGCCCTGCCCAGCGCTTGGGCCTGTCGGGGGAAGGACACTGGGCTTCTGCGGCTGGTCAGGGTTCAGACCGTGAAGGACGCTGGGCTTCTGCGGCTGGTCAGGGTTCAGACCGTGTCTTCCTGTCGTCGAGCACAGCTTATGCCACCTCTCTGGATACGCCTGTGCTGACCACGAGGGTCCCCGCTTCCTGGGCTGGGGCTTGAGGACAGTCCCCGGACAGGCCAGGTCAGAGCCGGATGCCGGTCCCCACACTGTGGCCGTGGGGAGCCATGCCTCAGCACCCCGTGGAAGCCCAGGACGGGAGCGGCCACCCCGCTGCTCGCGCTTCCCAGTTAGGGGAACTTGGTGTCCCGGTTTGGCCCCAAGTGTCACCCTTCTCTTAAGCCTTAGGTCTCCGCCGATTAGCACAGGCCGCCCCAGCTCTACCCTGGGCACCACCTTTGAACACCACACCATGGCTTGACCCCCCCCCCCCCAGCCTGTCCCCCAGCTTTGGCCCCACCAAAGCCACGTCCCGTTGGCCGCAACGTGCACTGGGCCCTGGTTCTGGGACACGTGTGGCTGTCACCATTGCTTCTGGAGCACTCACGGGCGTCTGTGGGAGAGACGTCCGAAGCTAGGGCTGGGCTCTTCAGGGTGAACAGTGGAGCTGGAGAGAGAGGCCCCTGCTGTCCAGCACAGGTCCCTGTGGGAGCCTCCAAGGGTACAGGCTTTGCTACTGCGTGTGGACGAAGGGCACACAGCTCACTGTGGTCTCCTCAGGAGTAGTCCTCTATGAACATCCTCCATTGTCTTCGGGGTTCAGCGCTTGTGTGGTATCTGATCCCGAGGGGAAGGTCTGCTGAAGTCCAGACCTCCAGCCTGAGGCTGTGTGGCTTCTGCGTCCTACGAAGAGGACTGGGCCTTCCTCTTGGCTGGTGGTTGTCAACTCAGTGGTGGGTCCCCTTCTTCTGCACGTCGTCCCCCATCTGCCGGAGGTTGGCGTCGGTCTGTGCGCCTGGCGGCAGGGCCCATCCCCTCCTTCAAGGAGACCTGCTTAAGGAGCCCAG